>NW_027361712.1:26592500-26930000 GCF_039654945.1 Dendrobates tinctorius | reverse complement strand
AGGTACTGTGTACAGCTGTGTGCATGAGTAAAGAGACTAAAGGAGGCTGTAAGTGAGAGACATTGCACGGCGTACAGTTGCCCATGGAAAGTGGACAAGGTGAAGTCCGGCATGTTTAGGGACTGAGATACAAAGCCATGCACTATATTGTACTATGCACTGAAATTATATGCAATTGTGTGGATTTGAACCTGTGTGCAGATAACACATTAAAGAGACTTTTATGTTTGAACTTTGTGGGTCACTGCCTCATCACTGCGTACGGTGCTACTGCTGCACTACACCGAGTATCATCAAGCACGTTCGCTCATCCCTAATAATATGATTATGAAAAAGTTTCATGTATGGTCTGTAAATTATGTATTAATATCATTTTCTTATATTATAGCTTGATGATGATGATGAAAAGATTGAAGATACCATAGTGTTGCTACTTATCTCTTTAGTCAGAATTAGAATATACAGATTGTTTTTTTATGGCATGAATTGCTTATAGAAGAGATTCTTAAGCAGCTATAATACATTTTAAAAAGGAATGTGTTCCTCTTGCAGCAAAATAAAACACAACTTTTGCAGAGTTATTTTTAGATTTACAGAATTTAAGAATATAACAATTCATGAGAAAAGTTTGTGGCATTTCATGGTATGGGATAATTGCTAATAATTAAGGATGAGTGAACCCGCACCAGAAAGTTCAGGGTTTGTACCAGATAACTAGTGTCCAGTACCAAACATGGACATTTTACTGTTTGTCCGGTTTCCTGTTTGGGTTTGCCAGTCTAATAAAGCTTGCTGAAAGGCTGCAGCACCTTCAATCAACAAGCTTTCAGACTTTGGGCTGGATCACAAATGCTGTCAATGTTATGCTCTCGTTAGTGTAGGGATAGGACATATCTGGAGTGCGGGAAAAATTCTGACTGCTCACTCTGAAGACAATGCTGTGTTTACTCTGCAACCCAATATGATGATGTAGAAACTCAGCTGCCAACTGTAGTGTCTTTATGCAGTATGCAGACTGGCAAGGAGGGAAATGTTAAGGAGTTGGTGGAAGATGATGTGGTCCTTGGCCCCTAATGGAATGCAGGCCTTCCTAGTGATGTGCACAGTTCAGAGGAAGAGGAGGTGGCCACGCTGCCACAACAGCACAGCAAAAGTGGGAGCAGGGTAAAAATGGCATAGTGGGCAGCCCCTAGCCAGTATATAGGCTGCAACTGCCCACCGTGCCGATACTATAAGCACACCAAATACAACTCAAAAAATTCCCTGGCATGGCATTTCTTCAGGGAATGTGCTGCAGACAAGAGACAGATGGTTTGCACTCTGTGCCGTTAGACCCTGAAGTGAGACATAAATGTTCTGAACCAAGCTGAATTCCACTACGAGGTTTAACGAAGTACATACCTTAAAATCCATGACAGATCTGAGTTTCCTCCTACTCCCTCTTCTGCTGTGGTGTCAGCCTCTTCCTCCCACTCACGATCAACACGATTGATGGTGATGCTCAACCGTTTTCACAGCATCGTGGTATTAAGATCAGCTCATGGGCATCACTGGAGCATGGCGGTGTGATACAGAGTACCCAAACCATATACCTCTCACCAAGGACAGCTTGTTGTATTCTCTGGGCAGTCTGGTACACATGAGCCAATACATGCTGAAGGGCCTGAGGAATAATCACCGAGTTGACCATATTGTTAGCAAGGTAAGTTAATGGGTATCCACCCTGATGGATCCCTGCTACAAGGACAACGTACCATCAATATTTACGTCACTGGACAGGGACCGCAAAATGCGTGAATACAAACACACTCTGGTAGAAAAACTACTAATGGGTTTCCCACCTGACAGCGGGGTTCAGTAGAACAAGGCAAAGGAGGAAGTCGCCATCGCAGCTGGGGCACCACCAACACTTTAGAAGGCAGGGTTAGCATGACTGAAAAGTGTAAAAACTTTATGAGCATGCCACGACATTTGGCACCATCTTCTGATATGGTCCTTATTAGCAGGGCCAACGTTACGACAACATGGTGGAAAACTACCTGTCTAGACGTCTCCGCGTACTAACAGCTGGGTCTGTCCTATTTATCTTGTGGGTCTCCAAATTGGACACATGGTCTGAGTGTGCCCTTTATGCTCTGGAGGTGCTGGGCTGCCCTGCAGCAAGTGTACTGACAGAGCATGTTTAGCATGGCAGGAGGGGGATATCACAGACATGTGTATACGCCTATCCACATCCAAGATGGGTAACCTAACATTGCTTAAAATAAACCAGGTGTGGATCCCACATGACTTGTTCATACCTTTGGATGACTAGACAACTATGACAGCCACACCCAACCAGTCATCAGCTCTATTTGCCATTCTTTTCATTTTGGGGTCTTCTACAGAAATAAAAAACACAAAAAACTGTGTTGGCTACCTCTTCCTCTGCTTCTTCAACCTATACCACCACATCTACCTCCTCCTCCACAAACTCCACTTGGAACTGTTCCTCCTGTTTTAAAATTCTTATTTTTTTCTACTCTGCTTAGCATAGGGACAGGATGCAGCTATAGTGAGGGACAGTATTATTTTTTGCGTGTGCTCAGTTTTACAAAATCATACTTTATATGTACTCTGCACCCGTCTGTGATAGTACCACGCATACTCAGTATCTTCAACTGAGATGGTGAAAGTGATGTGTGTGAATTTTTTTTCCTACTCGTACGCAACTATAGTATGTCTGTCATAATACTGTGCCAAAAGTCACTATATGTATTCTTGAACCCATATCTGTGTGAGTAGGTTGCCAAAACCACAGTGTGTACTCTGCATCCCTGACTGTGGGGGTACTGTGGGCCACTGTCTGGGTGTAAAATTTGTTATCAGCTTCTGTAGAAAATTTGGAAACATGCTCTGTGGGTGCAATTTTTAACTAGACTGCCCGTAGCAAGCCTCACTGCATAACGCCAGCTCGATCTAAGATCATACTACATGCTTTTCATCCGCGGCATTTGGAACATTTGCTACTGGAGCAGACATATTGGAGCTGTGGAGGTACTTTGCCCCATGCTCTTTAGTTGAAATTTGTAAGCTGCTTCTGAGGGGGTACTCTGCCCCATGGCCTGTGGGTGAATTTTGTAAGCCGCTTCTGAGGGGGTACTCTGCCCCATGGCCTGTGGGTGAATTTTGTAAGCCGCTTCTGAGGGGGTACTCTGCCCCATGGTTTGTTAGTGAAATGTATAAGCTGCTTCTGAGCGAATATTCTGCCCCACGGTGTGTGGGTGAACTTTGTAAGCTGCTAATGTAGGGGTCTTGTGCCCCATTCTCTGTGGGTGAAAGTTTTAACTGCACTGGAAGTAGTAAGCCTCAGTCTCCATGAGGGAACTGTTAAAAATTTTTATGTTATTCATTTACTTCCTATTTTTCTAATGATTTCTATGGTGACAGAACCTCTTTAAGTAATTTTCCTGCTCACATTTTTTTGCAGGGCAATTGTCCTGCTCTTACCCTCATTTAGCTTCCTTTTGCAATCCACTAGCCCTCACTATGACTATTTTTCAGCCATTTTATAGTACTGAAGTTCGGGTCCCCATGAACTTCTATTGTGTTCGGGTCCAGGGTCAGGTTCGAGGTCAAGTTCAGACTTGAACTGAAATTGTTATTCTATGTTCGGTGAACCTGGCAAATGTGAATATCCATGTCTCGTCTCCACTAATGATCTTGTAATTTAAATGCAAATAACATAACACATCTGTAACCCACATTACTAAATGCTGTATTCTTACCACATTTTTGACGAAACAATATAGATTTCTTGAAAGAAGCAAATTTGATTCTTTTGTCTGTAATTTATATCCTCTAAAATTCAGCACAAGGACCCAGGATGAAGTCTATGCAAATATGTATGACCCAGTATATAAAGGGTTAGATCATTCTCCTCTATATCTCAGTTATCTTCCTCACATTGTAAATTGATCAGTGACAATGTATCTTCTATTACTGCTGGTGATTTCCCCAATAAGTAAGATTTAGATTGTGTCTGTATTGGATATAATAGTAATTATAAGCGGCTATAAGTCACATATTTCTTACCATGTTCTCTGTATTTCAGGTGTCCTCAGTCAGACATTACTGGAGTCTGGTCCAGGACTTGTGAAACCTTCACAGCAACTGAAATTAACCTGTACAGTCTCCGGGTTTGAGCTAACCAGCTATGGTATACACTGGGTCAGACAAGCCCCGGGGAAAGGACTGGAATGGATTGGGGTAATATGGGCTGGTGGTAGTACTCATTATACTGACTCACTGAAGAGCAGAACCACAATCACAAAAGACAACGCCAAGAAGCAGGCCTATCTCCAGATGAGTAACATGGAGGCTGCAGACACTGGAGTGTATTATTGTGCAAGAGACACATAAATATAAAGTAATGAGGAGATCATACAAAATCCTGCTGTGTCTTATTGGTTATAGGAAACCACAAGAGGAAGAGAGGTACTGATCTGTGAAAGGGAAACGTGTTGTACCAGCAATTAGGTGGATACTGTAAAAACATACTGAAAAAAAAGTACTTAAAAAATGGAAAAATGTTGAACTTTGAAAATATCACTCATATTTTTTTAAAAAAAATTCTTTATTTAAGAATGTTATTACAGAAATAATAACAGCATACAAGTCAATATAATTAACATTCAGTTTTCTTTATAATGTGGAAGGTTCATGGTAAGGGTTTGGGGAACAAAAGGGAGGAAGGGGGAAAATGGGGAAAAGGGTAAGATTAGGATGGGAGAGGGAAAATTGAGGAAGGTAGTCCCATCAGACAGTGGCCTCTATCTTTTTATTTACAATAATGGAGAATATAGTGTATGCAAACATATATAGCATAAACAATGTATATTAACCCCTTCACTACCAAGGGTGGTTTGCACGTTAACTCCCGGGCCAATTTTTACAATTCTGACCACTGTCTCTTTATGAGGTAATAACTCAGGAATGCTTCCATGGATCCCGGTGATTCTGACATTGTTTTCTCGTGACATATTGTACTTCATGTTAGTGGTAAAATTTCATTCAAATATCTTGCGTTTATTTGTGAAAAAAATGGAAATTTGGCGAACATTTTTAAAATTTCGCAATTTTCCAACTTTGAATTTTTATGCCCTTAAATCACAGATATACAGCACACAAAAAACTTAATAAATAACATTTCCCACATCTTTACTTTACATCAGCACAATTTTGGAACCAAAATTTTTTTTTGTTAGGAAGTTATAAGGGTTAAAAGTTGACCAGCGATTTCTCATTTTTGCAACACAATTTTATTTTTACGGACCACATCACATTTAAAGCCACTTTGAGGGGTCTATATGATAGAAAATACCCAAAAGTGACACCATTCTAAAACTGAACCCCTTAAGGTGCTCAAAACCACATTCAAGAAGTTTATTAACCCTTCAGGTGCGTCACAGGAATTTTTTTGAATGTTTTAAAAAAAATGAACATTTAACTTTTTTTCACAAAAAATAATTCAGGTTCAATTTTTTTATTTTACCAAGGGTAACATGAGAAATTAGACTGCAACAGTTATTGTGCCGTTTGTCCTGAGTACGCTGTTACCTGATATGTGGGAGGGAACCACTGTTTCGGCGCATGGCAGAGCTCAGAAGGGAAGGAGCGCCGTTTGACTTTTTCAATGCAAAATTGGCTGGAATTCAGATCGGACGCCATGTCACGTTTGGAGAGCCCTTGATGTACCTAAACAGTGGAAACCCCCCACAAGTGGCCCCATTTTGGAAACTAGACCCCAAGGAACTTATCTAGATATGTAGTGAGAACTTTGAACCCACAGGGGCTTCACAGAAGTTTATAACGTACAGCGGTACAATTAAAAAATCATATTTTTTCCAAAAAATGATCTTTTCACCCCCAATTTTTATTTTCCCAAGGGTAACAGGACCCTAAAAGTTATTGTACAATTTGTCCTGAGTACGCTGATACCCCATATGTGGGTGTAAATGACTATTTGGGTGCATGGCAGAGCTCAGAAGGGAAGCAGCGCCATTTGACTTTTTTGGCTGGAATTGAGATCGGACACCATGTCACGATTGGAAAACCCCTGATGTACCAAAACAGTGGAAACCCCACACAAATGACACCATTTTGGAAACTAGACCCCCCACGGAACTTATCTAGATGTGTGGTGAGAACTTTGAACCCCCAAGTGCTTCACAGAAGTTTATAACGCCCGGGCGTGAAAATAAAAAAATCATTTTTTTCCACAAAAATGATAGTTTTGCCCTCAATTTTTTATTTTCCTAAAGGTAACAGGAGAAATTGTACCCCAAAAGTTGTTTTGCAATTTGTCCCGAGTAGGCTGATACCCCATATGTGGGGGTAAACCACTGTTAGGGCGCATGGCAGAGCTTGGAAGGGAAGGAGCACCATTTGACTTTTTCAATGCAGAATTGGCTGGAATTGAGATCAGATGCCATGTTGCATTTGGAGAGCACCTGATGTGCCCAAACAGTGGAAACCCCCCAATTATAACTCCAACCCTATCCCCAACACACCCCTAACCCTAATCTCAGCCCTAACTCTAGCCCTAGCCCTAACCCTAGCCCTAACCCTAATGGGAAAATGGAAATAAATACATTTTCTTTTAATTTTATTATTTTTCCCTAACTAAGGGGGTGGTAACTGGGGGGTTTGATTTACTATTTATGGCGTTTTTTATGTTTGGCAGCTGTCACACGCTAAAAGACACTTTTTATTGTAAAAATAATTTTTGCATCACCACATATTGAGAGCTATAATTTTTTCATATTTTGACCCACCAAGTCATGTGAGGTCTTATTTTTTGCGGGACGAGTTGACGTTTTTATTGGTATCATTTTCGAGCATGTGACATCTTTTGATCGCTTTTATTCCGATTTTTGGGATGCAGAATGAATAAAAACCAGCGTTTCATGAATTTCTTTTGGGGGGGGTGTGTTTACACCGTTCCGCCTGTGGTAAAATTGATAAAGCGCTTTTATTCTTCGGGTCAGTACAGTTACAGTGATACCTCATTTAGGTCTTTTTTTATGTTTTGGTGCTTTTATGCAATGAAAACAATTTTATATAAAAAATAATTATTTTTGCATCGCTTTATTCTGCGAGCTATAACTTTTTTATTTTTTTTGCTGATGATGCTGTATGGCAGCTCATTTTTTGTGGGACAAGATGACATTTTCAGCGGTACCATGGATATTTATATGCGTTTTTTTGATCGCGCGTTATTGCACTTTTTGTGCGGCGGTATGATAATGAATCATTATTTTTTGCTTCGTTTTTTATTTTTATTTTTTAAGGGGTTCGCTAAAGGGGTTAACTAATGGGACAGTTTTATAGGGCGGGTCGTTACGGACGCGGCAATACCAAATATGTGTACTTTTATTGTTTTTTTTTTATTTCCAAAAAATTTATTTGGGAATATTTTTTTTTTAAATTTATTTAGCTTTTTTTTTTAATTATTTTTACACTTTTTTTTAAACTTTATTACATTTTCCCAGGGGGGACATAACTGTCATGATCAGCGATCTGTCACAGGCACTGCCCAAGGCTTCCTCGTGCCTGCGCTTTGCAGGCACTGAGGAAGCCAGCTCCCTGAAGCCCCCGAAGGTCCCCGTTGCCATCTTGGATCCGGGGACCTGCAGGGATGGAGTCTCCCGCAGCAGCGCTGTACATTGCGCTGCTGTGGGGGGCTCAGGGAAGCACGGAGGGAGCCCCCTCTCTGCTGATGCTTCCCTTTAACCCTCCGGTACACCGCGATCGTGTTTGATCATGGTGTGCAAGGGGTTAACGTGTTGGGGGCAGTCCGTGACCGCCCCTTACACATTGTGCCACCACGTGGGCGCCGCTGATCGCTATGACGTAATATTCCGTCCATGGGAATTAGGTCCAGGGTCACATGGACAGAATATCCATTGTAGGAAAGGGGTTAAGAGAATTCTTTGCAATAAATCTTCATGGCATTTTGGTACATGAACCATTGGTGCCATCTTTTTTGTAGCTTATCTTGTTTACAGTAGGTCAACCGAATTTTAAATGTTAGTGGCTTTGTTTATTCATTCGGAGAGGGAAGGTGGTTCAGTATCTTTCCAATGCCAAGGTGGGAACTTACAATATAATCACTTACATGTTTGTATTAGGGTCGGACATTGAGGAAGATTTGTTTGGGTGTCAAAGGGGCCAGTGTTCGAAAAGTTTTTTATATGACCATGTATCATTTTCCAGAAAGTGGCAATTTTAGTGCATTCATGCTAAATATGGGAAGGTGTACCTAGTGACAAATTACATCTCCAGCAATTAGATGAGTAAGACTTATCAATCCTATAAAGAGTATCTGGGGTTTTATACCAGCGAGAAATAATCTTATAGTTTAATTCTTGATATCTCGTTGAGGGCAAGATTGAATGAGTCTCTTTCCAAAGCCTAGAAATTTCCTCTGGTGTCAATGAAATATTCAATTCCTTCTCCCATTCACTTATAAAGTTAGGAGGTTCTCCTGAATCACAGAGTATTTTATACATTTTTGATATTATTTTCTTGCTTGCCTTTGAACTAAAAAAAATATCTTGCGTTAATTTATCAGTAGAATTGTTAGAGATATTAGGTATGTGAGTTCTGTTTCTTTTAGAATTTCAAGTTCTGTTTCTGTCATTTTAATGCAACCAAATAGAATCTTAATTTCGTTAGTAAAGATAATATTTTTTTGAATAAGTTAACCGATATGTATATAGGAGAGATTTCCTAGAGTTTTGAGTTTGTTTTTAATAGCCCTATATCTATTCGGGATCAGGTGCAGCAATGGGGTATATGTGTGCAGTATTTGGAACAAAATTGTATTTTTTGTTAGTCTTGTTCCAAAGGGTTATTGATTGTTTGGTTAACGGGTTTACAATTTCAGAGTATTTAATTTTATTATATGGTGTTGGCCAGAGATAATTGTTAATATTTTTATTTAAGAAATCAAGTTCAATGTCGACCCATAATTTCCTATTAGGAAAGATTCTTACCTCCTTGATTCTAGCCATGTGTGAGGCAAGTCTGTACTTTTCAAAGTCCAGCAGACCAAGCCCTCCTTTGCATTTCCTTTATATTAGTGTTGAGTGTTTGATCCTACTACTTTGGTTTTGCCAAATAAATTTAGATATCAGAGTTTTATTTTTTTGAAAGAAGGATTGTGGAATGTCAATAGGTAGGAGTTGAAGGAAATAAAGTAATTTGGGTAAAGTGATCATATTTATGATGTTACCTCTGCCGAACCAAGAAATGGGCAACTCCTTCCATGAGGAAAGATCACATTCCAGGTTGCAAATTAGGGGTTGGAAATGGAATCACTAATTTTGGTCCCTAAATATGTGATATGAGAACAGTTATTTTTGAATGGAGATTTTTTAGATAGAAGATTCCAGTTTTTTTGATCAACATTAAGGTTTAACATTTTTGATTTAGAAAAATCTATCTTAAAATTTGAAACTAGGCCAAATTTGCGCATTTCTTCAATTAGTGGGTTGATAGATTGCCAGGGGTCAGTAAGGTAGAAAAGAACATTGTTTGCAAATGCGGCTATTTTATGCTCCTTCTCTCCGCAACTAACTCCTCGTATTTTGGGATTTTGTCTAATTCTTCGTAAAAAGGTTTCCATGACTAGGACAAACAGAAGTGGGGAGAGAGGGCACCCCTGTCTCGTTCCGTTCTCTATCCCAAAACTGGGTGAAAAATCATTATTGATTTTCAATCAGGCCGTCAGGTGAGAGTATAGAGCTAAAATTTTCCCAGTAAAGAACGCAGGGAAGCGAAATGTTTTTTCCATAAACTTCCAATCAATTCGGTCAAATGCCTTTTCGGCACCTGTTGACAGAAGAGCAGTTTCAATATTTTTACATTTTGTAAAATAGACTATATTTAGGGTTTTAATAATATTGTCTTTGGCCTCCCTGCCCCCACAAAGCCAATCTGGTCAAGATTGATCAGATCCGACAAGAGGTTCTGAACCCTTCCAGCCAAAATCCTTGCATACAACTTAATGTCGTTATTAATCAACGAAATTGGCCTATAACTGCTAGAAAGGGTTGGGTCTTTACACTCTTTTGGGGTAAGAGCAATGTGGGCAGAAAGTGCTTCTGTTTTGAATGGATTTGCCCTGGATATATTGTTGAAATATTTCAATAGGTGTGGGGAGAGTTAATCTTTGAAAATTGTAGTACTCCATAGATTATCCATCTGGACCTGGGATTTTAGGGCTTGAATTAACCCCTTCATGACCCAGCCTATTTTGACCTTAATGACCTGGCCATTTTTTGCAATTCTGACCAGTGTCCCTTTATAAGATAATAACTCAGGAATGCTTCAATGGATCCTAGCGATTCTGAGATAGTTTTTTCGTGACATATTGGGCTTCATGGTGGTGGTAAATTTAGGTCTATAATTTTTGCGTTTGTGAAAAAATCAGAAACTTGGCAAAAATTTAGAAAATTTCGCAATTTTCAAATTTTGAATTTTTATTCTGTTAAACCAGAGAGTTATGTGACACAAAGTGGTTACTAAATAACATTTCCCACATGTCTACTTTACATCAACACAATTTTGGAAACAATTTTTTTTTTGTTAGGAAGTTATAAGGGTTAAAAGTAGACCAGCGATTTCTCATTTTTACAACAAAATTTAAAAAACCATTTTTTTAGGGACCACCTCACATTTGAAGTCACTTTGAGGGGTCTATATGGCAGAAAATACCCAAAAGTGACACCATTCTAAAAACTGCACCCCTCAAGCTACTCAAAACTACATTCAAGAAGATTATTAACTCTACAGGTGTTTCACAGAAACTAAAGCAACGTGGAAAGAAAAAATGGACATTTTAATTTTTACAAAAATTTTCTTTTGGCATCAATTTTTTCATTTTCACATGGGCAACAGGATAATATGGATCATAAAATTTGTTGGGCAATTTCTCCTGAGTACACTGATACCTGCTATGTGGTCATAAACCACTGTTTGGGTACATGGCAGGACTCAGAAGGGAAGGAGAGCCATTTGACTTTTTGAATGGAAAACATGCTGGAATATTTAGCGGTTGCCATGTCACATTTGGAGAGGCCCTGTGTGCCTAAACATTGGAGCGCCCCCACAAGTGACCCCATTTTGGAAACTAGACCCCCCAAGGAACTTATCTACATGCATAATGATCACTTTGAACCACCCAGGTGCTTCACAAATTGATTGGTAAAAAAAAAGTACTTTTTTTCACAAAAATTTTCTTTTAGCCTCAGTTTTTTCATTTTCACATGGGCATCAGGATAAAATGGATACAAAAGTTTGTTGGGCAATTTCTCCTGAGTACACCGATACCTCATATGTGGTAATAAACCACTATTTGGGCACACGGCAGGGTCCGGAAGGGAAGGAGCGCTATTTGACTTTTTGAATGGAAAATTAGCTCCAATCGTTATCGGACACCATGTCGCGTTTGGAGAGTCCCTGTGTGCCTAAACAGTGAAATCCCCCCACAAGTAACACCATTTTGGAAACTAGACCCCTTATGGAACTTAACTAGATGTGTGGTGAGCACTTTGAACCCCCAGGTGCTTCACAGAAGTTTATAACGCAGAGCAGTGAAAATAAAAAATCATTTTTTTCCTCAAAAATGATTTTTTAGCACGCTATTTTTTATTTTCACAAGGGTAACAGGAGAAATTGGACCCCATAAGTTGTGCAATTTGTTCTGAGTACACCGATACCCCATATGTGGGGGAAACCAATGTTTGGGCGCACGGCAGGGCTCAGAAGGGAAGGGGAGCGCCATTTGACTTTTTGAAATTAAAATTACCTCTGATCGGTAGCGGACACCATGTCATGTTTGGAGAGCCCCTGTGTGCCTAAACAGTACCCCCACAAATGACCCCATTTTGGAAACTAGACCCCCTAAGGAACTTATCTACATGCATAGTGAGCACTTTGAACCCCCAAGTGCTTCACAAAAGATTATAACGCAGTGCTGTGAAAATAAAAAATATTTTTTTTCCGCAATTTTTTATTTTCACAAGGGTACCAGGAGAAACTGGACCCCAAAAGTTGTTGTCCTGAGTATGCTGGTACCCAATATGTGGGGGGACCACTGTTTGGGCACATGTCGGGGCTCAGAAGAGAAGTAGTGACATTTTGAAATGCTGACTTTGATTGAATGGTCTGCGGGCATCATGTTACATTTGCAGAGCCCCTGATGCATCTAAACTGTGGAAACTCCCCACAAGTGACCCCATTTTGGAAACTAGACCCCCCAAGGAACTTATCTAGATGTGTGGTGAGCACATTGAATCCCCAAGTGCTTCACAGAAGTTTATAACGCAGAGCCGTGTAAACAAAAAATCATTTTTTCCTCAAAAAATGATTTTTTAGCTCGCAAATTTTTATTTTCACAAGGATAACAGGAGAAATTGGACCCCAAAAGTTGTTGTCGTTTGTCCTGAGTACGCTGATACCCCATATATGGGGGGCAACCATTGTATGGTGGGGGGAGCCTAGAGAAGGGGGGAGCCTAGAGAAGGGGGAGGGGAGCAGATGATGACGGCGGCGGCACATTGCCGTCGTCAGTCGGTATCGGGGGCCGATCGGCCCCGTGAGTCATGGGGGGGTCGGATCACGGTCTCCAGCCATGTCCCATGCTACTGCAGCATCGACCATGGCTGGATTGTAATATTTCATCAATTTTCATTGATCAAATATTACTATCGCTCTGATTGGCTGTTAAAAGTGAAACAGCCAATCAGAGCGACCGTAGCCACGTGGGGGCGAAGCCACGCCCCCTGTAGTGAAGAACAAAGCCCCCTGTATTTGCGGGTCGGGTGACCTTTCAGTGACCCCGTTCACCCGAACCGCAGGGGGGCTTTAAAGTCATGACGCTACATAGGCGTCATGGGTTGTTTTGGCACGACTTTTCATGACGCCTATGTGGCATCAAAGGTCGTGAAGGGGTTAATGACAGATTCCAATTCATCAAATGTAATTGGGTTATCAAGGGTTTGTATTTGTTGGGACGTTAGCTTAGGTAGGTCTATAGTTTGTAGGTAGTTATTGATGAGTTCAGATTTCTTTTTTTGGGATGCAGAATCATCCTTTGTTTTTAAATTGTAGAGGGTTGAGTAAAATGAGCTGAAAATTTTTGCTATATCTTCTGTTTTGTAGAATATTTGGTCTCATGGGTCTTTGATCTTTCATATACATGTTGAGTTTATTTTTTTTTTTAACCAGATTCACCAGATTTTTACCACATTTATTCGCCTGAGAGTATATTTTAAATCTAGAGCACTGCAAGAACTTCTCAGATTCTGGTCTCCACAATTCTCTGAGTTCTGCTCTAAGTCCTCTTTCACACTTCAGTTATTTGCATCAGTTAAAATCCGCCAAAAAGGCAGACAAGCGGATCCGTTCTCAACTGATATGAACGGATGGCACAGGATCCGTTTTTAGACGGATCCTGAAAATGAGGAAATTTAAAGGAACCGGTGGGGGGAAGAGAGAGAGAGAGAGAGAGAGAGAGGGAGAGAGAGAGAGAGAGAGATTTTGGGGTTAATTCAGTGTCTGGCGGATCTTGACTGATTGTCAAAAATGGAAGTGTGAAAGAGGCCTTAGTCTAAAAAGATCTTTTTCTAGTGAGGCCTCCTGGGTTATTTTATGTTTCTCCTCTAAGTCTTTAATTTGAGACAATAAGGATGCTGTGAGTTTCTCTTTTCCTTTTTTTTTCCTGGAGCCCAGTTCTATAAAAAGACCTCTGAGCAGTGCTTTGTGTGCCTACCAAATGTTACAATCAGAAATATCATCGATACGGTTTTCGAAGAAAAATTGTCTAATATTCTTCCTTACAAGCTTCTGAGAGTCAGCTTCATATATTAAATTGTTGTTCAATTTCCAAATAAAGGCGCATTTTTTTTTACATTATTTAGGGCGATGTTGATAAACAATGGGGCATGATCGGAGTATACTATATTATCATAGGTGGTCTTCCTAACCAAACTTATTAAATGGTGTGGTATGAATAGATAGTCGAATCTTGAGTATTTTTTATGTACTGATGAGAAAAATGAATAATCTTTCTATGAAGGGTGTATAACTCTCCAGGCGTCTAACATAAGGAGGTCTGTCAGTGACTTTTTAATATATCTGATTGTTGTATGTGGTATGGTTGATTGCTTGTTGGAGGAGTCTAGAGGAGGATGCAGGAGGATATTAAAGTCGCCACCCAATATTGGTACGCCTTCAGTGAATTGATTTAAAAGCCTAAATATTTTTTTAAAGAAGGGAAGATGGTTCGCATTTGGGGCATATATGTTTATTAATGTGTATGTCCTATTTTAAATCATACATTTCAGAAAGACATACCTCCCATCCCCATCCAGTAGGACATCTTTGAAAACAAAAGGGAGATTTTTACTTATGACAATGGAGACCCCTTTATTTCTTTTGTTTGGGGAAGTAGAGTTGTACCATCTAGTGAATATTTTATTCTTAGTTATGGGGGTATATGTTTTCTTGAAGTGAGTTTCTTGGAAAAAAGCTACATCAATTTTGTTCTTCTCTAAATGCTTTAGTATTTGTGATCTTTTCTGCGGGATGTTTATGCCTTTAACATTAAAAGTTGCAATACTTAAGTTGGCCATAAAGACAATTTATACTCATTGAGTTTGTTTAAGAGGCATCTAACAAGACCAGAGGGGAAAAACGTATAACTGGGGGTAACAATTATTAACATATCTATAGAGAACATGTTAACCAGAGTATTGGGGCGGATTTCGGTCCTGACTCAAATTTACAATTTGCTACTGGTTAGATAAAAGGCCAGTGTGGTGCCCAACCAGATGTATTAGCACAAAAAGGATCGCCAGATCTGTGGGGGCGTGGACCTGCCGATCGAAGGTTCAGTGAAAATAGAAACTGGGAAGAAAGAAAGAGGAGGGAGAAAGCAGGGCAGGAGGCAAAAGAGAGGGCTAAAGAAGAGTAGGAGAAAGAAATCACGAGTGCCAATCCTGACTGAGTCTCACTTATTAATGGAGTGAAACCAAAGTACTGCAATTATTAATCTATTCTGCTAACCAATTTATATTATCAAAAGTGATAATCTGTAAAAAAGGGAGAGTTAAAGCACAAAAACATATTATTTAAATCTAGTGAAGAGTCTTTGATGCAGAAACCCAGATCATTTCTAAGTCTTGGTTTATTGAAATTCCTTCTTGTTTTGGGGTGATTCAATCTTCGCTCTCTTTATAATTTCCACTTGGTGTTTTGATAAGGTCTGTGTTCATCTTTCTAATTTTTAAGGTTTGTTTGGTGAGACATTGGACAATTTTTCATGCTTTGGTAGTGGTGGGAATCTGAGAAGATCTTTTGCTGTTGTCCAATCTGGGAGTTAAAGCTGAGAAAGGTCCAACTTGTTCAGGACATAGGGTAGATCCTCAGGTGTCTTTACAATCAAAGTTTTATTGTCAAGAGAAATAGTGATCCCAAATGGAAGCATCCACCTGTAAGCTACATTTCTTTCTCTGAGAAACCTGGTCAAAGGCTGAAGTTGTCTTCTGAGGTCAAGAGTGAATTTTGAAAGGTCCTGGAAAATTTGGATCTCATTTTCTTCATATTCGATTTTAGTAGCTTGTCTGGATTTGTGATAGATTTCCTCCTTAATTTTAAAACTTTGAATACAACAAAGTACATCTCTTGGTTTATCTGGGCTTATACTTTTGGGTCTGTAGACTCTGTGTGCCCTTTCAATGCTTATAGTGTTAGCGTCGTCTTTGCCCAGCAGATCGTTAAATATGTTGTTGAGAATTATAGGGATATCTTTATCCGGAATTTTTTCCAGAAGCCCTCTGATTCTTAGGTTGTTCCTTCTTGACCTGTTCTCCTGGTCGTCTATATGAATTTTTTGAAGAAAGCTCTCCTTTTGGTTATCAATTAGAATTTCCGTAACACGTTCAGAGTGAGTGGATATTTGTTCACAGGTATCTTCTAAGGTCTATAATAAGGTATGTACTTGCTTGACATCCTTTCTAAGGTCTGCTATTTCTTCTTTAATGGTTTGGGTAAAGTCTTTAAAGAGATTCTTTATGCATTCTGTAGTAGGTAGAGTTTTCATATAATCTTTGAGGTTTGATTCTTCACATGTAGAGTCCTCCTCCTCGTCGCTGTCAGACCATTGTATGAGGGAGGAAGAACCCTGTTTATGTACTTGTGTTGCATTATTTGATTTACTAGAATGGGTATCCAAAGAGAGTTGTTTTCTGGACTTCTCCCTCTCCTAACCTTTCTTGGGAGTTTTTGTGACTTTAACTATTTCTTCGGTTTGTGATTTGGTGGGTTTACCCATTTTTAGTTCTGGTCTGGATATAACTCAATCGGGAAAAAGTGGCAAAATTAGGTCATTTAGGTATTGCTCATGATTTAATGGACAGCTGATCCTAAATTCCAAAGTAGATCATTTTCTATTTCTATTAACTCTCTCGTGAGGAGGTGCACAGCTTTTATTTTGAAGTGTATAGAGTTAAATTGGAGCAAAGGTTAAATCTTCATGTTGTGCATAAAGAGGACAGCAGGTGGCAGCAGAGACCTTTCCAGTACCCCCCAGCCTGCTCCTCTATAATAGAAGGAAGGTGCAGTGTATAAAGACCGTTCAGATCTTTTTATTAAAAAAGATTTATGTGGACCGGTGTTTTATGTCTGAACTGAGAGACTAACAGCAAGGTGGAACAAGGACCATCAGGGTCCACCAGGGTACAGTTCCTTTTCAGCGTAATAATAATAATAATAAATTTTATTTTTATAGCGCCGACATATTCCGCAGCACTTTACATTTCAGAGGGGATTTGTACAGACAATAGACATTACAGCATAACAATAATCACATAGATCATAACAGATACCAAGAGGAATGAGGGCCCTGCTCGCAAGCTTACAGTCTATGAGGAAAGAGGTAGACACGAAAGGTGGGTGGTAACCGTTGCTCTGATTGTATGGACCAGCCATAATGTTAAGTGTGTAACAGTACAGACACAGAGGGCTAATGGATGCATAAAGCATGTGGGAACATGATGCTGGGAACCTGGTTATGGTAAAACTTTTGGCTCTGCCACACAGGGATAGGTTAGGTTAATGTGTTGAGGCGATAGGCCAGTCTGAATAAATGCGTTTTCAGGACACGCTTAAAATTGTGGGGATTGGGGACTAATCGTATTGACCTGGGAAGTGCATTCCAAAGAATTGGCGTGGCATGTGTAAAGTCTTGGAGACGGGAGTGGGAGGTTCTGACTATTGAGGATACTAACCTCAGGTCATCAGCAGAACGGAGGGCGCGGGTAGGGTGGTATACTGAAACAAGGGAGGAGATGTAGGGTGGTGCTGAGCCATGGAGAGCTTTGTGGGTGAGGGTAATAAGTTTATACTGAATTCTGGAGTGGATGGGTAGCCAGTGTAATGACTGGCACAAGGTAGAGGCATCGGTGTAACGATTGGTGAGGAATATGATCCTGGCTGCAGCATTCAAGACAGATTGGAGAGGGGAGAGTTTGGTAAGAGGGAGACCGATTAGAAGAGAGTTACAATAGTCGAGACGAGAATGAATAAGAGAAACAGTAAGAGTTTTTGCAGAGTCAAAAGTAAGAAAAGGTCGAATTCTAGAAATGTTTTTGAGGTGCAGATGACAAGAGCGAGCCAGTGATCGAATGTGGGCGGCAAAGGAAAGCTCGGAATCAAGTATGACCCCAAGACAGCGGGCATGTTGCTGGGGAGTAATAGTGGAACCACACACAGAAATAGCAATGTCGGGTATAGGTACATTAGTAGCGGGAGGAAACACCAGGAGTTCAGTCTTTGACAGGTTCAGTTTCAGATATAGTGAGGACATGATATTAGACACAGCGTTTAGACAATCGCCAGTGTTTTCTAGAAAGGCTGGCGTGATGTCAGGAGAAGAAGCGTATAATTGGGTGTCATAGCATCTATTATTTATACAAAGCTGAACAGCCAAGTCCAGGACAACAAATGCCCAATGCCTCCTTTATTTGTTGAAAGTCTCTATATAATAGGATTTAATAGGATCCACTCAGATTAATAGTGCAAAGTCAATTAGGAGGAATGGGTTAAGCCCCTCCTGTCACTAAGATGATGCAGGGTGACCCTTGTGATTAACAGGTTAAGTATGTTAAGAATGCAAAAACTGTTCCCCACACCATTTTAATATACCACGAGGCTGTGGTAAACAGCGGAAAAGATAAGGTGGAGGTACTCCAAGAGTTAATGTCTCCCGGGGGCTGGTCCCACTGCTAGGAGTATTAGTGGTGTTGCAGGGACATTTTTTTACATGCTGCGGAAGTAGATCCATCTGGCTTGTGATTTAATTACCAGTTCAAAGAAGCTGAGAATCGTGTGTGCCCTGAATTTACTGGCAGCCAGGGGTGTCCCTCAGCAAGGAAGGCTGCTCCAGCCACTTCGCTCTAAGTGAGGAGCGTGTATTTAGTTATGATCCTCTTCCCTGTGGGCACTCATGTTGATGAGAGGTATCCCTCCGCTCCTCAGTGCTGCACAGTCATGTCGCAGGTTGGCCGGGTTTGACAGCCAAATCGCCGGTGTGCCTCCCACTAGAGGGCAGCCCCAGGTACCTTAGGGCAGGGGAAGATGTCCCTGCTGATCCTTTTGCTTGAAGACCACGTATCTTGTCCTCAGAAACAGTGGCGTAGCTACAAAGTTATGGGCCCCGATGCGTACACACGCGACTCCTCTCTGTACACACGTGGCTCCACTCCGTACACCTCGTACACACGAGACTCCGCTCCGTACACCTCGTACACACGTGGCTCCACTGACCTCGCACACACACGGCTTCACTCAGTACACCTCATACCGACACGGCTCCGCTCCGTACACCTCGTACACATGGCTCCACTCACCTCGTACACACATGGCTCCGCTCCATACAAACATGGCTCCGCTCCGTACACCTCGTTCACACGCGGCTCCACACACCTCTTACACACACGGCTCCGCTCCCTACACCTCGTACACAAACGGCTCCGCTCCGTACACCTCGTTCGCATGGCTCCACTCACCTTGTACACACACGGCTCCGCTCCATACACACACGGCACCGCTCCATACAGCTCGTACACACGCGACTCCATACACCTCATACACACACGGTTCCGCTCCGCACACCTCACACACACATGGCTCCACACACTTCGTACACACTCTGCTGCGCTCCGTACACCTCGTACACAAACGGCTCCTCTCCGTACACCTTGTACACACACGGCTCCGCTCCGTACACCTCGTTCACATGGCTCCACTCACCTTGTACACACACGGCTCCGCTCCATACACACACGGCTCCGCTCCATACAGCTCGTACACATGCGACTCCACACACCTCATCCACACACGGTTCCGCTCCGCACACCTCACACACACATGGCTGCTGCACTCCGTACACCTTGCACACACATTGCTCTGCTCCGTACACCTCATACACACTCTGGTCCGCTCCGTACACCTCGTACACACTCGGCTCTGCTTCGTACACCTCGTACACACACGGCTCCGCACACCTTGTACACAAATGGCTCCGCACACCTCATCCACACATGGCTCCGCTCCATACACCTCATACATACACACACAGCTGCGCTCCGTACACCTCGTACACACATGGCTCTGCTCCATACACACACGGCTCCGCTGCGTACACCTCGTACACACCCGGCTCCACACGCCTCGAACACACACGGCTCCGCTCCGTACACCTCGCACATACACGGCTCCGCTCTGTACACCTCGTGCACATGGCTACACTCACCTTGTACACACACGGCTCCGCTCCATACACACACGGCTCCGCTCCTTACACCTTGCACACACACGACTCCACACACCTCGTACACACACGGCTCCACTCCGTACACCTCGTACACACACGGCTCCACACAGCTCGTACACACACGGCTCCGCTCTGTACACACACATCTTCGCTCCGTACACCTGATACACAAACAGCTCCGCTCTGCACACCCCATACACACAGATCTTCGCTACATACACCTAGTACACACATAGCTCTGCTACATCCACACTGTAAATCCCTCCTGACCTCACACAGAAACTTTACCTCATCCAGCATCATGACAACCAGCACAGCAGAGTCCTGCAGACAAGGAGGCTCCTGATCATGTGACCCCTGACTCCTCCCCTCCTATGACCTCATCACAGGTCCTGTGCGCACCAAAAAGGACTTCATGGCAGGCTGTGGTGGGTCTATCTGAGAGGGCGATAATGAGGTGCATGGGGGGCATGGCGGCTCAGTGCGGGACGCGGGGGGGTCAAAAACGGGACTGTCCCGCGAGAATCAGCACGGTTGGGAGATAACATGGTCTGACCTGCGGGCCCCTAACTCCCCCCGGCCCCGGTCGCAGTGGCGACTGCGGTAGTTATGCCCCTGCTCAGAAAGTCTCCTCAGCGAAGGTATGGAGATGGGTGGTATCCCTCCGTCGCTTCTGCACTGCTCCTGTCGTCACACCTGCAAGGCTGATATTTTGCAGTTTATTTGGTAAAGGGACTTGATAGAAAGGATCCAGTTGACCAGGGAGGTCAGGGGAATCTTCTGAGCCAAATAGGGATTTTTATGCGATTCTTCAGTCGCTTCTATGGCCGTTTTATCAGTATTAAATCGGGAGCTCTGGACCTCTGCCTCCTACCCAGTCAGGATCCTAGGTCACGCCCCATATCACTCATATTTATCCAAATAAAAAAATAAAGAACATCCAGGACAGGTACGATACGGATACGATCCTTTGATCGCCAGTTATTGCATTTTTTTGCAATGTTGTGGCGACCAAAAAAAAGGAATTCTGGCGGTTTGATTAAATTTCTCGTTACGATGTTTACCGATCGCATACATTATTTTTAGATTTTGATAGATAGGGCGTTACTGAATGCAGCAATACCAAACATGTATTTTTAAAATTTGTATTGTTTTATTTTGAATTGGGCAATATGGAGTAATTTAAACTTCTTTATATAAAAATAAAAAAAAATTCTACTTTTTACATGCTTAAATAGTCTCCTTAGGAGACTTAAAGCCGCAATACTCCAATCACCTGTGCTACACATTGCAGGGTTTCAGCCCTGTTAGTATAGGAGAATTGATCATCTGCTTTGAGCTCTGGCTACTTGGTGGCACTCATAGCAAAGCTGCAATGACAACCCCTGGGGTCTCCTGCCTGCAGACCCAGAATTGTCATGCCAACCCATCTGCACCTGGCGATCATGTGAGAGGGGCGCCGATGAGCAAGGTTTAGTAACGTGCTTCTGGTGTCGCCATGTTAAGTGCCAGGGTCTGAGATTGACAGAGGCATTCAACATGTTATCAGCTAAGGGTGGATCGCAATTCCACCCGCAGCTATGAGGGGCACGTCAGCTGATGAAATCAGCTGTCATGGAACGGAAAACATGTGGGCTCAGTGCCGGAGCCCGCATGGAATGCAGGGACAGGACCTATGATGTACATATACATAATAGGTCATGAAGGGTTTAATAGCTCCATATTAAGAAAGGCAGCCATACTCTTATTCAATTTTTCAATTTCAGTAGTGAAACAACCATTACAATATCATACGGCTGAGAGTTCCATAATCCCACTGCTCTTACAGTAAAGAATCTGCGTCTGTGATTATGATTAAACCTTTTTTTCCTTTAGATGTAGAGGATGCCCCCTGTCTCTGTTGCAGACTGCATTATTGCTGAAGGAAAAGCGTTAAAAGATGAAAGTACTTAGTGCACACATTGGCCAATTTGTGTGAGGACAACAGTCAGTAACAGTTCCAATTTCACATATTCAATGCTTACATATTATAGTGTATCAGAGTGCAGCTTTAGGGCTCTTGCAGACGTCAGTGTGTCCGGTACAGTTTTCACACCTACCGGAGACACATACACACCTGCACATGTCAGTGTGTTCCATGGACTGTGAGTCCGTGGGCAAAATTTGCTCACATGTCTGTTTTTTATAAGCAGCCCATACCGCAAAACGTCCCGCACACGTAAACTTTCCAAAATGTAGTCACTTGTGGAAGTTTTCTGCTGTTTGGCATGTTAGAGAATGAATTCGCAATCGACTACAGACAAATTTATGCTCCAAAAATCAATAGCACTCTTTCATTTTCGACTCGTGCCATGTGCCCAAACAGTAGATTTTTTATAACATAAAATTGCGTCAAGGAGAAATTGCGAAATAAATTATGGGGTCTGTTTTCTCCTATTACCCTTTGTGGAAATTATAAATTTTGGGCTAAAACAACACTTTAACGGAAAAAAAATGTTTTCGCTTTCATACCCACATTTTAAAGAGTTCTGCGAAGCACCTACTGGTTCAACAAGCTCAAAACACCTAGATGAGGACCTTTATGGATCTAGCTTTCAAAATGGGGTCACTTGTGGAGGTTTCTTCTGTTTTAGTACATTAGGCCGGCGTCACACTAGTGAGAAATACGGACGACTGAGGGGCGCAAAAACTACGCATTGCACTCGGACCAATGTTTCTCTATAGGGCAGCTCCCATTATCCGTATTATTATTATTATTATTATTATTATTATTATTTATTGTTATAGCGCCATTTATTCCATGGAGCTTTACATGTGAGGAGGGGTATACATAATACATACAAGTACAGTAATCTTAAACAATACAAGTCATAACTGGTACAGGAGGAGAGAGGACCCTGCCCGCGAGGGCTCACAATCTTCAAGGGATGGGTGATAATACAGTAGGCGAGGGTAGAGCTGGTCATGCAGTGGTTTGGTCGATCGGTGGTTACTGCAGGTTATAGGCTTGTCGGAAGAGGTGGGTCTTCAGGCTCTTTTTGAAGGTTTCAATGGTAGGTGAGAGTCTGATATGTTGTGGTAGAGAGTTCCAGAGTAGGGGTGATGTGCGAGAGAAATCTTGTATGCGATTGTGGGAAGAGGAGATAAGAGGGGAGTAGAGAAGGAGATCTTGTGAGGATCGGAGGTTGCGTGCAGGAAAGTACCGGGAGACGAGGTCACAGATGTATGGAGGAGACAAGTTGTGGATGGCTTTGTATGTCATGGTTAGGGTTTTGTAATGGAGTCTCTGGGCAATTGGGAGCCAGTGAAGGGATTGACAGAGGGGAGAAGCTGGGGAATAGCGGGGGGACAGGTGGATTAGTCGGGCAGCAGAGTTTAGAATAGATTGGAGGGGTGCGAGAGTGTTTGAGGGGAGGCCACAGAACATGAGGTTGCAGTAGTCAAGGCGAGAGATGATGAGGGCATGGACTAGGGTTTTTGCAGATTCTTGGGTGAGGAATGAACGGATGCGTGAAATATTTTTGAGTTGAAGTCGGCATGAAGTGGAAAGGGTTTGGATATGTGGTTTGAAGGAGAGATCAGCGTCAAGGATTACTCCGAGGCAGCGAGCTTGTGGGACTGGGGAGAGTGGGCAGTCATTTACTGTAATTGATAGGTTCGTAGGGGGGGTCACGTGAGATGGGGGAAAGATGATGAATTCTGTTTTGTCCATGTTGAGTTTCAGATATCTAGTGGAGAAGAAGGATGAAATAGTGGACAGACATTGAGGGATTCTGGTTAGTAGGGAGGCGATATCTGGTCCAGAGATGTAGATCTGTGTGTCATCAGCATAAAGATGATACTGAAAGCCATGAGATTCTATGAGCTGTCCCAGGCCAAAGGTGTAAATAGAGAACAGCAGGGGCCCAAGGACTGAACCTTGTGGGACTCCGACAGATAGGGGGCGAGGTGAGGAGGTGGTGTGTGAGTGGGAGACGCTGAATGTCCGGTCTGTTAGGTATGATGAGATCCAGGAGAGGGCCAAGTCTGTGATGCCGAGGGATGAGAGGGTCTGTAATATATATTTTTATAGTATAGTATATTTTTAGCCATATTTTACTGGCCAAGAAACTGGCAGCATGTTGCGATTGTCAGCGTATTACTGGCAAAATACGCCAATGCTAGTCTATGGGGGCGAGAAAAATACGGATTACACATGGACCAGTCGTGTGACTTGACTGTTTTAGTACATTAGGGTCTGTAACAGGCTGGGTGGTGAACCACTGTGCCAAAGCCCAAGTAAGACCTGGAGGGGCATGACTAGGAGCGTCACCCAATCCGACCATGGACACGCAGCAGCTAACGACACTGCAGTCCGTGGAGAGATAAGGGAGGTGATCCAGGTGCTACTCCAGAACTGACCTTGGGTAGATGGTGGCTGACCCCTAAGAGCGGATAGCTGGAATGGCCTGGGGAAATGTGCAACTGATGCAGGCAGGTAGAGATGATAATAATAATCTTAATTTTGATATAGCGCTAACATATTTTTATAACAAATGTGAGGTAGCGCTGTCATTTACTTATGGGATTCTTGCTTGCAGCGAGCAAAAACCAGTTCCGGCACGGATTTTCCATCAAATCATACAGTCCTTGCGGTTTATTCACGCCTCATAAACCACAGCAGCAACAGAAAGTTCACTTAATAGCATTAACAGCATAGCGTCCATTATAATGCTTCATTCTTATTATCAATGTCCAGTACGCAGGCTCACTTAGCCTCACAATTATCTCACCCACGTCAGGGTTCCTCATGCGGCTGCAGCATTCCGCACACGTTCGTTCCCTCCAGGGAACTCTCAGGCACACATCGCCATTGCTCACAACCACTTCACACATGCTGTCTGGGAGGAAGCTCCATCTCTGCAGGACCTTCCACACTGGACCAACCAGGTCCCAGCATTCACCATGTGACCTACCCTGGCCACATTATATGCTCTATAGCCACACCCACCAGGTCACGTGACTATGACCTCATCACAGGTCCTTCACACACTCAGTCTTTTGCTACAGGCGTTTTCAGACACACCCCTGGGTGGGTTTGTAGGTAACCGGCCCGCGCAACAACCGAGTTACCTGGAGACTTCTCCCTTATACCTTGAAACAATACTTCAGCAATATCATTGCTGATCAACACATAACTAAGTCTCCATCTCAAAGCCACCCACTTTGAGATACATAACCATCCTTCAGGATTCTGCCACTCATCCTTTCTCTTGGAACCTCCACACAGCGCCCCCTAGTTGACATAGTGGTTACTACACCACATACCTCGCCCCTCTGTTCAAACTTGTGGGGTTGAACACACAACATTACATCAGGCTCTCGAGACCGGGCACTCACCACACCTTGCCCAACAGGTCGAGAGAACCTTTTCCACCTGTCATACGGCCTCCTCTCTACGTTAGGCCTCCCCCGCCCCCAGCTGTCAGAATATCGGTCCTGCTCTTTGACCCTCCAGTAATAGTCTGTATGCGTCATCAGACACGGTCCAGTCACCACCTTCCTCTCTCTGTTTGTTCCGTTCCCCGACCAGCTCCCCCGGTTGGTACGGTCATCAGTCCTAATCAGGCCTACTGTCTGGCCTGAGTCTGATTCATTCAGGGTCTCACAGGAACTACGGTCTCTTAACGTCATCCTGCCAGTCGAGCTACCACTTGCGGACATTCTTCGGCCATCTGCCCTGTCACTTCTTGGCGGAACTCTTCCAGTTCATACATCTGGTTGGGTTGCAGGCGACCCCCACCTGGTATTCCGTACTTCTTTATTAATTCGCCGGTGGTCCTGCCTCAACTGCTCAATCTCTTGCAGGTACTTTCCAAGAGCATCTGAAAGTCTCTCAGGCTCTCCATGGAGCCAACCACCAGGATGGGAATCCTACCCAGCTCACTGGATACTTGGTCTTCATCATCAGGAGGGATCCTCACTCTCACCACACCGGAGATATTCACAAGGTCTTGCATTACTTTCCCGGATTTTCCAATGATCCTCCCAATCAGAGCTTTGGGTACCAGCACCACATGTTTCCGCAAACCCAGCTGATCCACAGCCTTCCTTGCTACCTCTAGGCATCAAGCAGCCTTCACATTACTCTGCCTGACCCGCTGTTTGGTGTGGAGACATTGTAGATATATCTCTTTCAGGACAACTACTCGGTTTGATGTATCTTCTCTGTCCGATACTATCACCAACTGCCGAGTCTCAGGTGCCCAGCGCACCTTACACGCTTTGACCGCTTCTTTGAAAGCCTCACGCACACCTTCCTCCGCACAGGCTTCTTGCATGTCCTCTGGTACATCAATCACAAACCGGAAAGTTGTGGTCTTGCTCTCTTCCTGGACCGAAGGCTATAGCTTTACCACAGACACTTCCTTCACTACCATTGACCCGACCGGAAGACTGTCTTCTTCCGTTCTTAACTCATCAACTTCACATGACTTGGTCCCCTCATGACCCTTTGCCCCGAGGGCTACTGGCTGTTCTGTCCTGTTTTCACTTGCGCTCACCCGCGGTAAGTCTTCATCCAACTTCTCCCGCAGAAGACTTTTAACTACACCTCTGAGTTCTTCCATTTCTTCTGTAAGGGTCTTGTTCACATTTTGCCACGTTGACAGGTGACTTCTGAGCTCCAAGACTTCTTTCTCAAGCCCCACCACATCCTCTCTTAAGGTGTTGTTCACACAGTGCCACGTTTACAGGTGACCTCTGAGGTTCAAGAATTCTTTCTCGAGCTCCTTCACTCTGTGCTCAGCCGACTTTCACGTTTGAGATGATCCCTTACTGTCTCTTTTATTGACTGTATCTCCTGCTCTAGTTCCCTTTTGGCCAGTATGCGTTGCACTACTACTTATTTAATCATATCGTCAAAAGGTACCCCTGGGTTAGTCCCGTCAGTCGAGTGAACCCCCCCATTTACCCTCTGACTGTGTCTCTACTTCCGTTATCTTCTTGATCAGGTTACCATCAGTCCTGTCACGAGTTTCCGTCAGCACAGCACTAGATTCTGTCCTCGTGGAGGCTACTGGCAACAACACGTCACAGTCACACCACACCGTATGGTGAACCCCCAGGACACTCTCTGTCCGTGTGTCAGCTCCACTCTTTTTGTTTCTCACACCTTTCTCACTCACACCGTTGTAACCTTCAGGTGACGTTCAGTCTGTAAGTTCGTCCGACGTCATTCTTTCTCCGGTCGCCCCTACGTCTGGGCTGTCCATGTTAGGAGGCGTCAGCGTCTCAGTGTCTGCTAGCCCTACAGTAGACACATCTCTATCTTCCTGGCACAGGTCATCAAACCTGACCAAATCCCGGCCGCACTCCAAGGCATAAACTAAGTCTGGTGGTATACTGCCACCTTGGTACTCAGGGCCTCCGTACTCCTCAAACATTACTCTGTCTACTGCATAGTTCACTGTGACCCCATGTGCACAGCGAACCTGGACTATTTTCTCGGTCAGACAGAGACTGAGAGGAGTTCCTACCAGAGTCACCTGACTCTTTGAGTCCAGCCGTCCCAATATCCCTTCCCGGTGTAGCATCACGGTACACACTTGCGGCCCGTCATCATTCGGAAAGAATATCCTACATTCTGGAAATGACATACACATACACTGCGGTACTCCAGACATACCCACTGAGTCACCCAGTGCTGTCATTCCTTCAAACTTGGCCCCTTTCTGGACCACCACCCCACTTTGGGTTGCCGCCCCCTCTCGGGACTCCACCCCTTTTTGGGTTACCACCCTGCTTTGGGTCACCGCCCCCTTCTGGGACTCCACCCCCTTTCGGGATCTCCCCATGTCTGTTAAACCGGTCTTCTCAGACCACAGTTCACACAGCACAGTTTATGTCTTAACGATACCACACAAGTCCTTGTTGGCACCACCACAGCTCCTGCTGTCACCGATCACCGACACCACCGGCTGCTATTCACACACACAGCGGCTGGAGTCACTGCAGCTCCTGCTGCGCCGTCTTCGTGGACCCGCTGATCCACCGGAAGCTGCTTATCACCTTCGTAGCCCCGCCGAGTTACCGGAAGCCGCTTGTCACCTTTGTGACCCCACTGAGCCACATCAAGCCGCTTGTCACCTTCTTGACTCCCACTAAGCCTCCGCCAGCTGAGTTGAGAAAAGAAGAAAGGGAAAACTCCACACCAAAAAACTCAAAAAACTCACGTGTCCTTTCTGTGTGCTATTCAGGATGTACCTTCTCCGCCTGAGACCGTCCAACACACAGGGTGCACCGGGTGCTATTCAGGGAGTGACCGTACTCCCAGGGTTTCCCAACACCGGCCTCACCAACACAAAACTCACGTGTCCTGTCTGCGTGCTATTCAGGACACACCGTCTCCGCCTGAGACCGTCCAACACACAGGGCACACCGGGTGCTATTCAGGGAGCCGACCCTCTTTCCAGGGTTTCCCAACACACCGGCCTCACCAGGTCCAGGGGCTTAGCGGGTGCTATTCAGGACATCCGTCTCGGCCTGAGACTGCCCAACACTTACGCCTCACCAGGTCCAAGGTCATACCACATGCTCCAGGGATCTTCCCAACACTGACCCTCCAGGACCATGCTCACTGAACCCTCGAGGAACACAGTCTTTCCCACTGACCCAGGTCAGTACCACACGAACACCAGTCCGTTGCCTGTGTCAGCCACACAGGTTCTCGGGTACCGCTTATCCGCAGAGGCACCCTATAGCAATCACCAGTCTCTTGCTCACTAACCCCCGGTCAGTACAACATGGTTTTCACGACCGTCACCTGCTGGCGGCGCAGGTTCTCAGACCCCTCTACAGCAGAGGTATCCTAGTAAACACCAGTCTCTTTCTTCTGAGGAAACGGCCGCACTGGGCTCACCGATCTGGACAGTGCCTTACTCACTAGGCCGCCCCACGATTCCAGAACCACAGCCGGGCAGTGGATTCCCCAACCGTCAGCCTTCCTGGCTCAGCGTTGCCAGCACTGCAACATGCACTTTTTGGAAACCGTTTCCCTTAGCAACCGACTTTGCAGTCCTCTTCTGTTGCTCCCAGCAACAAGGCTACAACATTGCCCATAGCTTTCTCCACCAAATGTGAGGTAGCGCTGTCATTTACTTAGGGGATTCTCGCTTGCAGCGAACAAAAACCAGTTCCGGCACGGATTTTCCATCAAATCATACAGTCCTTGCGGTTTATTCATGCCTCATAAACCACAGCAGCAACAGAAAGTTCACTTAATAGCATTACCAGCATAGCATCCATTATAATGCTTCACTCTTATTATCAATGTCCAGTACGCAGGCTCACTTAGCCTCACAATTATCTCACCCACATCAGGGTTCCTCATGCGGCTGCAGCATTCCGCACACGTTCGTTCCCCCCAGGGAACTCTCAGGCACACATCGCCATTGCTCACAACCACTTCACACGTGCTGTCTGGGAGGAAGCTCCATCTCTGCAGGACCTTCCACACTGGACCAACCAGGTCACAGCATTCACCACGTGACCTACCCTGGCCACATTATATGCTCTATAGCCACACCCACCAGGTCACGTGACTATGACCTCATCACAGGTCCTTCACACACTCACATAGTCTTTTACTACAGGCGTTTTCAGACACACCCCTGGGTGGGTTTGTATGTAACCGGCCCACCCAACTCCCGAGTTACCTGGAGACTTCTCCCTTATACCTTGAAACAATACTTCAGCAATATCATTGCTGATCAACACATAACTAAGTCTCCATCTCAAAGCCACCCACTTTGAGATACATAACCATCCTTCAGGATTCTGCCACTCATCCTTTCTCTTGGACCCTCCACACAGCGCCCCCTAGCGGACATAGTGGTTACTACACCACACATAAAAATATCATTTATAACAATATAATATATTTTTGCAGGACAATTGTCCTGCTCTTACCCCCATTTAGCTTCCTTTTGCAATCCACTAACCCTCACTATTGTCATGATCCAGGACGGGGTTTCGCTTTGGCCCGTCATGATCAGACTGGGGGTTAATTGTTCCGCCTCTCTCTGGCAGAGGGCGGTTATTTAATGCTCACTGGACCTAGGTCCGGTGTCAGTTATACTCCTGCCCTCGGCTGAGTTAGTTGACCTTGTGCGTACATGTGCCTTGTGCCTGATATCTTGCTTGTTTGGTTTTGATCCGGTTCTGTCTCTGTTATGAGTTCTGCCTGTCCCTCTTGTACTGCGCTACCTCTCGTGTATGACTCTCTGCTTGTGACCAACTTCTCTCTGCTCGTCCCCTTGGTACCACGTCGTCCTCTTGTGTATGACCTTTGGCTTTGTCTGACCACCCGTCAGTTTGTCCCTTCTGTGCCTCGTTTGCCCATACTGTGTGTGACCTCCATTTTGTCTGACTCTGAGTTGTTGTATGGTGTCCTGTCAACTCTGAAAGCAGGACGCTAAGCCCCTCCCCCTTGCAGTCACATGACCGTAGGTCCTGTGCCAGCTTGCTAACTTCAGTGTCCTCAGGTCCTGTGCATCTTTACTTTCCGGCGCAGACAGGATCCTGACACCGATAGTTTGAAGCACGCATTGTCACCTCTGCTGCCCTGCTCCACAGGTATCTTTTAGCACTGTCTCTGTACTCAGGACACGCGCACTGGCTCAGTGAGCGAGTGTAGTGCGGTGTTCCTGACAACTATGACTATTTTACAGCCATTTTAAAGTACTGAGGTTCGGGTCCCCATTGACTTCTATTGTATTCTGGTCCAGAGAATTTCAATGCAAATAACATAACTCACACCTCTAACCCACATTACTAAATGCTGTATTCTTACCACATTTTTGATGAAACAATATAGACTTTTTGAAAGAAGCAAATCTAATTCTAGTGTTTGTAATTTATATCCTCCTACATTCAATACAAGAACCCAGGATGACGTCTATGCAAATATGTATGACCCAGCATATAAAGGGTTAGATGCTTCTCCTCTTTATCTCAGTTATCTTCCTCACACTGTAAATTGATCAGTGACAATGTATCTTCTATTACTGCTGGTGATTTCCCCAATAAGTAAGACTTAGATTGTGTCTGTATTGTATATGATAGTAATTATAAGCGGCTATAAGTCACATATTTCTTACCATGTTCTCTGTATTTCAGGTGTCCTCAGTCAGACATTACTGGAGTCCGGTCCAGGACTTGTGAAACCTTCACAGCAGCTGAAATTAACCTGTACAGTCTCTGGGTTTGAGTTAACCAGTTATGCAATAAGCTGGGTCAGACAAGCCCCTGGGAAAGGTCTGGAATGGATTGGAAGAATATGGACTGATGGTAGTACTGCTTATACTGATTCACTGAAGAGCAGAACCACAATCACAAAAGACAACGCCAAGAAGCAGGCCTATCTCCAGATGAGTAACATGGAGGCTGCAGACACTGGAGTGTATTATTGTGCGAGATACACATAAATATAAAGTAATGAGGAGATCATACAAAATCCTGCTGTGTCTCACTGGTTATAGGAAACCACAAGAGGAGGAGAGGTACTGATCTGTGAAAGGGAAACGTGTTGTACCAGCAATTAGATGGTTAAAGTAAAAAACATACTGAAAAAAAATAGTACTTGAAAAATGAAAAAAAAATTGATCTGTGAAAATATCACTCATATTTAATCAGCAAAAAAAATAAAGAACATCCAGGACCGTTATTTTTCTGCTACCTCGTCATTGTCTGTACCCCAAAATGGTAACAATAAACACTACAGTTTTACCAGAGAAAAAAAAGCAAACATTCAGGCTATGTGCACACATGCGGAATTGCCATGGAAATTTCCGCGGCAATTCCGCAACTACTTGCCACAAAAAACTAGCGTTTTGCAAGCGTAATTAGCTTGCAGAATGCTAGTGTTTTCCAAGCGATCTGTAGCATCGCTTGGAAAACTGATTGACAGGTTGGTCACACTCATCAAACATAGTGTTTGACAAGTGTGACCAACTTTTTAATATTGAGGCTACCTATGCAGCATCAATAGTAAAAAGATATACGGTAATGTTAAAAATATTATAAAAATTAAAAAATCGTGATATTCTCACCTTCCGGCATCCCTTTCAGCTTTCCTGATCCTTGCGATGCTCCCGGTAAGTCCCGTTCCCAGTGATGCCTTGCAACAATGACCCCAGATGACGAAGCATCACGCAAGACCGCTACGTCATCACAGGTCATTGTCGCAAGGCATCACTGGGAACGGGACTTGCCGGGAGCATCCCTGAGGCCTGGGAACGCTGAGGGGGACGCCGAAAGGTGAGAATATCACGATTTTTTATTTTACATAGTAACATAGTAATTAAGGTTGAAGGGAGACTTTTAAGTCCATCTAGTTCAACCCATATCCTATCCTAACTTGCCCTAACATTTTAACTCTTTCTAACATGGATGTGGTACCCAGGGCCTGGAGGAGAGTCTCCTCTCCTCCCGACCTTGGGTACCATCTGCACATTTTCCACTTACTTTGCGCATGGTGGGCATAGCCACATGCGGAAAGTAAGTGGAACAATGCATTCCTATGGGGGCAGAATCCCCGCGATTCCACAAAAAGAATGAGCATGCTGCGTATTTTTCCGTGATGCGATTCTGCTGTGGAAAATTACGCAGCATTAGCACAGCATGTGCGGAATGCCAATGAATACAATGGGTTGTTTAGTTCATGCATTTTCGTGGTGAAAAAATGCGACAAAAATGCCTAAAATTTGCGGAAATTCTGCACGTGTTCCACACAGCCTCAAACTTCTCCACTAGGACAAAGAAAAAATAATTAAGGGTCTCAAATACAGATGAGCTGGTCTGATGAGTTTCCAATTTGCTGATTTTGCAGGAAAATTTGATTTGCAGCTAATTTATTCTCCACAAATTGAATATCCCTTACACTCTCTGGGTTCTAGAGAGTCCATAGAGCATAATAAACGTAAGGCGAAAGATGTTTCATCAATGTCTCGATGAGAGTTTTATCAGCGTTTTATGAGAGGTTTTACAGCGTCAGTTTTTATTATGAGAGTTGGGTCCAAGTGTCATCATTTTTTTGAAAAACACAGTTATGAAGGTTTCTCTTTAGAGATTGCATTACATCTCCACATCAGCTGGTAGGCTAATATACTGTAGATAATAACTACTTTAGTGGGGTAGCATTGTCTATATACTAGCTTTCTTTAGCAATAAACCTTGTGTTACTTTGACTGCTAATTTTAAACAGTATAAAGAGAAATAGATGTTATAATAGATATAATAAAAGTTACATTTTATTTTTCAGTTGGTGGAAGCAAGGTATGATTTTCCCAATGAATAATTTATAAATAGTGTGCGTTATATATTGAACCAATGCTGCAGGTCCAAAACTTTCGTTCTTGTATACTATAGTTCACATAGTGGGTTCACAGCTTTACCTGCAGTGCCTTTCTTATGCCTTCCATAGGCTAGTTTCACATTAGCACCTTTTTGTGCAGCGCTTCATGCGCAATTGAAATGCATGCAAAAACGTATGTAAACGCAACAATTTTTAGACGCATCAGCGTGCGCATGACAACAAAAAAAGCAGCATTTGCATACGTTTTCATGCGTTTTTGCATGCGTTTGCATTTTTTATGCGCATGCGTTCTCTAGGTGTCACATTTCACAGGAGGAAAATCCTTGAAACATATACTCCACCAATGGGACACCAGTGGGCGTGTGTCATGGGAATTCTTTATATAGACCCTGTACAGCTGAATGCTTCAGATTTTGTTGCTTTTTCCTTTGTCAACATGGATCTGCAGTGGAAAAGTTTTCGCTTCAACTTGGATCTGGACATCGCGCTGTCTCAGGCTTTTGCATTTGCTTGCCAGCAAGAAAGGCAGAGAGAGACACAGCGAAGACGGCAGCGGCGGCATTTGTGGATACATCCGATTATTGAAGTCCGGGAGAGCCGTGGAGCGTACTGTGAATACACATATGAGTGAACCTCCAGCATCTCTCCAGTCTGCGTGCAATAGATAATGCAGACTGAAGCGATGCTGCAGATGACAATTCATAGGTATACTCACCAGGCCAGGTGTGCTAAAATATTATGATACCAGGCCAGGGTACTGTAGATATGACGTGTATTTTCTCCATCAACTCTTCAGTCTATTCGCCACAGACTGAATAGATGATGTAGCTAATTTCAAAGTATATCTAGAATCGCCTGGCCTTGTGTCACAAAGAGTGAAATGATGATGGTCAAAACATACCATCATCAATTCACTCTTTATGATACCTGGCAAGGTGAGAATAGATATGCCTTGCACTTACCACCATCCTCTATTCAGTCTGTGCAATATTAGCAGACTGAAGATACTGGTGGTGAAAATACAAGTTACATATTTGTGTTTTTGACAACACATATCTCCATGACTGACACAAGAAACATGTGTCAGTATGAGAGCTATGTGGTGGCAAAAACACAAAGTGTATGGCACAGTGTGTGTATGTGGCGAAAGACACAATAACCAAACAGTATTAGGGGAAAACAAAATTTTACATTTATTTTTTTTTTAAATTACAGTTACTGGGAGCGACGTTTGAGGAAGATGGTGGCAACTTGGGGGTGTGGAGGGATGAGGAATGGCTTAAAGACGAGGAAGGGGTTATGGGGGAAGGGGAAATGAAAGTGATGGGTTAAGGGAGCTCAGGGATGGAACTGGAGGCAGGGTGAGACACAGTGTGAGGTGAGGGGGTGGAAGGGTAAGAGTTTTCCTCTTTTTATGTCCAGTTTATGTTTCCAGTGGCACGTGGGTGTGTCCTGACTGGAGCGTTTGGTGTGTTATGAGCTCATTTTCTCCTTCACCTTTGATGTCCGATGAACAAACTCTGCTGGTGAAAGGAGGTAGTGAAACTGATTTGGATGGGAAAAACCTGTCATCTGAACAGATGGAGTGTGATTGGACATCTGGAATCTCTGAGTGGATATAAGGCTGCCGACGCCCTGTAGGATTGCTGGTGATCTTTCTGCTCTGAGCTCTGGCATCCAGTTTAGTTCCTGTCTTCTAAAGCTAAGTTTTGCTCTGCTATTATTCCATGAGATTTTGTCTGGTTTACTTAGTGTTTGTGTTCAGCCAGCCCTGGCTGGGACTGGCTGAATTCCATTTTGTCTCTGATCAGTTGATCTCTTTGCTCTGTTTTCAGAATATACCTGAGTGCTGATATAGTGTTTTGGAAGTTTAGTGACTTCAGGGCCTTTTTTGTATCAGACGTGTTGGCATTATTTTTGGCAGGGTTTTTGCGTGATTGCAGACAGTTGCTTTTCTTTCCTGTCCTATCTAGTTAGCAAGGGCCCCATCGTTTGCTCAGCCTGTCTTTCTGTCTATGTTTGTGTTTTCATCTGTTTTCACCATCAATACATGTTGGGGGCTGTCTATTGCTTTGGGGTCTGCTCTGGGGCAGTTTAGATTTCCCCTTTCTTTCCTTAGGCTTATTTAGTTCTCCGGCTGTGACGAAGGGTCTAGGACCACCGTAGGAACTCCCCACGGCTACTGTTAGTTGTTGTGAATAGGATCAGGGGTCTGCAATCTGCTAGCTACCAACCTTTCTGGTTTTCTGGACTTAGCTTGCATTTTTGTTTTTTCCTCCTCCGGTGACTCATTCATAACAGAATCACCAGCCATACCGCAGATTCTAGGGTACTCAATAGCAGAAAAGAATTGTAAAAAAAGTGCCAGAATTTTTTTTATGAATATTTTTTCCTCTTTTTCTCTGGGGCAGTAGGAGGAATTTTCTTAATGGAGATTAAGCAATTGTCTGATCGTGTGCTCATTCACATGCTGCTGAACCAAAGATTCCTACTCCTGATGTGATTTTTGGGGATCTGTCTAAATTTTTGAATTTTAAGAATAATTGTAAATTATTTCTTGCCTTGAAGCCTAACTCATCAGGTTAAAATTGTCATCTCTTTGCTGTGCGGCAATCCCCAGGATTGGGCGTTTTCTTTGACACCTGATAATCCTATTCTAACTAATGTGGATGCATTTTTTCAAGCCTTGGGGTTGTTGTATGATGAACCTAATGCTATTGATCAAGCTGAGAAAGCCCTGTTGGCATTGAGCCAGGGTCAGGATTCTGCAGAGTTATACTGTCAAAAATTCCGAAAGTGGGCGATCCTTACTACCTGGAATGATGGTGCCTTGGCAGCTCTCTTTCGGAAGGGTGTGTCAGAAACCGTAAAAGATACTATGGTGGGATTTCCTGTTCCCTCTGGTCTTGACTATTCTATTTCATTAGCCATTCAGGTTGATCGGCGTTTACGTGATCGTAAAAGTACATGAGAAATGTTGCCACCTGTTGAACAAATGTCTGAACCTATGCAATGTGATAGAGTCTTGTCTAGGGCGCAACGTCAGGAGTTCAGAAGGCGTAATAAGCTGTGTTTTTTCTGTGGAGATGCCTCTCATATGATTTCTGTCTGCCCTAAACGAGAGAAACGTTTTGCACACACATTTGTTGTGGGTGGTGATCAACCTAAGTTTCTTCTGGCAATTACTCTGATCTGCTCCCTGTCCACATTTTCCGCTAAGGCCTTTGTGGATTCGGAAGCGGCTCTGAACCTGATGGACTTGGATTTTCCTAAACGTTGTGGGTTTCCTATGACACCTCTGCGGACGCCTATCCCTTTGAGGGGTATTGATGCTACTCCTTTGGCGAAGAATAAACCTCAGTTTTGGACCCAGGTGGTAATGCGGGTCGCCCCAGACCATCAAGAGAATTGCAGATTTTTGGTGTTGCATAATTTGCATGATACCATTGTTCTGGGATTTCCCTGGTTGCAAATCCATAATCCAGTTTTGGATTGGAAATCTGTGTCTGTGGTGAGTTGGGGTTGTCGGTGTGCTCTTGGTGACGCTCCTGTTTTCTCCACCTCTCCCCAGTCGCATGATGTTCCTGACTATTTGGCTGATTTTTATGATGTATTTAGTGAAAATAAGTCTGCATCTTTGCCTCCTCATAGGAGTTATGACTGTGCAATTGAGTTGAGCCCTGGGTGTAAATTTCCCAAGGGTCGACTTCTCAACTTATCTGTACCCGAGCATGAGGCTATGCGATCTTATATTAAGGAGTCGTTGGAGAAAGGTCATATTTAGTGTTGAGCGTTCCGATACCGCAAGTATAGGGTATCAGCCGATATTAGCGGTATCGGAATTCCGATACTGACTTCCGATACTTTTGTCATATCGGATACCGGAATCGGAAGTTCCCTTAATGCTATGAGCCCGCTCGCTTTGATTAAGCCAATGGGAATCCTCAGAAGTGTGGGCACATCCTGTTAGGCATGTAGGCATGTTAACTAATGGCATGGCTGTGATTGGCTGCTGAAATGATGTCATGATGCACTATAAAAGCCACCGCAGCCGCCATTTCTGGTTCACTCTGCTGTGAATTCAGTTAGGGACAGGCTGCTGTTGAAGACTGTGAGGGACAGTTAGAAATAGCGATTCTAGCAAACATATTGTGCTTTACCCAGGCTACATAAACCACCACTGTAGCTTTCTTTGCCATAGCAGCAGTGTTCACAGCTGTTTGCAAGAGCTGTGTGAGTGCAGCTCACGCTGTGGAGTGGGTCCTGCAGCCACGTCAGGTTGTAGGCCGCCCAGCGTGCATCACTGCTGCCTCATACATATTTTTATTTTTGAGCTGCCTTTTTGCCATCAATTCTATCTAGTGTGCTTCCATCCGTATCCATATACGTTGGTTGCAAACACTAGTAGTAGACAGCGGAGCCTTTCTGCAGCCTTTCAGTGCTAGTGCCCACTTTGCTGCACTGTTCACGGCTGTCTGAGAGGTCTCTGACTGTGTGTGAGTGCAGCTCACGCTGAGTAGTGTGTCCTGCAGCTACGTCTGGTTGTAGGCCGCTCAGCGTGCGTCACTGCCTCACACATATTTTTCTTTGAATGCAGCTCATTTTTTCTTCTATTAGTGTGCATCCATCCGTATCCATCTACGGTGGTTGCAAACACTATATAGGAGTACACATCGGAGCCTTTCTGCAGCCTTTCAGTGCTAGTGCCCACTTAGCTGCACTGCTCACGGCTGTCTGAGAGGTCTCTGACTGTGTGTGAGTGCAGCTCATGCTGAGTAGTGTGTTCTGCAGCTACGTCTGGTTGTAGGCCGCTCAGCGTGTGTCACTGCCTCACACATATTTTTCTTTGATGCAGCTCATTTTTTCTTCTCCTATTAGTGTGCATCCATCCGTATCCATCTACATTGGTTGGTTGCAAACACTATATAGGAGTAGATAGAGGAGCCTTTTTTCTGGCTTGTGCCCTGCCGGCGCAGCCAGATTAGTATTACACAATTTTTTTGGAGCCTCATCTTTTGCATTGTAGGTTACCTGCCTGCATTGTAATATCTCCAAAAAGTTGGTGATACTATTAGTGTTGAGCTTTCCGATACCGCAAGTATCGGGTATCGGCCGATACTTGCTGTATCGAATTCCGATACCGACATCCGATATTTTTTCAATATCGGATACCGGAATCGGAATTTCCCAGTTGATTGACAGCCGAAATGACGTCATCATGATGCGCGGTGTGTGCGCATCATGATGCGCCGTCATTTCGGGCCTTCCGGGGGGGTCTGTACCGGCCTGCCGGGGGGCTGTTCCGGCCTGCCGGGGGGCTGTGTGGACTGCCCGGGGTCTGTAGCGGCCTGCCGGTGGTCTGTGCAGCCTGCGGGGGTCTGTACCGGCCTGCCGGAGGTCTTTGCAGGCATCGTCCGATGGGACTACAAGTCCCATCTGGCGATGCCTGCTACCATGACAGTGATTGACACATTAGCCAATGATGGGACAGTAGTAGTCCCATCATCCGGCTAATGTGTTAAATGTACAAAAAAAAAAAAAATTACATACTACATACATGCTACATACATGCTACATACATACTACATGCATACTACATGCTACATACATGCTACATACATACTACATACATGCTACATACATACTACATGCAACATACATACTACATGCATACTACATGCATGCTACATACATACTACATGCTACATACATACTACATACATACTACATACATGCTACATATATACTACATACATGCTACATACATACTACATACATACTAGATGCTACATACATGCTACATACATACTATATACATGCTACATACATACTACATACATGCTACATACATACTACATGCTACATACATACTACATGCTACATACATACTACATGCTACATACATACTACATACATACTACATGCATGCTACATACATACTACATGCTACATACATACTACATACATACTACATGCATGCTACATACATACTACATGCTACATACATGCTACATACATACTACATATATACTACATGCATGCTACATACATACTACATGCTACATACATGCTACATACATACTACATATAAACTACATGCATGCTACATACATACTACAAGCTACATACATGCTACATACATGCTACATACATGCTACATACATGCTACATACATGCTACATACATGCTACATACATGCTACATATATACTACATGCTACATACATACTACATACATACTACATATATACTACATGCTACATACATACTACATATATACTACATACATGCTACATACATACTACATACATGCTACATACATACTACATACATACTACATATATACTACATGCTACATACATACTACATACATACTACATATATACTACATGCATGCTACATACATACTACATGCTACATACATGCTACATACATACTACATGCATGCTACATGTACTCTCCGGATCTTGATGCACTGTTGCACAAGGTCCGCATAGAGTGCGCTCACTTGCGGCGTTCCAGCACGGCAAGATCGCGCCTCGCTGCTCTGCAGCGCCGATTACGCCTTCTGGAACATCGCATCATATGTGACCTACCCACCCAGTGGAATTCAATGTTACATATGTTGGAGCGGTTGTGTGAGCAGCAGGCAGCAGTCATGGAGTACCAGCTGCATCAGGCGCAAACAATTCATACTCTGCGCTTGTCACACTTCAGCACCATTGAGTGGGCCTCTATGAAGGACATCTGCCTCGTTTTGCGTGCCTTCGATGAATCCACGCAGATGGCAAGTGCAGATGATGCACTAGTCAGCATGACTGTCCCCCTTATCTGCCTGCTTCAAAAAACACTACAAGCACTAAGGGATAAGGTTTCGGAAGAGGTGGAGGATGAGGAGTCCAAAATGCCATCTGCTTCTGGACAGTCTGCGCTACGTGTTTCCTCACAAAGGGCTAGGCAGGGGACACTTTATGAGGAGGAGTCGATGGAGGAGGAAGGCATCTCTCCAGAGGAGGGAGGTACACAAAGCTCTAGTCAGTATGTACAGCGAGGGTGGGGTGATGCAGAGAAGGCAGAGGTCACGCCTCAAGCAGGGGATAGCGGTTCTTTGGCAGTTGGGAGTCTGCAGCACATGGTTGATTTCATGCTGCAGTGCCTGAGAAACGACCGCCGCATCACCCACATTCTCTACACGGATGATTATTGGGTGTACACCCTCCTAGATCCTCGCTACCGGGACAACGTACAAAGCCTCATACCAATGTTGAACCGGGAGCGTAAACTGCGGGAGTACCCAGAGACACTGGTGCAGTCCATCATGTTTTCCATTCCACCCGACAGGAGTGGTGCTAGTGCTTTACAAAGCAGCTCTGTGCATCGAGGCAGTGGAGGAAACTCGGCACAAAGAGGGAGCAGAGGCAGCGCCGCAGCACAAGGCAAGACCACTATGGCCCAAATGTGGCAAAGTTTTGTGTGTCCGCCACAATTGTCTACACCATCACAGACGGCTCGAGTCAGCAGGAGGCAACATTTCCGTCAGATGGTGACAGACTACATGTCTTGCCCTGTCACTGTACTCCCAGATGGCTCTTCCCCCTTCAAGTTTTCGGTCTCTAAGCTGGATACATGGCCAGAGCTTAGCCAGTATGCATTGGAGGTGCTGGCTTGCCCTGCTGCCAGTGTATTATCGGAACGCGTCTTTAGTACCGCAGGTGGTGTACTAACACACCGTCGCACGCGACTATCTTCCGATAATGTTGACTGGCTGACTTTTCTGAAAATGAACAAGGCCTGGCTCTCCCAATACTTTGCCAGTCCTCTTCCCGACTAAATAATTGGTTGGCAACTGTATCCAGGTCTGCTGTTGTGTTCATGTTTCTACCACCTGAACTATAATCCCTGTGCTCCAACAACGCCAGTTGGTGTTCAGAAGTGCCGTCTTCACAGAGAAATACACACTCGCTCATGTGTTAATGGGGTTCAGTAATGCCAGCTGTTCCCCTGCTGTGTAGATGGCAAAGTCTCCTGCTCCGTCCACATGCCAAAAACAACAGGCCACAGCCTGCTCCATGCCTCATCCTGTGCTCCAACAACGCCAGTTGGTGTTCAGAAGTGCCGTCTTCACAGAGAAAAACACATTCGTTCCTGTGATAGTGGGGTTCAGTAATGCCAGCTGTTCCCCTGCTGTGTAGATGGCAAAGTCTCCTGCTCCGTCCACATGCCAAAAACAACAGGCCTCAGCCTGCTCCATGCCTCATCCTGTGCTCCAACAACGCCAGTTGGTGTTCAGAAGTGCCGTCTTCACAGAGAAAAACACACTCGCTCATGTGTTAGTGGGATTCAGTAATGCCAGCTGTTCCCCTGCTGTGTAGATGGCAAAGTCTCCTGCTCCGTCCACATGCCAAAAACATCAGGCCTCAGCCTGCTCCATGCCTCATCCTGTGCTCCAACAACGCCAGTTGGTGTTCAGAAGTGCCGTCTTCACAGAGAAAAACACATTCGTTCCTGTGATAGTGGGGTTCAGTAATGCCAGCTGTTCCCCTGCTGTGTAGATGGCAAAGTCTCCTGCTCCGTCCACATGCCAAAAACAACAGGCCTCAGCCTGCTCCATGCCTCATCCTGTGCTCCAACAACGCCAGTTGGTGTTCAGAAGTGCCATCTTCACAGAGAAAAACACATTCGTTCCTGTGATAGTGGGGTTCAGTAATGCCAGCTGTTCCCCTGCTGTGTAGATGGCAAAGTCTCCTGCTCCGTCCACATGCCAAAATCAACAGGCCTCAGCCTGCTCCATGCCTCTTCCTGTGCTCCAACAATGCCAGTTGGTGTTCAGAAGTGCCGTCTTCACAGAGAAAAACACACTCGCTCATGTGTTAGTGGGGTTCAGTAATGCCAGCTGTTCCCCTGCTGTGTAGATGGCAAAGTCTCCTGCTCCATCCACATGCAAACTACTACAGATTTGTAACTGTGCTACACTTAGGCCTCTGGCTCCACTGTCTCTAGTTTTTCCCCTGGCCTCCAACACCGACAGTTCGTGCTCTGAAGTGGCGTCTGCACAATCCACACTTGTTCCTGCGTTACTGTGGCTCAGTCACGTCAGGTCATTCCCTGATGTGTGTCCGGCAAGGTCTCCTGCTTTGTTCACATTCACATTACTAGTAGTGTGAATGAGGACTGAGCTGAAGACCATGCCAGACACACATCAGGGGATCAACTAACGTGACTGAGCCACAGTTACACAGGAACAAGTGTGGATTGTGCAGACGCCACTTCAGAGCAGGAACTGGCGGGGTCGGAGGCCAGGGGAAATACTAGAGACAGTGGAGCCGGAAGCCATAATTGAGCACGGTTACAATCATTAGTAGTCTACAACCTCTATAAAACCAGCTGCACGTTGGCCTCCGCCTGCTGCATGCTACATCCTGGGCTGCAACACAGCCAGTTGTAGCTTGGAAGTGCCATCCACACAGAGAGAAACACTCGCTCCAGTGTCAGTGGGGTTCAGTAACGCCAGCTGCTCCCCTGCTGTGTGTATAGCAAAGTCTCCTGCTGCCTCCACATTCAAAAGACAGCAGGCCTCAGCCTACACCCTCATTGTTCCTGGGCTTCAACACAGCCAGTTGTTGCTCGCAAGTGCCGTCTTCACAGAGGAAAACACTAGCTCCTGTGTTAATGGGGTTCAGTAACGTCAGCTGTTCCCCTGCTGTGTGGACGGCAATCTCTCCTGCTGCCTCCCAAATCACACTACTACTGATTTCTAACCGTGCTCCAATTAGGCCTCTGGCTCCACTGTCTCAAGTATTTCCCCAGGCCTCCAACACCGCCAGTTGCTGCACAGAAGTGGCGTCTGCACAATCAACACTTGTTCCTGTGTTACTAGGGCTCTGTAACATCAGTTGATCCCCTGATGTGTGTCCGGCAATGTCTCCTGCTCTGTCCACCATTCCCATTACTAGTTGTGGGAATGTGCACATAGCAGGAGACATTGCCGGACACACATCAGGGGATCAACCAACGTTACTGAGCGCCAGTTACACAGGAACAAGTGTTGATTGTGCAGACGCCACTTCTGAGCAGCAACTGGTGGTGTTGGAGGCCTGGGGAAATACTTGAGACAGTGGAGCCAGAGGCCTAGTTTGAGCACGGTTAAAATCAGTAGTGGTCTACAACCGATATAACATTGGCTGCAATTAGGCCTCAGCCTGCTCCATGCTTGACCCTGGGCTCCATCATTGCCAGTTGCTGCTCAGAACTGTCTTTGGCACGGTACTCCCTCCTGCCCAGCCTGGTTCCAGCACGCCAGCTGTTTTCGGGGTAGTGTCAACTTCAATTTTCCACCAATATGTTGTCCTGTCGTGTTGTGGTTGGGTTAGCCGAGTCTATGGTGCCTGCAGTTTTGGTGCTTCCTATGTGGGCTGCGGGTTCTGGTAATAAAGGCTGGTTCCGTAGTGCCAATAGGACAAACACCCCCTGTAGGACTGTGGGATTCGGTAACTGCGGCCAGCTTGCGGCATGCCAACTTTGCTTTTCAAGGGTACCTTCTGCTGCCCCTCCGGGTTCCTGCACCGTCAGCTGGTTCTCGGCAGAGCCTTTGGCCTAGGTGCCTCCATCTCGGTATCCGAGTTCCTGCAACGTCTGCTGGTCCTTGTTAGTGCTTTCTAGCACATGTACCTCCTGCTTAGTAACCGGGTTCCAGCACCATCAGCTGGTCCTCGGTAGTGCCATTGGCTCTTGAACCTTCTGCTACCCATCCGGGTTCCAGCACCGTCAGCTGGTTCTCGGCAGTGACTTTGGCACGGGTACTCCCTCCGGCCCAGCCTGGTTCCAGCCCTGCCTGCTGTTTCCGGGAAGTATCAATGTCAGTTTGCCACCCCAAGTTGCCATGTCGTGTTGCGGTCGGGTTAGCCGAGTCTATGGTGCCTGCAGTTTTGGTGCTTCCTATGTGGGCTGCGGGTTCTGGTAATAAAGGCTGGTCCCGTAGTGCCAATAGGACAAACACCCCCTGTAGGACTGTGGGATTCGGTAACTGCGGCCAGCTTGCGGCATGCCAACTTTGCTTTTCAAGGGTACCTTCTGCTGCCCCTCCGGGTTCCAGCACCGTCAGCTGGTTCTCGGCAGAGCCTTTGGCCTAGGTGCCTCCATCTCGGTATCCGAGTTCCTGCAACGTCTGCTGGTCCTTGTTAGTGCTTTCTAGCACAGGTACCTCCTGCTTAGTAACCGGGTTCCAGCACCGTCAGCTGGTCCTCGGTAGTGCCATTGGCTCTTCTACCTTCTGCTACCCATCCGGGTTCCAGCACCGTCAGCTGGTTCTCGGCAGTGACTTTGGCACGGGTACTCCCTCCGGCCCAGCCTGGTTCCAGCCCTGCCTGCTGTTTCCGTGAAGTGTCAACGTCAGTTTGCCACCCCAAGTTGCCATGTCGTGTTGTGGTCGGGTTAGCCGAGTCTATGGTGCCTGCAGTTTTGGTGCTTCCTATGTGGGCTGCGGGTTCTGGTAATAAAGACTGTTTCCGTAGTGCCAATAGGACAAGCATCCCCTGTAGGACTGTGGGAATCGGTAACTGCGGCCAGCTTGCGGCTTGCCAACTTTGCTTTTCAGGGGTACCTTCTGCTGCCCCTCCGGGTTCCAGCACCATCAGCTGGTTCTTGGCAGAGCCTTTGGCCTAGGTGCCTCCATCTCAGTATCCGATTTCCTGCAACGTCTGCTGGTCCTTGGTAGTGCTTTCTAGCACAGGTACCTCCTGCTCAGTAACCGGGTTCCAGCACCGTCAGCTGGTCCACGGTTGTGCCATGGGCTTTTGTTCCTTCTGCTGCCTCTCTGGGTTCCAGCACTGTCAGCTGGTCCTCGCTATTTCCATTTGCTCTTGCAGCTTCTGCTACCCATCCGGGTTCCAGCATCGGCAGCTGGTTCTCGGCAGAGCCTTTGGCCTAGGTGCCTCCATCTTGGTATCCGAGTTCCAGCAACGTCTGCTGGTCCTTGGTAGTGCTTTCTAGCACAGGTACCTCCAGCTTAGTAAATGGGTTCCAGCACCGTCAGCTGGTCCACGGTTGTGCCATGGGCTCTTGTTCCTTCTGCTGCCTCTCCGGGTTCCAGCACTGTCAGCTGGTCCTCGCTATTTCCATTTGCTCTTGCAGCTTATGCTACCCATCCGGGTTCCAGCACCGTCAGCTGGTTCTTGGCAGAGCCTTTGGCCTAGGTGCCTCCATCTCGGTATCCGAGTTCCAGCAACGTCTGCTGGTCCTTGGTAGTGCTTTCTAGCACAGGTACCTTCTGCTTAGTAACCGGGTTCCAGCACCGTCAGCTGGTCCACGGTTGTGCCATGGGCTCTTGTTCCTTCTGCTACCCCTCCGGGTTCCAGCACTGTCAGCTGGTTCTCGGCAGAGCCTTTGGCCTAGGTGCCTCCATCTCGGTATCCGACTTCCAGCAATGTCTGCTGGTCCTTGTTAGTGCTTTCTAGCACAGGTACCTCCTGCTTAGTAACCGGGTTCCAGCACCGTCAGCTGGTCCTCGGTAGTGCTATTGGCTCTTGTTCATTCTGCTGCTCCTCTGGGTTCCAGTACCGTCAGCTGATTCTCGGCAGTTCCTCAGCCTTCTTGTACCTTCTGCTACTTTTCCAAGTTCAAGCTTATGGAAATGGTTTTGGATTCTCACTCTGGATCTCCCTGACAATGACCCTGAAGACGATGAGTCCGACCCTGAAGACCACACAGAAGAATACCTAAAAGATGACCCTGAAGAAGATGACCAAGAGGACAAAGAACAGGAAGACAACCACCAAGATGCAGAACAACAAGAGACAGAAGACAAAGAAGCATAAAAAACAAAAGCAGAAGAACATTAAGCATAAGACTAATACTCAAAAGTAGAAGAAGACTAAGCAGTGTATGGGGGTGAGTCCGTTCCTCCTCGTGGTGCCCCTGGAAAAGGCCTGCTTCTGCAGGCCAAACTGAACGCGGACAAATCCTGTTGTAAATCTTTTGTGACAGGCAGAACGGAAGGTGTAAACTTCTAACTTTTCTAGATAACAACTACAGGAAAGAAGAAGAAGAAGAAGAAGAAGAAGAAGAAGAAGAAGAAGAAGAAGAAGAAGAAGAAGAAGAAGAAGAAGAAGAAGAAGAAGAAGAAGAAGAAGAAGAAGAAGAAGAAGAAGAAGAAGAAGAAGAAGAAGAAGAAGAAGAAGAAGAAGAAGAAGAAGAAGAAGAAGAAGAAGAAGAAGAAGAAGAAGAAGAAGAAGAAGAAGAAGAAGAAGAAGAAGAAGAAGAAGAAGAAGAAGAAGAAGAAGAAGAAGAAGAAGAAGAAGAAGAAGAAGAAGAAGAAGAAGAAGAAGAAGAAGAAGAAGAAGAAGAAGAAGAAGAAGAAGAAGAAGAAGAAGAAGAAGAAGAAGAAGAAGAAGAAGAAGAAGAAGAAGAAGAAGAAGAAGAAGAAGAAGAAGAAGAAGAAGAAGAAGAAGAAGAAGAAGAAGAAGAAGAAGAAGAAGAAGAAGAAGAAGAAGAAGAAGAAGAAGAAGAAGAAGAAGAAGAAGAAGAAGAAGAAGAAGAAGAAGAAGAAGAAGAAGAAGAAGAAGAAGAAGAAGAAGAAGAAGAAGAAGAAGAAGAAGAAGAAGAAGAAGAAGAAGAAGAAGAAGAAGAAGAAGAAGAAGAAGAAGAAGAAGAAGAAGAAGAAGAAGAAGAAGAAGAAGAAGAAGAAGAAGAAGAAGAAGAAGAAGAAGAAGAAGAAGAAGAAGAAGAAGAAGAAGAAGAAGAAGAAGAAGAAGAAGAAGAAGAAGAAGAAGAAGAAGAAGAAGAAGAAGAAGAAGAAGAAGAAGAAGAAGAAGAAGAAGAAGAAGAAGAAGAAGAAGAAGAAGAAGAAGAAGAAGAAGAAGAAGAAGAAGAAGAAGAAGAAGAAGAAGAAGAAGAAGAAGAAGAAGAAGAAGAAGAAGAAGAAGAAGAAGAAGAAGAAGAAGAAGAAGAAGAAGAAGAAGAAGAAGAAGAAGAAGAAGAAGAAGAAGAAGAAGAAGAAGAAGAAGAAGAAGAAGAAGAAGAAGAAGAAGAAGAAGAAGAAGAAGAAGAAGAAGAAGAAGAAGAAGAAGAAGAAGAAGAAGAAGAAGAAGAAGAAGAAGAAGAAGAAGAAGAAGAAGAAGAAGAAGAAGAAGAAGAAGAAGAAGAAGAAGAAGAAGAAGAAGAAGAAGAAGAAGAAGAAGAAGAAGAAGAAGAAGAAGAAGAAGAAGAAGAAGAAGAAGAAGAAGAAGAAGAAGAAGAAGAAGAAGAAGAAGAAGAAGAAGAAGAAGAAGAAGAAGAAGAAGAAGAAGAAGAAGAAGAAGAAGAAGAAGAAGAAGAAGAAGAAGAAGAAGAAGTCCTCTCTCACCTTGACTACTGCAACCTCATGCTCTGTGGCCTCCCCTCAAACACTCTCACACCCCTCCAATCTATTCTAAACTCTGCTGCCCGGCTAATCCACCTGTCCCCCCACTATTCCCCAGCTTCTCCCCTCTGTCAATCCCTTCACTGGCTCCCAATTGCCCAGAGACTCCATTACAAAACCCTAACCATGACATACAAAGCCATCCACAACTTGTCTCCTCCATACATCTGTGACCTCGTCTCCCGGTACTTTCCTGCACGCAACCTCCGATCCTCACAAGATCTCCTTCTCTACTCCCCTCTTATCTCCTCTTCCCACAATCGCATACAAGATTTCTCTCGCGCATCACCCCTACTCTGGAACTCTCTACCACAACATATCAGACTCTCACCTACCATCGAAACCTTCAAAAAGAGCCTGAAGACCCACCTCTTCCGACAAGCCTATAACCTGCAGTAACCACCGATCGACCAAACCGCTGCACGACCAGCTCTACCCTCGCCTACTGTATTATCACCCATCCCTTGAAGATTGTGAGCCCTCGCGGGCAGGGTCCTCTCTCCTCCTGTACCAGTTATGACTTGTATTGTTTAAGATTATTGTACTTGTTTTTATGTATACCCCCCTCACATGTAAAGCGCCATGGAATAAATGGCGCTATAACAATAAATAATAATAATAATAATTCCATTGGATTGGGCTAAACCTCTATGGCTTTAATGTCTCCTACACCTCCCACAATACATTCTACATTATTCTTAGTTGTTTTTCTTCATGTAGAATTAACCTACAAGGAAAGAAAGGGTTTTTTTTAATTCCAATATTTCTGTCCCATTGACTTGCATTGGTTCCCGGTATCGAAATCGGCGATACTCGATACTTTTTTAGATCGGCCGATCCATTCCGATCCGATATTTTCCAGTATCGGGTGGTATCGCTCAACTCTAGTCATATTAGACCATCCTCTTCACCCTTGGGTGCTGGGTTTTTTTTCGTGGCCAAGAAAGATGGTTCATTAAGGCCTTGTATTGACTATCGTTCCCTCAACAAAATTACTGTTAAATATCAGTATCCGTTGCCCCTGATTTCTGATCTATTCTCCAGAGTTAAAGGTGCTTGCTGGTTTACCAAGCTTGACCTCAGGGGGGCATATAATCTTATTCGCATTAAGCATGGGGATGAATGGAAGACGGCGTTTAATACTCCGGAGGGACATTTTGAATACCTGGTGATGCCTTTTGGGCTCACTAATGCCCCTTCTGTCTTCCAGTGCTTCATGAATGATATTTTCCGGGACTTTGTGGATACATTTTTGGTCATCTATCTGGATGATATTTTGATCTTTTCCAGGGATTGGGACTCTCATGTGGAACATGTTCGGACTGTGTTCCGGATTTTGAGGGAGAATTCCCTGTATGTTAAGGGATCAAAATGCCTTTTTGGTGTACAGAGGATTTCATTTTGGGATTTATTTTGTCTCCGTCAACTATTGAAATGGACCCGGCCAAGGTACAGGCCATTTATGATTGGGTTCAGCCCACTTCTTTGAAGGCCCTCCAGAAGTTTTTGGATTTTGCTAATTTTTATCGTAAATTTATAGCTAATTTTTCTGGTATTGCCAAACCATTGAATGATTTGACTAAGAAGGGTGCTGATGTGCTGAATTGGTCCCCAGAGGCTGTTTCTTCCTTTCAGGAGCTGAAGCGGAGGTTCACTTCTGCTCCGGTTTTGCGGCAACCTGATGTCTCACTCCCGTTTCAGGTAGAGGTGGACGCTTCTGAGATTGGTGCAGGAGCTGTTTTGTCCCAAAAAGATCTGGTAACATCTAAAATGAATCCCTGTGTTTTCTTTTCCCGAAAGTTCTCCCCATCCGAACGCAATTATGATGTGGGGAATTGGGAACTGTTAGCTATGAAATGGGCATTTAAGGAGTGGAGCCATTGGTTGGAGGGAGCTAAACATCAAGTTGTGGTCCTTACTGACCACAAGAATTTGATTTACCTTGAGTCGGCCAAACGCTTGAATCCTAGACAGGCTAGGTGGGCCTTGTTTTTCACACGTTTTGTTTTTGTGGTCTCTTTTCTTCCTGGCACTAAGAATGTCAAGGCAGATGCCCTCTCTAGGAGTTTCTTTGCTGATTCTCCTATTGTGACCAAGCCTGCTACCATCTTAGGTGAGGGGGTAGTTCTTTCTGCCATCTTGCCCGATTTGAGACGTGCTCTGGAAGAGTTTCAGGAGGACAAACCTGAGCGTTGTCCCTTTGGAAAATTGTATGTTCCTGACCAGTGGAGGAAGAGAGTAATGTCTGAAGTTCATTGCTCCGCATTGGCTGGTCATCCAGGTATTTTTGGTACTAGAGATTTGGTGAGTTGGTCTTTTTGGTGACCCGCCTTGTCTCGTGATGTCAGGAATTTTGTGCAGTCCTGTGGGACTTGCTCCCGGTCTAAACCTTGTTCTCGCTCTAGTGGGTTGTTGATGCCTTTGCCGGTGCCCAGGAGGCCATGGACCCATATTTCAATGGATTTTATTTCTGATATGCCTGTCTCTCAGAGAATGACTGTTATTTGGGTGATTTGTGATAGATTCTCTAAGATGGTCCATCTTGTACCACTCCCTAAGTTGCCATCTTCCTCAGAGTTGGTGCCCTTGTTTTAGCAACAAGTGGTTCGCTTGCATGGGATTCCTGAGAACATTGTATCTGACAGAAGAGTTCAGTTTGTTTCTAGATTTTGGAGGACGTTTTGTTCCAAGCTGGGAATTCAGTTGCCCTTCTCCTCTGCGTTTCACCCTCAGACCAATGGGCAGATGGAGAGAACAAACCAGACTTTGGAGTCTTATTTGAGATGTTTTATTTCTGCTAATCAGTATGATTGGGTTTCATTTTTGCCCTTGGCCAAATTTGCTTTAAATAATAGAGCTAGTTCTGCCACTTTGATGTCACCTTTTTTTTGTAACTTTGGGTTTCATCCTCAATTCTCTTCAGGGCAGGTGGAGTCTTCTGCCTGCCCAGGTGTTGACACTGTTGCGGAGAGAATGCACCAGATCTGGGACCAAGTGGTGGATAAGTTGTCTCTCTCCCAGGAAAAGGCCCAGCGGTTTTCCAACTGGCATAGGACCATTGGTCCCCAGTTTAAGGTGGGTGATATGGTTTGGTTGTCATCAAAGAATATCTCTATGAAGGTGGCTTCTCCAAAGTTTAAACCTAGATTTATTGGACCTTACAAGATTTTGGAGATTCTTAATCCGGTCTCTTTTCGATTGGCTCTTCCTGTTAAATTCAAGATCCATAACGTGTTTCATAAGTCTCTGTTAAACAGGTTTGTTGAGCCAGTAGTTCCTGTGGTGGCACCTCCTGACCCTGTATTGGTTGAAGGTAATGTGGAATATGAGGTTGAGAAGATACTGGATTCTCGTCTGGTTAGACGGAGACTCCAGTATTTTGTTAAGTGGAAGGGTTATGGCCAGGAGGATAATTCTTGGGTCTCTGCATCCGATATTCATGCCGAAAGATTGGTTTATGCTTTTCATCGGGCCCATCCTGATCGCCCTGGTGGTGTGGATGAGGGTTCGGTGACCCCTCTCAAGGGGGAGGTACTGGTATGAGCTCATTTTCTCCTTCACCTTTGATGTCCGATGAACTCCCTATGCTGGTGAAAGGAGGTAGTGAAACTGATTTGGATGGGAAAAACCTGTCATCTGAACAGGTGGAGTGTGATTGGATATCCGGAATCTCTGAGTGGATATAAGGCTGCCGACGCCCTGTAGGATTGCTGGTGATCCTTCTGCTCTGAGCTCTGGCATCCAGTTTAGTTCCTGTCTTCTAAAGCTAAGTTTTGCTCTGCTATTATTCCATGAGATTTTGTCTGGTTTACTTAGTGTTTGTGTTCAGCCAGCCCTGGCTGGGACTGGCTGAATTCCATTTTTGTCTCTGATCAGTTGATCTCTTTGCTCTGTTTTCAGAATATACCTGAGTGCTGATATAGTGTTTTGGAAGTCTAGTGACTTCAGGGCCTTTTTTGTATCAGTCGTGTTGGCATTATTTTTGGCAGGGTTTTTGCGTGATTGCAGACAGTTGCTTTTCTTTCCTGTCCTATCTAGTTAGCAAGGGCCCCATCGTTTGCTCAGCCTGTCTTTCTGTCTATGTTTGTGTTTTCATCTGTTTTCACCGTCAATACATGTTGGGGGCTGTCTATTGCTTTGGGGTCTGCTCTGGGGCAGTTTAGATTTCCCCTTTCTTTCTTTAGGCTTATTTAGTTCTCCGGCTGTGATGAGGGGTCTAGGACCACCGTAGGAACTCCCCACGGCTACTGTTAGTTGTTGTGAATAGGATCAGGGGTCTGCAATCCGCTAGCTACCAACCTCTCTGGTTTTCTGGACTTAGCATGTATTTTTGTTTTTTCCTCCTCCGGTGACTCATTCATAACACTGGTGCTTCTGGATCTCCTGGAGCTGGGGGACCGCAAAGAGCTGGGGGACCTCCTGGCAGGGTCCTGTAGCTGCTGTTGCTGAGGCATGCTGGAAGTGGTGGTGGAGGTCCTGACAGGGTCCATTGGCGCAAACAGTGAATGTGCGTCCCGCAGCTGCTGCTGCATGGTGGTGGCGGTGGTGGTGGTGGTGGTCCAGGCAGTACTGGTGTTATTGCTGTTCCAGGCAGGAGGAGAGGTGGTCCAGGCAGGAGGTGTGGTGGTCCAGGCAGTAGCAGCGCTTGCCATGGTGGTGGCGGGGGAGTGTCCAGCAGCACTCAGCCTTGTGGTGGTGTACTGGTGTCCGGCATGTCTTGGAATGCAGGTGGCCGTGCAGTGGTATGCAGCAGAAGTCGGTAATGAGGTGAAGCGAGTCAGTGGTGGCACAGTTGGAAATGCCACCACTGACTGCTGCACGTACTGACTCTGCTGCATAGCCTGCATGTAAGTACTGTTGCAGGCCTGCATCACATTCAGCTGGAGATCTGGACTAAGGTGTTCCACCATGACCCTTTCAATCTGGTGGAAAAAATGGTGCGCCGGTCTGTTGAGGTCGGCTTCCAGACAGTCAAGGCGACGGTCGACAGCCTGGAAGTGGTTTTCCATGAGGGCAAAACCACTCTCCAGTCTGTCTGACAGTGCCTTGAGGCCATTCTGAAAGACCGGGCTCAAGTGAATGAACTCGGGCATGACAGTCCTGTCCGAGGCCTTCTGCCGCTGGCGGGAAGTGCCCGCAAAACCAGTGACAGAGACCTGGGACAGGGGAACACCTGATTGACCAGCTTCGTAGGGCTCTAGCTGTCTGTGGTGCCGACCCGCAAGCTGCTTCTAGGCTGTCGGATGGCTGGGACGGGTCCGAGGTCGATCGATGAAGGACTGCTCCAGGTGCTGTGAAAAGAAAAGAAAACCATTAGTGTCATGCATTTACAATAGTTAAAGCGCCAACTCTTGTGGAATAGAAAAACACAGAGTAAAACACAATCCAATAGAACAACAAAATACTTACGCTCTGGTGGCAAGGACCGGTCTTAAGAAGGCCAACGCCTGATGGTATCTGTATTTTCTGGAGGTCCTTGCTGCAGCACCACTGGGAACCCTGCTCTCCTGTTGTACATCCCTGTTAAAGCGGTCCTTCATCGAGCGCCAACGGGTTCTGACTTTGTTCTCTGTGGAAAAAACAAAAAACAAAATTAGATAATACATTGTAGGAAGGGATAACACAAATGTGTGTGATGCCTTACTGCCCCATAATCAGTATACAGCACCCTCATCATCAGTATACAGCCCCATCATCAGTATACAGCAACATCATCATCAGTATACAGTCTCAACATCATCAGTATACAGCTTCATCCTCAGTATACAGCAACATCATCACCAGTATACAGCCTCATCATCATCAGTATCCAGCCCCATCATCATTATACAGCACCATCATAATCATAATACAGCCTCATCATCAGTATACAGCCCCATTATCAGTATACAGCAACATCATCATCAGTATACAGCCTCATCATCAGTATACAGACCCCATCATCATCAGTATACAGCCCCAATCATCATCAGTATACAGCCTCATCATCATCATCAGTATACACCCCCATCATCTGTATACAGCAACATCATCATTAGTATACAGCCTCATCATCATTATCAGGTCACTGCTGCATCACACAGCATTTAAATATTTATGAAATATCTTGCGGACCCATGGAGAGGCGTTGTCCCAGTCATCCATCAGCGCTGCGGCCACCTCATTCCAGGGCCGCCGGGTCACCACCTTGTCCGAGTGCAGTGGATCACGGCTGTCCCACAATGGGACTCACTCCTGGACCAACTGGATGAGGGCATCATTGTCCAGGACGAGCTCTTCATCCCGTTGTGGAGCCTAGAAAACAAAGAAAAACATTAATCTTGGAAAGATTTGGAAATGAAAGAGAAAGAAAAAAATACAGAAAAGAAGCAAGATTGAAAATGAAAAACGGGCCAGAAAAAAAGTCAGAGAAAAAAAAACAAAAAAAGAGAGTACAATCACAGTTAGTCTATACTTACAAGCCGTCTCCCCACTTGAACTTGGACTGGCTGCTCATGCGGTTCCTCCTCAGTTGCCATGGACGATGAGGTCTGAAAAAGAACAAAAATTAATTTGGCACATGTGTAGATGCGACAGCGAATACTTACCCAAACTGTAGGGAAGGAAGGTACTCGCTTCACGCTCTGCTTAGGCCAGTTCACCACGGGCTGGTCTGTATTCCTCTCCAGAAGACATGCTGCAATAAAAAAAAGAGACATTAGTACATAATAAATTGAGAAAAAAGTACAGACATAAGGTTTAATACTCATATTATTAAAGTTGCTGCAAAACTCCAAAGGGCTTCTCTTTAGTATTCGCTGCTTCTGTCTTCCAGGCTGGCTGTAGAGTAGTGGACTGCCAGTGACAGCACCTTATTTTATCTACACTACCCCCCAAACAATGTTTATTTGTTTAGGGAGTGGATTAAAGCAGTGTCGAGACAGGTTAATTAAAAAAACGCATGTGTAAAAAGCGCAGCCGTGCGCATGTACATGCGCACGCCATGCATTCCCATAGACTATAATGCTTTGTTTTGGCGCATTCCGTGCGCACAGTGAACGCATGCAGTTTTTTTACGCCTTTGGGAGGAACAAAAAATGCAACATGTTGCGTTGGGCGCGCCAAGGCACACACATCGAAAAAGCGCATGCGCACGATAATGAAGACGAATGCGTGCAAGCGCAAGACCATGTGCCCGCCATGTTAAACATAGGTGCGCATAACGCATGCGACCGATAGCGCACAATGCGCTGTGCAAAAAAATGCTAATGTGAAACCAGCCTTAGGCGATTCATTAGGGTATATGCCCATGATCCGGAATAGCAGTGTTTTGGACGTAGCTCACCTGCCCTGCGCTCTAGGTTACAAGCACAGTGCATGGGATTTCTATAAATTCCACTCCCTTTGTGTTTCTTTTTCACACTGCGTAAACTCATCCGCGGTGCGGGTTTATGAGCTAAGGCATGTCACGCATAGCCATTCATTAGATGCAGTAAATCCACATGGTTCAAAGAGCAATTGCGCATTTACCGGCCTGATTAGAATGCAGTGTTATGGATACATAAAAAATACGCGGCATCCAAAACGCAGCTATTCCGGATCATGTGCACATAGCCTTAAAGAGAAGTGATCATCAGAATTATCCATGATAAACTAAAGCTATGGCCATAATGGCAATGTCATACTGATTTCATAGACATCTTCAGTTTAGAAATCTGCAGCCTGGTTGCTGTTAACCCCTTCACGAACATGGAATTTTCCATTTTTACATTTCCATTTTTAGCTCCTCTTCTTCCCAGAGCCATTTTTTCTTCTTTTTAGACAATAAGGTCAAGTGAGGGCTTCTTTTTTGTGGGACAAGTTGTACTTTTAAATGATACCATTTCATGTACTAGAAAATGGGCAAAAAAATTGAAATTTCAAAGAAAGTGCAATTCCACAATCGTTTTTTTTTTTACCAAGTTCACTAAAAGCTAAAACTGACCTGCCATTATGATTCTCCAGGTCATTTCGAGTTCATAGATACCAAATATGTATAGGTTCTTTTTTATTTATGTGGTGAAAAATATCCAAAGTTTGTAAAAAAGTAAATAAAAAATGGCAAAATTTTCTGAGACCCATAGCATCTGCAGTTTTAGGGATCTGGAGCTGGGTGAGGGCTTAGTTTTTTCCTATCCAAACTGACATTTTATCTATACTATTTTTGGGCACACACGATCCTTTCATCGCCCATTATTGCATTTCATTGCAATGTTACGGCGACCAAAAAAAGGAAATTCTGGCGGTGTGATTATATTTCTCGTTACAACGTTTACCGTTCGTATACATTATTTTTATATTTTGATAGATAGGGCGTTGCTGAATGCAGCAATACCAACTTGTATATATATAAAAATGTTATTGTTTTATTTTGAATGGGACAATAGGGGGTGATTTAAACTTTTATATTTTTAAAACATTTTTAATTTTTTTTCTACTTTTTACATCTTTAAATAGTCTCCTTAGGAGACTTAAAGCCTATATATATTGACGGCCATAGCCCATCATGCCTTTGAGCTACCGCTGCGTGTAAACACGCAGTGGTAGTTCAATGCCGACAGCTGTCATAGACAGCTGACAGGCACGGCAAGGCGTGCAGGGACCCTTGCAGTCGGTCCCTACACCCAGAACGCTGTGATCGGTCAGTTAATCTGACTGACCGATCACAGCATGATCAGGCAGGAGATGCAGAAATTTCAGAATCTCCTGCCCGGTAAGTGCAGGAGCTCAGCGAAGTCAGTGGCTGAGCTTCCTGCACTTACAGCCAGGAGCGGCGTTCGTGCCTCCCCTGGCTGTTAACCCCCTGATTGCTGTGATTGAGCGCAATCGCAGCATTCAGGAGGAAGGCAGAGGGTTGGGGGGCTCCCTCCGCCTCAAATCGGCATCCCCGCGATTATATGTCATGACAACCGCCGGGTCATCCAGCTACGGAAAGCCTCTGAGTCCATGCTCACAGCTTGTCTTAGCAGCTTTCTCCATAGGTATAATGCATTGCAATGCTGGAGAATTGCAATATATTATACCTGCAAATCAAAGTGAAAGTCCCCTAAAAGGACAAGGTAAAAAAAAAATTTTTTTGAAAAATATGTCAAATAAAATATTAAAAATACAAATAATAAAAAACTTCCCTAAAAAATACACATTTTTATGTAAAAAAAATAAAATAAACAAAAAAATACACATGTTTGGTATCACCGCGTCCGTAAAAATCCCATCAACAAAAGTGTCACGATAGTTAACCCCTTCAGTGAACGCCGTGAAAACGAAAACACAAAAAAGTAGCAAATTATACTTTTTCCAAGCGGTATCATCATTCCACTTGGAAAAAGTGTAATAAAACACGAAAAAAAAATGAATGGTAATAAATATTGGATCACTGAAAGCGCCATCTTGTCCCACAAAAAACAAGCCACCATACAGCTCCATCAGTGGAAAAATAAAAAGGTATAGCTCTCAGAAAAAATTGATGCAAAAATACTTTTTTTTCTATAAAAGTTTTTATTGTGTAGAAAACGCCAAAATAAAAAAAGATCTAAATGAGGTATCGCTGTAATCGTAGTGACCTGAAGAATAAAGGTACCTTACCAATTTTACCACAACGGAGAAAAAAAATACAATTCCTGAATTGCTGGTTTTTGTTCATTCTGACTCCACTAAAATTGAAATAGAAAGCGATCTAAAAACGTCAGCTCCTCCCGCAAAAAACAAGCCCTCACACGACTGTTGGACAAAATATGGAAAAATTATAGCTCACAAAATACGGCGATGCAAAAATTTCTTACAAAAATTCTTACAAAAAAAAGCGTCTTTTAGTGTGTGACAGAAGCTAAACGAGAAAAAAGGATATAAATCTGGTATCGCTGTAATCGCACCGACCCGAAGAATAAAGTCGCCTAATCACTAATACCGCACGAGGAACAGCGTAAAAAATAAAAGCAATTCTTCACCTTTTGTGGATTTGTTCATTCTGCCTCCCAAAGATCGCAGTAAGGCGATCACAGTGGCTCTCCCCACATATGGGGTATCAGAGTACTCAGGACAGATTGCACAACAACTTTTGGGGTCTAATTTCTCCTGTTACCCTTGTAAAAATAAAAATTTGGGGGCAAAAAGATCATTTTTGTGGAAAAAATATGATTTTTTAATTTTCACAGCTCTACGTTATAAACTTTTGTGAAGCATTTGGGGGTTCAAAGTGCTCACCACACATATAGATAAGCTCCTTGGGGGTCTAGTTTCCAAAATGGGGTCTCTTGTGGGGGATTTATTCTTTTTTGGCACATCAGGGGCTCTGCAAACGCAACATGACACCAGCAGACCATTCCATCAAAGTCTGAATTCCAAAACAGCATACCTTCCCTTCCAAGCTCTGCCATGTGCCCAAACAGTGGTTTCACCCCACATATGGGGTATCAGCATACTCAGGACAAATTGCACAACAACTGTTGGGGTCCTATTTTTCCTGTTACCCTTGTTAAAATAAAAATTTCTGGGCGAAAAGATCATTTTTGTGGTAAAAATTATGATTTTTTCATTTTCACAGCTCTACGTTATTAACTTCTCTGAAGCATTTGGGGGTTCACAGTGCTCACCACACATCTAGATAAGCTCCTTGAGGGGTCTAGTTTCCAAAATGGGGTTACTTGTGGGGGGTTTCCACTGTTTAGGCACATCAGGGGCTCTGCAAACGCAACATGACACCAGCAGACCATTCCATCAAAGTCTGCATTCCAAAACGGCGCTCCTTCCTTTCCAAGCTCTGCCATGTGCCCAGACAGTGGCACATTAGAGAATGCATTCACAATCGACTACAGGCAAATTTATGCTCCAAAAATCAATAGTGCTCTTTCATTTTTGAGTCGTGCCATGTGCCCAAACAGTAGATTTTTATCACATATGTGGGTATCATTGTGTTATGGGGTCTGTTTTCTCCTATTATCCTTTGTGAAAATTACAAATTTTGGGCTAAAACAACATTTTAATGGAAAAAAAATGTTTTCGGTTTCATAGCCACATTTTAAAAAGTTCTGTGAAGCACCTACAGGCTCCACAAGCTCAAAACACCTAGATGAAGCTTTTGAAATGGGGTCACTTGTGGAGGTTTCTTCTGTTTTAGTACATTAGGGTCTGTAACAGGCTGGGTGGTTAACAACTGTGCCAAAGCCCAAGTAAGACCTGGAGGGGCATGACTAGGAGCGTCACCCAATCTGACCACAGACACGCAGCAACTAAAGACAATGCAGTCCGTGGAAAGATAAGGGAGGTGATCCAGGTGCTACTCCAGGACTGACCTTGGGTAGATGGTGGCTGACCCCTAAGAGCGGATAGCTGGAACTGGCTGGGGGAATGTCCAACAGATGCAGGCAGATAGAAATGATAATAATAATTTATAACAATGTAACATATTTTTGCAGGGCAATTGTCCTGCTTTTACCCCCATTTAGCTTCCTTTTGCAGTCCACTAGCCCTCACTATGACTATTTTACAGCCATTTTAAAGTACTGAAGTTCGGATCCCCATTGACTTCTATTGTGTTTGGGATCAGGGTCAAGTTCGAGGTCAAGTTCAGTCATTAACTGAACTTTTTACTCTATGTTTGGTGAACCTGGCAAACCCGAATATCCATGGATTCGCTCATCTCCACTAATGATCTTGTAATTTCAATGCAAATGACATAACCCACACCTGTAACCCACATTACTAAATGCTGTATTCTTACCACATTTTTGATGAAACAATATACGGTAGATTTTTTGAAAGAAGCAAATCTGTTTCTAGTGTCTGTAATTTATATCCTCCTGTAGTCATCACTAGAACCCAGGATGACGTCTATGCAAATATGTATGACCCAGCATATAAAGGGTTGGATCATTCTCCTCTTTATCTCAGTTATCTTCCTCACACTGTAAAGTGATCAGTAGTGTTGAGCATTCCGATACCGCAAGTATCGGGTATCGGCCGATACTTGCTGTATCGGAATTCCGATACCGACATCCGATATTTTTTCAATATCGGGCATCGGAATTGGAAGTTCAAAGTTGATTGACAGCCGAAATGACGTCATCATGATGCGCGGTGTGTGCGCATCATGATGCGCCGTCATTTCGGGCCTTCCGGGGGGCTGTGCCGGCCTGCCGGGGGGCTGTGCCGGCCTGCCGGGGGGCTGTGTGGACTGCCCGGGGTCTGTACCGGCCTGCTGGGGGGCTGTGCACCCTGTGGGGGTCTGTACCGGCCTGCCGGGGGGCTGTGCCGGCCTGCTGGGGGGCTGTGCACCCTGTGGGGGTCTGTACCGGCCTGCCGGGGGGCTGTGCTGATGTCCGGGGGTCTGTGCAGGCATCGTCCGATGGGACTACAAGTCCCATCTGGCGATGCCTGCTACCATGACAGTGATTGACACATTAGCCAATGATGGGACAGTAGTAGTCCCATCATCCGGCTAATGTGTTAAATGTTAAAAAAAAAAAAAAAAATACTACATACATACTACATGCATGCTACATACATACTACATGCTACATACATACCACATATATACTACATGCATGCTACATACATACTACATGCTACATACATACTACATATATACTACATGCATGCTACATACATACTACATACATACTACATGCATGCTACATACATACTACATGCATGCTACATACATACTACATACATACTACATATATACTACATGCATGCTACATACATACTACATGCTACATACATACTACATATATACTACATGCATGCTACATACATACTACATGCTACATACATACTACATGCTACATACATACTACATATATACTACATGCATGCTACATACATACTACATGCTACATATATACTACATGCATGCTACATACATACTACATGCTACATGCATACTACATACATACTACATGCATGCTACATACATACTACATGCTACATACATACTACATATATACTACATGCATGCTACATACATACTACATAGATACTACATGCATACTACATACATACTACATGCTACATATATACTACATACATACTACATACATACTACATATATACTACATGCATACTACATACATACTAAATGCTACATACATACTACATACATACTACATATATACTACATGCATGCTACATACATACTACATGCTACATATATACTACATACATACTACATATACACTACATGCATGCTACATACATACTACATGCTACATACATACTACATATACACTACATGCATGCTACATACATACTACATGCTACATACATACTACATGCTACATACATACTACATATATACTACATGCATGCTACATACATACTACATGCTACATACATACCACATATATACTACATACATAATGCATGCATGCTACATACATACTACATGCTACATACATACTACATATATACTACATGCATGCTACATACATACTACATGCTACATACATACTACATACATACTACATATATACTACATACATACTACATGCTACATACATACTACATGCATGCTACATATATACTACATGCTACATACATACTACATACATGCTACATACATACTACATACATGCTACATACAATACATTCATACAATACATACATAGACATACAGTACATTTAACATAGAGTAACATACTTACCAATACTTGTCACATTGTTCCCCGAAGCCATTGTCTTTTACGGAATAAATATTAACATAACAAACCACAAAAATACTCACCCATGATCCGAAGCAGTCCACAACTGTGTCCCACGACGATCTTGGGTAGAGAACTGCAGCATCAGCTGATGCTGCCACTCTCTACGGGCTGCAGGAATCCAATGACGGAAGGTAGGTATCCTTCCGCACTGTATTCCTCCGCCACTTAAAAAAAAAAGTCCCTAGTCTCACTTTATGGTAAATTCCCACACAGAATGGGTGAGTATTTTTGTGGTTTGTTATGTTAATATTTATTCCGTAAAAGACAATGGCTTCGGGGAACAATGTGACAAGTATTGGTAAGTATGTTACTCTATGTTATATGTACTGTATGTCTATGTATGTATTGTATGAATGTATTGTATGTAGCATGTATGTAGTATGTATGTAGCATGTATGTAGTATGTATGTAGCATGTAGTATATATGTAGCATGCATGTAGTATATATGTAGTATGTATGTAGCATGTAGTATGTATGTAGCATGCATGTAGTATATATGTAGTATGTATGTAGCATGCAGTATGTATGTAGCATGCATGTAGTATGTATGTAGTATATATGTGGTATGTATGTAGCATGTAGTATGTATGTAGCATGCATGTAGTATATATGTAGTATGTATGTAGCATGCAGTATGTATGTAGCATGTAGTATGTATGTAGCATGCATGTAGTATATATGTAGTATGTATGTAGCATGTAGTATGTATGTAGCATGCATGTAGTATATATGTAGTATGTATGTAGCATGTATGTAGTATGTATGTAGTATGTATGTAGCATGTAGTATGTATGTAGCATGCATGTAGTATATATGTAGTATGTATGTAGTATATATGTAGCATGTAGTATGTATGTAGCATGCATGTAGTATATATGTAGTATGTATGTAGTATGTATGTAGCATGTAGTATGTATGTAGCATGCATGTGGTATGTATGTAGCATGTAGTATGTATGTAGCATGCATGTAATATATATGTAGTATGTATGTAGTATATATGTAGCATGTAGTATGTATGTAGCATGCATGTAGTATATATGTGGTATGTATGTAGCATGTAGTATGTATGTAGCATGCATGTAGTATATATGTAGTATGTATGTAGCATGTAGTATGTATGTAGCATGCATGTAGTATGTATGTAGTATGTATGTAGCATGCATGTAGCATGCATGTATGTAGCATGTATGTAGCATTTAGTATATATGTAGTATGTATGTAGCATGCATGTAGTATGTATGTAGTATGTATGTAGCATGTAGAATATATGTAGCATGCATGTAGTATGTATGTAGTATGTATGTAGCATGTAGTATGTATGTAGTATGTATGTAGCATGTAGTATGTATGTAGCATGCATGTAGTATGTATGTATGTAGTATTTTTTTTTTTTTTTACATTTAACACATTAGCCGGATGATGGGACTACTACTGTCCCATCATTGGCTAATGTGTCAATCACTGTCATGGTAGCAGGCATCGCCAGATGGGACTTGTAGTCCTATCGGACGATGCCTGCACAGACCCCCGGACATCAGCACAGCCCCCCGGCAGGCCGGCATAGCTCCCCGGCAGGCCGGTACAGACCCCCACAGGGTGCACAGCCCCCCGGCAGGCCGGCACAGCCCCCCGGCAGGCCGGTACAGACCCCGGGCAGTCCGCACAGCCCACCGGCAGGCCGGCACAGCCCCCCGGCAGGCCGGCAGAGTCCCCCGGAAGGCCCGTACAGACCCCCGAGAGGCTGTACAAGGGCAGGAAAGGGTTTTTCCAATTCCGATACCGGAAGTCTCATAGACTTGAATGGGACTTCCGGTATCGGCATCGGCGATACCGATACTTTTTTAAAGATCGGCCGATCCATTCCGATCTGATATTTTGAAGTATCGGACGGTATCGCTCAACTCTAGTGATCAGTGACAATGTATCTTTTATTACTGCTGGTGATTTCCCCAATAAGTAAGATTTAAATTGTGTCTGTATTGTATATAATAGTAATTATAAGCGGCTATAAGTCACATATTTCTTACCATGTTCTCTGTATTTCAGGTGTCCTCAGTCAGACATTACTGGAGTCCGGTCCAGGACTTGTGAAACCTTCACAGCAACTGAAATTAACCTGTACAGTCTCTGGGTTTGAGTTAACCAGTTATCATATTCACTGGATCAGACAAGCTCCTGGGAAAGGTCTGGAATGGATTGGAAGAATACTGACTAGCGGTGGTACTGCTTATACTCATTCACTGAAGAGCAGAACCACAATCACAAAAGACAACGCCAAGAAGCAGGCCTATCTCCAGATGAGTAACATGGAGGCTGCATACACTGGAGAATATTATTGTGCTAGAGACACATAAATATAAAGTAATGAGATCATACAAAATCCTGCTGTGTCTCACTGGTTATAGGAAACCACAAGAGGAGGAGAGTTACTGATCTGTGAAAGGGAAACATGTTGTACCACCAATTAGGGGGTCATTGTAAAAACATACTGAAAAAAAAAGTACTTGAAAAATGTGAAAATTTTGAACTGTGAAAATACCACTCGTATTTATCCAACTAAGAAAATAAAGAACATCCAGGACAGTTATTTTTCTGCCACCTCACCTCTCATAAATGGTAACAATAAACACTACAGTTTTACCTGAGAAATAAAAAAAACATTCAAACTTCTCCACTAGGACATAGAAAAAATAGTTAAGGCTCTCAGATACAGATGAGCTGATCTGATGAGTTTCAAATTTGCCGATTTTACTGGAAAATTTGATTTGCAGCTAATTTATTCTCCACAAATTGAATATCCCTTACACTCTCTGGGTTCTGGAGAGTCCATAGAGCATAATAAGCGTAAGGCGTCAGATGTTTCATCAGTGTCTCTATGAGAGTTTTATTAGCGTTTTATGAGAGATTGGGCAGCGTCAGTTTTTGCCATGAGAGTTTGGTGAAAGTGTCATCATTTTAAAAAAAAAACAGTTATGAAGGTTTCTCTTTAGAGATCGCATTACATCTCCACATCAGCTGGTAGGCTAATATACTGGAGATAATAACCACTTTAGTGGGGTAGCATTGTCTATATACTAGCTGTCTTTAGCAATAAACCTTGTGTTACTTTGACTGCTAATTTTAAACAGTATAAAGAGAAATAGATGTTATAATAGATATAATAAAAGTTACATTTTATTTATCAGTTGGTGGAAGCAAGGTATGATTTTCTCAGGACAATTTGTAAATAGTGTGCGTTATATAGTGAACCACATGCTGCAGGTCCAAAACTTTTATTCTTGTATATAATAATTCACATAGTGGGTTCACAGCTTTACATGCAGCGCCTTTCTTATGCCATCATTAGGCAATTCATTAGGGTATATGCCCACGACCCGGAATAGCAGCGTTTTGGATGTAGCTCACCTGCACTGCGTTCTAGGTTACAAGCACATTGCATGGGGTTTCTATAAATTCCACGCCCATTGTGTTTCTTTTTGACACTGCGTAAACTCAGCGAGGCAAAAATGTCAAACATGTATTACCATATATACTCATGTATAAACCGACCGGAGTATAAGCCGACTCCCCTAGTTTTGCCACAAAAAACTGGGAAAACATATTGACTCAAGTATAAGCCTGGGGTGGGAAATGCAGCAGCTACTGGTAAATTTCAAAAATAAAAATAGATACCAATAAAAGTAAAGTTAATTGAGACATCAATAGGTTAAATGTTTTTGAATATCCATATTGAATCAGGAGCCCCATATAATGCTTCATACAATTCATGATGGCCCCATAAGATGCTCCACACAAAATACACCCCATATAATGCTGCACAAAGGTTAATAATGGCCCCATAAGATGCTCCATAGAATAATATGCCCCATATGCAGCTCCATAAAGGTTATTGCCCCATAAGATGCTCCATAGATTGTGCCCCCATAAGATGCTCCATAGAATATGCCCCATAAAATGCTCCATAGATTATGCCCCATAAGATGCTCCATAAAATGCTACATAGATTATGCCCCTATAAGATGTTCCATAAGATGCTCCATAGATTATGGCCCCATAAGATGCTCCATAGATTTTGCCCCATATTCTGCTACTGCAATTAAAAAAAAATGACATACTCACCGCTCGTCGCTGGGGGCCCGATGCTGGTGTCCTGAGCAGGCAGGGACAGGTGCCGTGTCACCGCTGGCTCAGGGCCCCGGTACCTGTGATATTCACCTGTCCTCGGTCCATCACTGCTCCCGCTCTGTCTGCCAGGTCCTCTGTCAGTGACATTCAGGCAGCAGAGGGCACGGCGTGCACTAACTACATCATCGCGCCCTCTGCTGCCTGAACGTCACTGACAGAGGATGCGGAGGACAGAGTGGGCACAGCGATGGACCGGAAACAGGTGAATATATCTATATACTTAGCTGATGTGAACACTTTGACCTGGCTTCTGAGTTTGGGCTCCCTCTGGTGGTTGCTGCTGGTAATGGAGCTTGTCTGGCTGACAGAAGTCAATCACCTGAGGAGGATGATTGGAGGTCAGGTGTTAAAGACTGGAGAGATTTAAGTGAGCAACCTTCCCTCAGTTGTTGCTGGTGATTTGGTTTTCTTCCTGAGCATTTTGGAAGTTTACTTGCCTCCTGCTTTGTCCTGCATCTCTCAGATAACTTATTTGTCTGTTTGAATCTGTTTGCATTTGATCCATTTTTTGCTTTCCTCTGATTTCTGCTTTGCTGGTGTGAGTTCAGCCTTGTTCCCTCCTGGGACCTGTGCTGGACTCTGTTCCATATGCCACAGCTCATGTCAGTCTTTTCAGTATTTCTAATCCCCTGTTGTATCAGTATATTTTGTTTTGCTTCCAGTTCACACCAGAGTTCTGATTTAGTGGGGGAGAGGTCATGTGGCCTCAGTATTTTTGCATATCAGACATGTTGGATTTTTTCTTAGGGTTTTTTGCATGATTGCAGACAGTATCCTTTCCTGTACTGTTCTCTCTAGACAGTTTGGGCCCCATCATTTGCTTACTCTATTTTCTGTCTGTGTTTCGTGCCTCATCTTATCTCACCGGCAATATATGTTCGGGGGCTATCGATTCCTTTGGGGTTCTTAGTTTAGCTTCCCCTTTTCTCATTTTAGGCTTAGTAAATTTTTTGCTGTGCCGAGATATCTAGGGTATCGTAGGTACGTCCCATGGCTAATTCTAGTTGTGTTGTCAGTTTAGGGGTCTGCAATCAGCTAAGTTACCAACCTCTCTGGTTATCTCGTTGCCTAGTCTATTGCCTAGTCTATTCCCCTGCTATCCTCCTCGGTTACCTAATCATAACACTTACCCCCTCCTGGCGCAGTCTCTGCAGCCCCTGCTGAAGGAAGGCTGGGAGAAGCAGGGGGGCTGCAGAGATGCGCCGGGGGGTAAGTATGATCTCTGACACCCCTGCTCCCCCTCCCCCCGCCGACCCTGGTATACGACTTGTGTATAAGCCGAGGGGGACTTTCAGCCCCCAAAAAAATGGGCTGAAAATCTCGGCTTATACGCAAGTATATACGGTAAATCTAGTTTTGTGGTTTGAATTGAAGTTATAGCAGCAGCTCTTTAGTATCGGTTTCTACATTGAAATTGGGTGTCCATTCTCTAATTTCTTTTCTTTATTAGTTTTGCCCATTGTTTTAATGTTTTAAGGTGGAAATTGTTCTCTTTTTTAAAAAATATATAATCCCAAAATAAAGTGATATTATTTGCCAGGAAAATGGCTATGTTCATGTTATGTGCATTATTTATCAAGGTCCAGCTATGCTGTAAATCTATATATGCAGTATTCTTCTGTAATATTATGGAAACTAAAGTTACTGAACTGTGGGAGATAAAGGAAATTAAAGCTGGGACTACAGACAACATTTGTCACGTGACAGCCATTTTCAGAAAAGTCACTCAACAAAAAGATCTGTGTAACTGTGAATTCCTGCGATACAACAATTTTAGAGCTGTGAATTTGCAGGAAAAAATGACCAAATCTCAGTGAAGTTGTACGCAAGTCGCAGTCACATGTGACCTTAATTAATGTTTATGGTAAGTGAGTCGCATGCGACTTGTTATCAGCGACAGAGAATCTGCCACATTTGGAAACATTGGCGACTCTGCAGTTGCAGGAGGTCACAAGTCACAATGTGACACCAAAGGAAATCACAAGATGTGATTGCACAATGCGACATTAAAATGTCACTGTTGCACAACACATCGGCATGTAGCCCCTGCCCTAGCTGCTTCTAACAAAGGAACTGTATAACCTCTCAACTTATAGAGAACCAAAAGAGGGAGAAATGATGATCACGCCCCTAGACACATCCAAGCCATGCCCCTTTATTTTATTTTCCCAACCCTGGAAGGAAGAGAGGTCACAGTGGAGGAGGCAGGGAAGTACAATCAGCAGATGTTGGGATTGCAAGACATAGACCCAAATGTGAGACCGTCTGTTATATCTGAGATAGTTGTAGCCAACAGATTATTTTTTGTTGATCCATACATAATTGTAATAACAACCATAACTTTCACATTTTTACAGAAGTTTCCCTACAGTATATGACGTTTTGCCTTTTTGGGACTATAAGGCCGCGTTCACACAAAGTGTAAATTCTCTGCTTTTTTTCACCAAGGGTCACACCAAACTACTCAATGACTATCTTCTCTGATTATTGCATTTTTGCTCCATTTTTGTTAGTTTTCCCCCTTATTTCATGTGTTTTTGGTGCGCATTGGAAGCAATGTTTTAATGTTTTTTACATAGTACAGAAAAGCTTTGATTCTGCAACTGTTTTTTTTATAAATTTATTTGTATTAAGTTTTGAAAAGAGGATACAAATACAAATGCGAACACCGGGTACTAGTTGCTCCACAAGTATTGGGTCAAACATGACCACATAACTATAAAAATAACAATAAACAGTGTTTACAAAACATTTGAAAATGAAATGAAAGTGAAATCAAAGGTAGACTCATTGGCAGTACATTGGTTCACTGTGTTTTAGGATATGGCGACTCAGACTTAACCCCTTTGAGATGAAGCCTGTTTTCACCTTAACCCCTTCATGACCCAGCCTATTTTGACCTTAATGACCAGGCCATTTTTTGCAATTCTGACCAGTGTCCCTTTATGAGGTAATAACTCTGGAACGCTTCAACGCATCCTAGCGATTCTGAGATTGTTTTTTCGTGACATATTGGGCTTCATGTTAGTGGTAAATTTAGGTCGATAATTTTTGCATTTATTTGTGAAAAAATCAGAAATTTGGCGAAAATTTTGAAAATTTCGCAATTTTCAAATTTTGAATTTTTATTCTGTTAAACTAGAGAGTTATGTGACACAATAGTTACTAAATAACATTTCCCACATGTCTACTTTACATCAGCACAATTTTGGAAGCAAAATATTTTTTTGTTAGGAAGTTATAAGGGTTAAAAGTTGACCAGTGATTTCTCATTTTTACAACAAAATTTACAAAACCATTTTTTTTAGGGACCACCTCACATTTGAAGTCACTTTGAGGGGTCTATATGGCAGAAAATACCCAAAAGTGACACAATTCTAAAAACTGCACCCCTCAAGCTACTCAAAACCACATTCAAGAAGTTTATTAACCCTTTAGGTGTTTCACAGCAGCTAAAGCAATGTGGAAGGAAAAAATGGACATTTTAAATTTTCCAACACAAATTTTCTTTCAGCATCAATTTTTTCATTTTCACATGGGCAACAGGATAAAATGGATCTTTAAATTTGTTGGGCAATTTCCCCTGAGTACACCGATACCTCATATGTGGTCATAAACCACTGTTTGGGCGTACGGCAGGGCTCAGAAAGGAAGGAGCGCCATTTGACTTTTTGAATGGAAAATATGCTGGAATATTTAGCGCTTGCCATGTCGCGTTTGGAGAGTCGCTGTGTGCCTAAACACTGGAGCTCCCCCACAAGTGACCCCATTTTGGAAACTAGACCCCCCAAGGAACTTATCTAGATGCATAGTGATCACTTTGAACCCCCAGGTGCTTCTCAAATTGATCCGTAAAAAAAAAAAGTACTTTTTTTTCACAAAAATTATCTTTTAGCCTCAGTTTTTTCATTTTCACGAGGGCAACAGGATAAAATGGATCCTAAAATTTGTTGGGCAATTTCTCCTGAGCACACCAATACCTCATATGTGGTCATAAACCACTGTTTGGGCGCACGGCAGGGCCCGGAAGGCAAGGAGCACCATTTGACTTTTTGAATGGAAAATTAGCTCCAATCGTTATCGGACACCATGTCGCGTTTGGAGAGCCCCTGTGTGCCTAAACATTGGAGCTCCCCCACAAGTGACACCATTTTGGAAACTAGACCCCTTAAGGAACTTATCTAGATGTGTAGTGAGCACTTTGAACCCCCAAGTGCCTCACAAAAGTTTATAACATAGAGCAGTGAAAATAAAAACTCATTTTTTTTTCCTCAAAAATTATTTTTTAGCACGCTATTTTTTATTTTCACAAGGGTAACAGGAGAAATTGGACCACAAAAGTTGTTCTCCAGATTGTCCTGAGTACGCTGGTACCCCATATGTGAGGGGGGGGCACTGTTTGGGTGCACGGCAGGGCGCAGAAGGGGATGAGCGCCATTTGACTTTTTGAAATGAAAATTAGCTCCAATCGTTAGCGGACACCATGTCGTGTTTGGAGATCCTCTGTGTGCCTAAACTTTGGAGCTCCCCCACAAATGACCCCATTTTGGAAACTAGACCCCCTAAGGAACTTATCTAGATGCATAGTGAGCACTTTGAACCCCCAGGTGATTCACAGAAGTTTATAATGCAGAGCAGTGAAAATAAAAAATCTTTTTTTTTTTCCTAAAAAAAAAATTTTTTAGTCTGCAATTTTTTATTTTCACAAGGGTAACAGGATAAATTGGACCCCAAAAGTTGTTTTCCAGTTTGTCCTGAGTACGCTGGTACCCCATATGTGGAGGGGGACCACTGTTTGGGCACACGTCGGGGCTCGGAAGGGTAGTAGTGACATTTTGAAATGCTGACTTTGATGGAATGGTCTGCGGGCGTCATGTTACATTTGCTGAGCCCCTGTGTGCCTAAACAGTAGAAACCCCCCAACAAGTGACCCCATTTTGGAAACTAGACCCCCCAAGGAACTTATCTAGATGTATGGTGAGCACCTTGAAGCCCCAAGTGCTTCACAGAAGTTTATAACGCAGAGCCGTGAAAATAAAAAATCATTTTTTTCCCTAAAAAAAATGATTTTTAGCCCGCAATTTTTTTTTCACAAGGGTAACAGGAGAAATTGGACCCCAAAAGTTGTTGTCTAGTTTGTCCTGAGTACGCTGATACCCCATATGTGGGGGATGACCACTGTATGGGCACACGTCAGGGCTCGGAAGGGAAGTAGTGACGTTTTGGTATGCTGACTTTGATGGAATGGTCTGCGGGCATCATGTTACATTTGCAGAGCCCTTGATGTTCCTAAACTGTGGAAACCCCCACAAGTGACACCATTTTGGAAACTAGACCCCATAAGGAACTTGCCTAGATGTGTGGTGAGCACCTTGAACCCCGAAGTGCTTCACAGAAGATTGTAACGCAGAGCCATGAAAATTAAAAATCTTTTTTTTTCCTCAAAAAATGAATTTTTAGCTCGCAATTTTTTATTTTCACAAGGGTAACAGGAGAAATTGGACCCCAAAAGTTGTTGTCCAGTTTGTCCTGAGTACGCTGGTATCCCATATGTGGGGGGAAACCACTGTTTGGGCACACGTTGGGCCTCAGCAGGGAAGTAGTGACATTTTGAAATGCTGACTTTGATGGAATGGTCTGCGGGCGTCATGTTACATTTGCTGAGCCCCTGTGTGCCTAAACAGTAGAAACCCCCCACAAATGACCCCATTTTGGAAACTAGACCCCCCAGGGAACTTATCTAGATGTGTGGTGAGCACCTTGAACCCCCAAGTGCTTCACAGAAGTTTATAACACAGAGCCGTGAAAATAAAAAATCATTTTTTTCCCTAAAAAAAAATGATTTTTAGCCCGCAATTTTTTTTTTCACAAGGGTAACAGGATAAATTGGACCCCAAAAGTTGTTGTCCAGTTTGTCCTGAGTACGCTGATACCCCATATGTGTGGGGGAACCATTGTTTGGGCACACGTCAGGGCTCGGAATGGAAGTAGTGACGTTTTGAAGTGCAGACTTTGATGGAATAGTCTGCAGTCGTCATTACGTTTGCAGAGCCCCTGATGTGCCTAAACAGTGGAAACCCCCCACAAGTTACCCCATTTTGGAAACTAGACCTTCCAAGGAACTTATGTAGATGTATGGTGAGCACTTTGAACCCCCAAGTGCTTCACAGAAGTTTATAATGCAGAGACATGAAAATGAAAAAAACATTTTTTTTCCACAAAAATAATTTTTTAGCCCCCATTTTTTTATTTTCCCTAGGGTAACAGGAGAAATTAGACCCCAAAAGTTGTTGTGCAATTTTTCCTGAGTACGCTGATACCCCATATGTGGGGGTAAACCACTGTTTGGGCACACGTCGGGGCTTGGAAGGGAGTGAGCACCGTTTGACTTTTTGAACGCAAAATTGGCTGGAATCAAAGGTTGCACCATGTCGCGTTTGGAGACCCCCTGATGTGCCTAAACAGTGGAAACCCCTCAATTCTAACTCCAACCCTAACCCCAACACACCCCTAACCACAGCCCTAACCCCAACACATCCCTAACCCTAATCCCAACCCTAACCATAAACCTAACCCCAACACACCCCTAACCCCAACACTAACCATAACACTAACCACAAGCCTAACCCTAATTCTAACCCTAACTCCAACCCTAACCCTCTTTTCAACCCTAACCCTAATTCCAACCCTAACCCTAATTCCAACCCTAACCCTCTTTCCAACCCTAACCCTCTTTCCAACCCTAACCCTCTTTCCAACCCTAACCCTCTTTTCAACCCTAACCCTCTTTCCAACCCTAACCCTAACCCTCTTTCCAACCCTAACCCTCTTTCCAACCCTAACCCTAACCCTCTTTCCAACCCTAACCCTCTTTCCAACCCTAACCCTCTTTCCAACCCTAACCCTCTTTCCAACCCTAACACTAACCCTGATGGAAAAATAAAAATAAAAATATTTTCTTTATTTTATTAGTACTGCCTACCTATGGGGGTGATAATCGGGGGGGTTCATTTACTTTTTATTTCATTTTGATCACTGTGAGAGTGATCAAAATGAAATAATGGAATCTGCAGCCAGCAGATTCGGGCGGGCGCACTGCGCATGCGCCCGCCATTTTCCAAGATGGCGGCGCCCATGAACCGGACCCGCCGGACACCGGGAGCGAGGGGGGACTTAGAAGGTGCCGGGGGCGGTGAGAGTGGGTGAGGGGGGGGATCGGAAGCTGGCGGGGAGCGAAGGGAATGGGAGGGGGGGCAGATGATGACAGCGGCGGCAGATCGCCGCTGTCATTCAGTGGCGGGGGGGCGATCGCCGGTGGGGGGGGCAAATCTGTGTCTCCAGCCATGTCCGATGCTACTGCAGCATCGGCCATGGCTGGTTTGTAATATTTCATCAATTTTCATTGATGAAATATTACTATCGCTCTGATTGGCTGTTTCACTTTTAACAGCCAATCAGAGCGATCGTAGCCACGTGGGGGCGAAGCCACGCCCCCTGTGGTGAATTACAAAGCCCCCTGTATCTGCGGGTCAGGTGACCTTTCATTGACCCCGGTCACCCGACCCGCAGGGGGGCTTTGAATTCATGACACAGGGTATGCGTCATAGGTCGGATTGGCACCGACTTTCATGACGCATACGCTGTGTCACAGGTCGGGAACTGGTTAATGACAGGCCAATTTTTTCAATTCTGACCAGAGTCAATTTATGAGGTCATATCTCTAGAACACTTCAACGGATCCCTGTGATTCTGAGGTTGCTTTCTTGTGACATATTGTTCTTTATGACAGTGGCAAAATTTCTTCGATATGACTTTCGCAATTTTCAAACTTTTAGCTTTTATGCCCTTAAATTAGAGAGTCATATCACACAAAATACTGTAGTTAATAAATAACATTTCTCATATGTCTGCTTTTCATCAGTACAATTTTGGAAACATATTTTTTTTGTTAGGAAGTTATAAGGGTTAAAAATTGACCAGGGATTTCGCATTTCTACAACAAAATTTGCAAAAACAATTTTTTAGGGAACACCTCACACTTGAAGAGACTTTGATGTGCCTATATGACAGTAAATGCTCAAAAGTGACACCATTCTAGAAACTGCACCCCAAAAGGTATTCAAAAACCACACTCAAGAAGTTTATTAACCCTTCTTACTAAGGGTAAAAGGAAAAAATGGACCCCAAAAGTTGATGTAAAATTTGTCCTGAGTACACTGATATCCCATATATGCAGGTAAACCACTGTTTGGGTGCATGGCAGAGCTCAGAAGGGAAGGAGTGTCGTTTGACTTTTCAATGCAAAATTGGATGGAATTGAGATCGGACGCCATATCGCGTTTGGAGAGTCCCTGATGTGCTTAAACAGTGGAAACCCCCACAAGTGACACCACTTTGGAAAGTAAACCCCCCTGAGGAACTTATCTAGATGTGTGGTGAGCACTTTGAACCCCCAAGTGCTTCACAGAAGTTTATAATGTAGAGCTGTAAAAATAAAAAATCATATTTTTTCCACAAAAATTATGTTTTTGCCCCCAATTTTTTATTTTCCCAAGGGTAACAAGAAAAATTGGACCACAAAAGTTGATGTGTAATTTGTTCTGAGTATGCTGATACCCCATATGTGGGGGTAAACGTCGGTTTGGATGGATAGCAGAGCTCGGAAGGGAAGGAGCGCCGTTTGATTTTTCAATGCAAAATTGGCTGTAATTGAGATCAGATGCCATGTTGCGTTGGGAGAACCCCTGATGTGCCTAAACAGTGGAAACCCCCCAATTCTAACTCCAACTCTAACCCCAACAAACCCCTAACCCTAATTGCAGCCATAACCATAACCCTAACCACAAACCTAACCCTAACACACCCCTAACTCTAATCCTAACCCTAATCCCAACCCTAACTCTAATCTTTAGGGGGTCTAGTTTCCAAAATTGTGTCACTTGTGGGGAGGTTTCCACTGTTTAGGCACATCAGGGGCTCTCCAAATGCGACATGGCATCCGATCTCAATTCCAGCCAATTTTGCATTGAAAAGTCAAATAGTGCTCCTTCCCTTCTGAGCTCTGCCAAATAGTGGTTTACACCCACAAATGGGGTATCAGTGTACTCAGGACAAATTGCACAACAACTTTTGGGGTCCAATTTCTCCTGTTACCCTTGGTAAAATAAAAAAATTGGACCTGAAGTAAATTTCTTGTGAAAAAAAGTTAAATGTTCATTTTTTTTAAACATTCCAAACATTTTTGTGAAGCACCTGAAGGGTTAATAAACTTCTTGAATGTGGTTTTGAGCACCTTCATGGGTGCAGTTTTTATAATGGTGTCACTTTTGGGTATTTTCTATCATATAGACCCTTCAAAGTGACTTCAAATCTGATGTGGTCCCTAAAAAAATTGGTGTAAAAATGAGAAAGCTCTGTTTAACTTTTAAGATAACCCTTATAACTTCCTAACAAAAAAATTTTGTTCCAAAATTGTGCTGATGTAAAGTAAACATGTGGGAAATGTTGCTTATTTAGTAAATGAATGGGATGCTTCTTTTAAGCATTTTTGATGCGGTTTGACCCTGAAAAACGCATCAAAAACGCTTAAAAAAAGCAACGTGGGCACACAGCCTAAAAGTTCAAATCACCCCACTTTCGCTCCATTCAAAATAAAATTATAAAAAAATCAGACATACACATATTTGGGATTGTTGCATTCAGAATTGCTCTATCTATCCATATTAAAAAAGAATTAACCCAGTCGATAAACAGCGTAATGATAAAAACATTCAAAACGCCAGAATTACGTTTTTCTGCTTGCCGCTACATTGCAATAAAATTCAATAATGGGTTATCAAAAGATTGTATCTACACCACAATGGTATCAGTAAAAATGTCAGCTCGGCGCACAAAAATAAGCCTTCATTCATACCCAAATCACGAAAAATGGAGACGCTACAGGTCTTTTTTTACTAAAGTTTGGATTTTTTTTCACCACATATTAAAAACCATCCTGGACATGTTTGGTGTCTATGAACTTGTAATGACCTGGAGAATCATAATCTTAGGTCAATTTTAGCATTTAGTAAACATGGTAAAAAAAAACTGTGTAATTGCACTTTTTTTTTTGCAATTTTACCGCACTTGGATTTTTTTCCCCATTTTCTGTACACAATATATTTAAGTCAATGGTATTATTCAAAAATACAACTTTTCTAACAAAAAACAAGCCCTCACATGGCCATTTTGATCCAAAAATAAAAAAGTTCTGGCTCTTGGAAGACGGAGAGCAAAAAATGAAAATACCTCTGGTCGTTAAGGGGTTAAAGCGATGTTTCTGTGATGAAGAAGAATGAGAGCTGGGTCAAGATCTGAGATAAGATCAGTTAATTTATGAATGACTTGTTGTACTTTTTCTCAGAAAGGAGAAAGCAGGTTTCAGGTCAAGAAAACATGTAGTAGGTCTCCCTCCTCCTCCCCACATCTCCAACACATGGGACTAGCATCTGTAAATATAAAGTGTAGGCGAGTTGGGCCCCTATATCATCGAGAAAGCATTTTATAGCTGGCCTCCTGAAATCACGAGCTGAAAGATGATTTATGTGTCAAGGTCAATATACGCCTCCACTGATCCCTCTTTAAGGTGCAACCCAGATGTCTCTCCCATTGAGATTGGTAGCATGTTTTAGACTAGTCCAAGGTTTTTTTTTGTAGAAAAACACAAGAATTACAAAGTATGTCTTAATAGGCCGGTGTTTGAACATTCCATTTCAAAAATTATTTTATCATTTTTATAAAAGACTCTAGGTGGGAGAGAGCGAAAACAATTAGAAAATTGGCCAATTATCCAGTGTCCCAAAAGAGATGTAGGTAAGAGACCTTGAAGATGTGTTTCTGAAGGACACAAGTTTCCATGTCTTAAGTGTGTCACTCTGAAATTGCTTTTGTTTAACCAAGACCAAAAAATGTCATCTATTGAGGAATATGGGGCAGAATTGATGAATGAACTGAGGGATTATAACAGTATGTCAGCGTGATCCCTATTAACGGATGAGTTTTGAGTGTAGAAATTCTAGATAAATTAAGCCAACTTTGCAATTAAGCAAACTTTGTTCAATCCTAACCCATGCTTTCCTAAATCCTTTCCTACACCAATTCAGAACTCTAGAGAGGGGAGAGGCAATATAATATGATTTAAAGTCAGGTAGCTCTATACCCCCTGAGGACTTTGGAAGATACAGTGTGGCCCTACTGATATGTGAAGTTTTACCTGACCATATGAATTTGGATTGGATCTCCGCGAGATTCCTAAAGAAGGTTCTGCAGCTGTTTTTTGCATGCATTTTTTCAGGCTCCCCATACAAGCCTAGAGAGAAAAAAGCACCAAAACTGCAAGGTTCACCTTTGTCTTTAGATGTACAGTGGACCGGAGTTTTCATAAAAATCATATTCGATTGGCTTAGAATCTTAAACACAATAGAAAGATTGAGCAAAAAAAAAAAATGCAGTAGAGAAAACAGCATTTATGGAATATGTGAACATTGTCTAAATGTCCCAAGTGGATGTGATTTCCTGAAAACCCCTGTTCTCGGTGACTGTAAAGGCACTGTCATACTGTGCGGTTTTGGTGTTTTTTTTTTATAAGGCCATGTGCAAACATTGAGTATTTGGTGTGTTTTTAGCCTCAGCATTTGTAAGCCAAAATTAGAGCGTGTAAAAAATGTAGAAGCGATGACTGAATTGCCTTTATACAAATGCATATATCAGTTTCACTATGCCTTGTAATACTATCGAATTGTACTGTACTGTGATAACATCCAACAACTCCATCTGCTGACAGTGTTCTCATTACAGCTTTACTTCCTGTTTCATTGATTACTGTGCAATTTGATCTTTGCTCATCAAGGCTTCCGTAGTTTCCCATCAGCCTCTGCATTAGCCTTGCCCCTTCTTCTTCAGCAGCCATTTTGTGACCTCATGGATACTGACATGCTGATCATCTATCTCTGATTTTCATACCATCTGGTTGTTTACCTCTACATAGCACAGTCGGTGAGTTATTATGTCCCCTTTGTTAGAGCTCACCACATTGTATGATGCAGCTACTCTGTTCTACAGAGCTATTTACACTGTTCGCAATGTTGTGTAATTACGATGTGTGTCCTGTGTCATGCATAACGCTATGCACCGCAGATATACTGTACGCCTTGTACTGAGTACTTTCATTTTTCTTGCAGTTTTACACTTATTCTATTAATAAAAGTTGTAAAGGATCTGCATCTACCTCAATGCATCGATAGGAAAGAGTTTGGCTGTCTGCATCTACCTCAATGCATCGATCGGAAAGAGTTTGGCTGTCTGCATCTACCTCAATGCATCAATAGGAAAGAGTTTGGCTGTCTGCATCTACCTCAATGTATCGATAGGAAAGAGTTTGGCTGTCTGCATCTACATCAATGCATCGATAGGAAAGAGATTGGCTGTCTGCATCTACATCAATGCATCGATAGGAAAGAGATTGGCTGTCTGCATCTACCTCAATGCATCGATAGGAAAGAGTTTGGCTGTCTGCATCTACCTCAATGTATCGATAGGAAAGAGTTTGGCTGTCTGCATCTACCTCAATGCATCGATAGGAAAGAGTTTGGCTGTCTGCATCTACCTCAATGCATCGATAGGAAAGAGATTGGCTGTCTGCATCTACCTCAATGCATCAATAGGAAAGAGTTTGGCTGTCTGCATCTACCTCAATGTATCGATAGGAAAGAGTTTGGCTGTCTGCATCTACATCAATGCATCGATAGGAAAGAGATTGGCTGTCTGCATCTACATCAATGCATCGATAGGAAAGAGATTGGCTGTCTGCATCTACCTCAATGCATCAATAGGAAAGAGTTTGGCTGTCTGCATCTACCTCAATGTATCGATAGGAAAGAGTTTGGCTGTCTGCATCTACATCAATGCATCGATAGGAAAGAGTTTGGCTGTCTGCATCTACCTCAATGCATCGATAGGAAAGAGTTTGGCTGTCTGCATCTACCTCAATGCATCGATAGGAAAGAGTTTGGCTGTCTGCATCTACATCAATGCATCGATAGGAAAGAGATTGGCTGTCTGCATCTACCTCAATGCATCGATAGGAAAGAGTTTGGCTGTCTGCATCTACATCAATGCATCGATAGGAAAGAGATTGGCTGTCTGCATCTACCTCAATGCATCAATAGGAAAGAGTTTGGCTGTCTGCATCTACCTCAATGTATCGATAGGAAAGAGTTTGGCTGTCTGCATCTACATCAATGCATCAATAGGAAAGAGTTTGGCTGTCTGTCAACTCGCTTTTCTTAAGCACAAAGTTGAGGGTGCCAGAACAATGACGTCTTTCTATTAGGCTATTTTCCCACAATTAGCTTTCATCACATTTGTGATGCTGCGTCTTACAGTTCCAGCAAATTGGATGAGATTTATAAAAGTCTCATGCCCACTGTGCTTCTTTTTAATGAAGCGTAAACTTGCCTGCGGTGCGTGTTTCACATCCGCAGCATGATAATTTCTCTTGTGAAAACGCTCAGTTTTCTGTGCAAAATATCCTCGCATTCTTGTATTAGGTAAAGAAATTCTGCAGGTAAAAAAATGCAAGTGTGTTTCCAAGGTGGAAATGCATCAAACATGCATATAATCCACAACAAAGTATGTCAATAAAGTTTTGTCAAAACCAAATACAAGAAAGTATAAAAAATAAAGCAGATTTACTTAAAACATGACATAAGACGAGACAAAAAACACAGTTTTTCTGTCTTCTTCCAAGTTCACACCATGTGCTATATGGCATAGACCTCTTCAATCTTCAAAAATAGGCAGACCGTTCTCTGTAGTCTAAGGCCGGTTTCACATTTGCGCTTCAGGGCGCAGCGACGGCCTGCGCATGGCCGCCGCTAAGCCCCGCCCCCTGCCGCGCCTCCGCTGCATGCGTCATGCGTCCCCTATCTTTATCACTGAGGACGCAGGCCATGCGCAGTATACGTTTGGCGGTGCCTGCGTCATCTTGACGGTGCGCCGAGCGCAACCAAATTGCAACAGGTTGCGTTTGGCGCTGGTCAGCGCACCGTCAAAAGGACGCGGGCGCCGCAAAAACGCTTACTGCGCACGGCCTGCATCCTCAGTGATAAAGATAGGGGACGCATGACGCATGCAGTGTCATGCGCCCGGAGGCGGAGCTACCGGCGGAGGCGCGGCAGGGGGCAGGGCTTAGCGGCGGCCGTGCGCAGGCCGTCGCTGCGCCCTGAAGCGCAAATGTGAAACCGTCCTTACTTGTTCATTTGTCAACAGATGGATGTATAGAATAGAAATGTATTTGCTAAAACTAAGAACACAAATAACAGGTATAAGAATTGAGCTTAGAACATCACATAGCGATGAAATTTACAGTTAACAATGAAAGCACACAGCAAGATTGAGCTTATACATGTAAACACATGTGTTCACCTAGTAACAATAACTGTCAGATTTAACAACAGTTCTGTATAACACAATACCAGAGGGACAGATATTGTTCCCTTACCACATATATACTTTCTCCAGAATAATGGAGTTCAAGTAAGATATACACACACGTGTCAGGGAAATTTCTCTTTCAAAAAAGACCTTCAGATTCAGCATGCACATCCCTAACAGAGTATTATACCACCTAATTTTTTGTTCCCCTCTTCAGATATTTCCCTTTGGTGGAAAAAATTTAATTGAAGTGACCAAATGAATTCATATAAAACATAGAAATTTTTATTCATTCATTCAAAAAATTAAAATTCAGGAACAAAGGTAACTGGAAAAAATGGAGGCTAATCTAAAATATTCCCATCTTATTGTTTATATGGCATGAAACATTAGAGATTGTCCCCAATTGATAACAATATATCTTAGTTAAATTTCCACAATAATATTGTGAGCAGCAGCAAAATAAGTGCTTAGTGCCAAAAAAATCAACCAAAGATGTGCAAAAAAGCATCAAAATTTAGTGCCACAGTAATTTATCTAATAACCACTAGATGGTGATGTTGCTTCAATTAAAGCTAATATTGGACAAATTATATGTTTTTTTTTTAGAAAATGAATGACGATGCCTGAACTGTGAAACAACTTAGACAAATGTTTAGCATGTCAATACTTACGTACTTTTCAGTAAGAATTTTACTGTCTGTTTTGAATTTACATATTTGTACTTACTGCATTTTATGTCAACTCACCTTCAAAAGTATGTTGTTTTTCTATGTCTGCACTTTCGAAACTTGCAAAATAAGTCAATTCTCAGTTTGAAATCAGATTGTTTCAAGCAAATACAATTGCATTTATCACGATGATTGTTTTTGTCAGCCTAGTTGCAATTCAAAGTGAAAACTAACAATGTATTATGTAACCATCTTCTCTTACAGTATGTGTAGTTTAATTTTCAACATGTTGTGTATGCATTTGATCTTTCAAAATCTAATATATAAAGCTCAATGCGTGTGTATGTTTATATGGATGTATGTGTGTATGTCCGGGATTGGCATCTGCGCCGTCGCAGCTACAGCCACAAAATTTTGCACAGTCACACGTCTGGACCCCGAGAGCGTCACAGGCTATGTTGTGAGGCGAAAATTTAACCCCGCACGTTCCAATTCACCAAACAATTTTGCCCCTATCTACATAATGGGGAAACAGTGAAAGGAAAAGTGTTGGAGGCAAATTGACAGCTGCCAGATGTGAACAAGGGGGACTGAAAGAATGAGAGCGATGGTGCCAAAGAGTGTATACCGTACAGTTACTAAGGTGGGGCCCTGACATGGGATACTCACCACACACGGGGATATGAACACACACACAAAATGCGCCACACACTACCACGTGCTTCAACACATATACCACCCTCAGCACACATGTCAGCACACATACACCAACCTCGCCACATAAAAGTCAAAACACAAAAGTCACCACTCAAAACTCACCACGCTGTCCCAGAGCTGTTTAACAGATGAAAAATGAGCTGTGATTGGTTGCTATCAGCAACAGTTTTCTTTGTAGACAGTTGTGGTAACTGAGGCCTATTATTCTTATCATTTCTATAGTGTTATCGTCCTTCTGTAAAGCTGGAAATAACACAATTTATTACCGTGCCAGCACAGACCACCCTCTGACACAGACTGCAGGGGGAGCCCAGTATCACACAGGATAGGATTAGACAGACGGCACAGCAGTCAGTATCACACAGGATAGGATTAGATACACGGCTCAGCAGTCAGTATCACACAGGATAGGATTAGACAGACGGCTCAGCAGTCAGTATCACACAGGATAGGATTAGATACACAGCTCAGCAGTCAGTATCACACAGGATAGGAATAGATACATGGCTCAGCAGACAGTATCACACAGGATTGGATTAGATACACAGCTCAGCACACAGTATCACCCAGAATAATATTAGATACATGGCTCAGCAGACAGTATCACACAGAATAGGATTAGATACACAGCTCAGCAGTCAGTATCACACAGGATAGGATTAGATACACAGCTCAGCAGTCAGTATCACACAGGATAGGATTAGATACACAGCTCAGCAGTCAGTATCACTCAGGATAGGAATAGATACATGGCTCAGCAGACAGTATCACACAGGATTGGATTAGATACACAGCTCAGCAGTCAGTATCACACAGGATAGGATTAGATACACAGCTCAGCAGTCAGTATCACACAGGATAGGATTAGATACACAGCTCAGCAGTCAGTATCACTCAGGATAGGAATAGATACATGGCTCAGCAGACAGTATCACACAGGATTGGATTAGATACACAGCTCAGTACACAGTATCACACAGAATAGTATTAGACACACGGCTCAGCAGACAGTGTCACACAGAATAGGATTAGATACACGGCTCAGCAGTCAGTATCACACAGGATAGGATTAGATGCACGGCTCAGCAGTCAGTATCACACAGGATAGGATTAGATACACGACTGAGCAGTCAGTAACACACATGATAGGATTAGGTACACAGCTCAGCAGGTAGTATCACACAGGATAGGGTTACATACATGGCTCAGCAGACGGTATCACACAGGATAGGATTAGATACACTGCTCAGCAGTCAGTATCACACAGGATAGGATTAGATACACGGCTGAGCAGTCAGTAACACACGATAGGATTAGATACACAGCTCAGCAGAAAGTATCACACAGGAGAGGATTAGGTACACAGCTCAGCAGACATTATCACACAGGATAGGGTTAGATACACAGCTCAGAAACAGGATGTGCCAAAGGAGAGGACATTTTCATTCCAAGAATTCCACTCATTCCATCTGATTTGTTTTTTGATTTTAAACGCCTCCAGTTTCCAGTTCAAATGCTATTTGCAATGTCCATTAACAATGCTCAGGGACAGTCCTTGAAAGTAGTAGGGATCGATTTGCAATATCCATGCTTTTCTCATGGTCAACTTTACGTGATCTGTTCAAGAGTTGGAACTGCCAAAAATCTATTCATCTTTGCACCGAAAGGAAAAACCAAAAATGTTGTTTATCAAAAGGCTCTTGAATGAGTTGAAAATAAAATACTATCAAAACTTGGGTAATCGTTTAGTTAATTTGTGTTGCAAATCTGTAGTGATGAATATATGATGTGAAATGTTTTTATGTGCAATATAATCATTATAATTTGTTATAACTAACCACAGTTGGTTACTATGCCCAGGCAACACCGGGCTCTTCAGCTAGTTAATAATAAATGATTGTAAAACGTCTATTATTACAGTTTTACTTAGTTTACTTTTGTTATTTCCTGTAGAAAAATATGAAAATCAGAAAAAAAAATTCCAAAGCCCTACTGTCGGATCTTGCAATAAAAACACATAAGAAAAAATGTAATTATTATTAAAAACCGCAAACGTAATATAGTAATAATAAACAAAAATGATAAAATTCAAGTTACAACAATACCAGGAGCAAGAAACTTTAAAAATAAACGAAAACAAGCCTGGAGTCAAAATGTTCTGGGGGGGTGACCAGTCTGGTAGTCTTAGTGTTAAGAGAGCCAACACATTGTTGAGATCCAAAAAAGGGTACATTGCCATGTTTAAGCTGTGCCACCCGTTCCAACATCACTAAATCGAGTGAAGTCTCTCAACCACAAAAAATATACCCCATCTGAGGTTTCTTCACCTGTGACGCTAACTTTGCGATCTACATCATCAAATGCCCCTGCGGGCCTTTATATATCTGTGCGATTACACAACACATTAGGGAGAGGATCGCCAGTCACAAGTCTACCATCAGATGCAAAAAGACCTGGCTTCCGATATCTAAACACTTTATGGCAGCAAAACACACAATAGCACAATTTAGGTTTCAGATACTTGAATAGGTTCCCTCGCCCAGACCCTGGCGCCTAAAGGTTTGAATAGGGAACTGAACTTCTTAAGCCATTAATTATTTTCTTCTCCTTGTTTGTTACATATTATGTGTTCCTCATCTAACTATTTTTTCTTCCTCTTCCAACCCTTCCCCTCCCCATTCTTACAGACCCATTGACCTTTATACACCTTATAGGTTTGTATACATAGGAACTATTACTTCCATTTATTTTCCATTTTTTTGTCTGCTTATTTTTGCATTCCTTTTCCATTATTTTATTTATTTATTTTCATTTATTTTATTTTTATATTTATTCTCATTTGGATTTTATTTTTACTTGTTTCCATGTTTTTTTTCTATTTTTCTTTATTTTTAAATATTGTTTACCTTTGTTTACCTTTCTGCTGACCGTTTAGTTTCTTTACGTCTTACTGTATTTATAATCTTTATTACAAAAACTTTTTTTTATTGTTTAATTTTTATTTTTCTTAATTATTTTTCAAATTTTTTATGTTACGTAATTATTGGTATTTTGGGTGTTTTTCTTATCTGGGCACTATTTTTTGCTGTTGACAACATTATTTCATTTTACTATACACCATTGCAAACTGCTTTTTATCCCCATTTTTTCATTTTTCCTCATTATTACTGTTATGATTAATTTTATATTTTCAACATCTCTTCAATTCCCCCCATTTATTCAGTCCTTTATATTTGGCTTATTTCTTCTTTTTTATTTATATATAATGTTTTTCTATATTTTTTCTTTTATCTTTGTATTTTTATTTTTTAAGCACTATGTATTATTTATATTTTATTATTTTCATCATAGTAACCAGTTTTTATTTTTTCATCTCCCTTTTATTAATTTTTTTACGCATCTCAGCTATCTCCTTTTATTCCACTCTTTCTATATCTTCTCAACACATTTTTAATTACACACTTTCCACTACCTATTCTTCTTCACTATTACCAGCCTTTTCTTAATTCAGATACCATATATTATGTCCTTTCAGATCCACCCCAACCATCACATAGTCCTAACCTCATTCTAATATATTGACTCTTCCCCCACATCATATATGTCTCCTCCCCACAGCCCCAGCCACCCCAATGTGGCAATTCCGGGTAACCAGTCCACCGGACATTCATCATACACTACCAAGCCTCACTCTTGGCCTCCCGTGTACATCACTACCAGCATTGCTACACCAGAACTCCCTTCCACTGCATCCAAACCTCAGTTTGGTTTATACTGGTGCATCACTTCCGGTTTGGTGATACCAGAAGTGGCGCTCTCAGCGCATATTTATACACCACTGCTATTCCAATGTCCCCATACCACACAACAGGGAATGGCAACTGAGCCCCTTGGCAGCGAGCCATAAGGTCAGTATACCAATACCTTTCCCTTACATATCTTTGCATACCCCACCCAGATTACTCCAGTACCTTTTTTCTTGTACCCAAACAGGTCTATATACCCCCTGAAAGACATTTCCCTACCTTGTACCTCAGGTTATCTACCACATAGGCCCCTAGGTTGGTATTACCTTTAATACTATTACTAACCTTAAATCCCTTCTCCTTTCTTTTCCTTCACTTTATCTTCTCTCTGTACACCCCATTATATGTAGTTATAACACTCTATACCCAATCTAACTTTATCAGCTGTGTGACATTTAAGTACCATACCATGCAAGTCTGCTTAACCACTACAGAACTCCAAAAAAACTACCATACACTCTTTCACACATCAGTTGATTCTTTGCACACACCATTGCCTCATTTAGCATAGCTTAGCTTTTACTGCTGTTTTCACCTTATGGTCCTCAATAGTGTTGAGCATTCCGATACCGCAAGTATCGGGTATCGGCCGATATTAGCGGTATCGGAATTCCGATACTTAATTCCGATACTTTTGTCATATCGGATTCCGGAATCGGAATCGGAATAGGAAGTTCCCATCATGCTATGAGCCTGCTTGCTTTGATTAAGCCAATGGGAATCCTCCGAAGTGTGGGCACATCCTGTTAGGCATGTAGGCATGTTAACTATTGGCATGGCTGTGATTGGCTGCCGAAATGATGTCATGATGCACTATAAAAGCCACCGCAGCCGCCATTTCTGGTCACTCTGCTGTGAATTCAGTTAGGGACAGGCTGCTGTAGAAGACTGTGAGGGACAGTTAGAAATAGCGATTCCACCAAACATCTAGTGCTTTACCCAGGCTACATAAACCACCACTGTAGCCTTCTTTGCCCTAGCAGCAGTGTTCACAGCTGTCTGCAAGGGCTGTGTGAGTGCAGCTCACGCTGTGGAGTGGGTCCTGCAGCCACGTCAGGCTGTAGGCCACCCAGTGTGATCACTGCTGCCTCATACATCTTTTATTTTTTGAGCTGCATTTTTTACATAATTTCAATCTAGTGTGCTTCCATCCGTATCCATATACGTTGGTTGCAAACACTAGTAGTAGACAGCGGAGCCTTTCTGCAGCCTTTCAGTGCTAGTGTCCACTTTGCTGCACTGTTCACGGCTGTCTGAGAGGTCTCTGACTGTGTGTGAGTGCAGCTCACGCTGAGTAGTGTGTCCTGCAGCTACGTCTGGCTGTAGGACGCTCAGCGTGCGTCAGTGCCTCACACATATTTTTATTTGAGTGCAGCTCATTTTTTCTTCTATTAGTGTGCATCCATCCGTCTCCATCTACGGTGGTTGCAAACACTATAAAGGAGTACACAGCGGAGCCTTTCTGCAGCCTGTCAGTGCCAGTGCCCACTTAGCTGCACTGTTGACGGCTGTCTGAGAGGCCTCTGACTGTGTGTGAGTGCAGCTCACGCTGAGTAGAGTGTCCTGCAGCTACGTCTGGTTGTAGGACGCTCACTGCCTCACACATATTTGTCTTTGAGTGCAGCTCATTTTTTCTTCTCCTATTAGTGTGCATCCATCCGTATCCATCAACATTGGTTGGTTGCAAACACTATATAGGAGTAGATAGAGGAGCCTTTTTTTCTGGCTTGTGCCCTGCCGGCGCAGCCAGATTAGTATTACCCAATTTTTTTGGAGCCTCATCTTTTGCATTGTAGGTTACCTGCCTGCATTGTAATAGCTCCAAAAAGTTGGTGATACTATCAGTTTCAATTCTTTGTTCACATACTTTGAGTTTGTTTCCAACAAAGAAACCACAAAAAAAGTTCACCAAACACTACATTTTGAACTTGTGTAGGCCACATCAGCTCCTATTAAAGTCTAGTCCACACACACACACACTTCATAAAATTAGTGTTTCTTGTACCTGTAACCAGCTGTTCAGGAATAAGCACACTAAGGCCCCCCTTTGTACTTTTTTGCCTATCTTAAGCAGTCTTGCAAGATGAAGAAGGCAGGGAGTAAGGCGCGTGGGCGTGGGCGTGGGCGTGGAGTTTCAGCAGGGAGAGGACGTGGGGATTCTGCAGGTAGAGGACGTGGGGATTCTACAGGTAGAGGACGTGGGGATTCTGGGCCTGCTGCGGGCACCAGTGGATCAGCATCCCCCAGTTTTAGCAGGCAACAGTCCTTTATGCGCAGCTTTGTAGGACCTCAACGTACCCCACTGCTGCGGGAGGAACAAATTGAAGCCGTTGTCGGATGGATGGCAGCTAACGCATCGACTTCAATTACTTCCGCATCCTCTCAGGGTCAGAGCACCGAAGAGCAACCATCTGTCTCTTCACCACCTGCCAAAGTGCCCAGGCAGTCAGAGAGACATGGACAGGAGCCATCACAGTCTCTACTTGTGTTCTCGGAATCTGTTGGCTTGGAAAGAGGGGGCCAGCCAAGCAGCATTCCTGAATGTGAAGAAGAGGGAGTATGCAGTGATGCGCAACTTCTTTGTCCCTCTGAATCTGAAGAGGCGAGTGGGCCAGTGCCTATGGTCAGCACACCTCAGTACGCATCAGATGATGACGAGACTCAGTTGCCACTTTCTGGTGCGTACGGTGCTGGCGAGACAACCCCGGAGAAGCAGCTGTTTGAAGAGGGGAGGGAAGATGATGAGGTCCTTGACCCATCATGGCGTGAGCAACAGGAAGGTGGTGGGAGCAGCTCGGAGGAAGAGATTCCCCTACCGGCCAAAACAGGAGGCAGAGGGAGGGGGAAGACTTGGTTGCCTGTACCCTCCACTTCGGCACCCGTTAGGAGCATTCCTCCTTCCAAAGGCAAACCAGGCGCTCACAAGAGTTGCAGTGCGTGGTCCTTTTTGACACAGTTGCAGATGACATTTGCTTTGTCAAATGCAAGCTGTGTCATCAGAGAGTCAAAAGAGGGAGAAATGTCAGCAACCTCAATACCACAAATATGTGGAAACATGTGCGCACCAAGCACGAGTTGGAGTTGCAGAGACACCCTGAAGACGTAGGCCAACGTACAGCACCACCTACCACCTCTTCAGTTCGTGTTGGGCCCTCTTCCTCCAGCTCACACACTGCTGGTTCGGCTTCCTCACAGGATCGCCAAGGAAGAACCTCTGCCACTGTTGTCCGGAGACCCTGTCAGATTCCACCCATAGCAGCACGTTCCCATCCATCACAGCCATCGGTAGCACAGGCATGGGATAAAAGGCGCCCTTACTCGGCAAACCATCCCCGAGCACAGTCTCTGAATGCTGGCATTGCCAAACTTCTGGCAGTTGAAATGCTGTCATTCAGGCTGGTGGACACTGACACCTTCCGGGACTTAATGGCATTGGCAGTCCCCCAATACAACGTGCCCAGCCGCTTTTATTTCAGCAGGCGAGCCGTCCCTGCCCTGCAGAAACATGTTGAGGGCAAAATAAAACATGCGCTACTAAACGCCGTTAGTAGCAAGGTCCACCTGACCACCGATGCGTGGACCAGTAACCATGGACAGGGACGATACCTTTCCCTCACTGCCCACTGGGTCAATGTTGTGGAGCCGGGTACGGATCTGGAGAGTGGAGCTGTACGTGTTCTTCCAACGCCACGGATTGCAGGACTCCAGTCTGTACACATAGACTCCTCCTCCTACTCAAGTTCCTCAGAAACAGCAGAGCAGGAGCCTGTTACGACCGATATGAGCACAGCCGTGGCCAAACGTCAACAGGCTGTACTCAAATTAATTTCTTTGGGGAATCGAAGCCACACAGCGCAGGAGCTCTGGAATGCTATCAAGCTGGAGAGCGATGTGTGGTTTGGGCCAGCGAATCTCCAGCCGGGCTTGGTAGTGTGTGACAATGGCCGAAATCTGGTGGCAGCTCTTGGCCTAGGCAACCTCACACACATCCCATGTCTGGCACATGTTCTTAACTTGGTCGTGCAGAGCTTTCTGAGGGACTATCCGGATCTTGCTGCACTGTTGCACAAGGTCCGCATAGAGTGCGCTCACTTGCGACGTTCCAGCACGGCAAGATCGCGCCTCGCTGCTCTGCAGCGACGATTTGGCATTCCGGAACATCGCATCATATGTGACCTACCCACCCGGTGGAATTCAACGTTACATATGTTGGAGCGGTTGTGTGAGCAGCAGGCAGCAGTCATGGAGTACCAGCTGCATCAGGCGCAAACAAGTCGCACTGTGCGCCGTTCACACTTCAGCACCATTGAGTGGGCCTCTATGAAGGACATCTGCCTCGTTTTGCGTGCCTTCGATGAATCCATGCGGATGGCGAGTGCAGATGATGCACTAGTCAGCATGACTGTCCCCCTTATCTGCCTGCTTCAACAAACACTGCAAGCACTAAGGGATGAGGTTTCAGAAGAGGTGGAGGATGAGGAGTCCCAAATGCCATCTGCTTCTGGACAGTCTGCGCTACGTGTTTCCTCACAAAGGCCTAGGCAGGGGACACTTTGTGAGGAGGATGAGGAGGAGTCGATGGAGGAGGAAGACATCTCTCCAGAGGAGGGAGGTACACAAACCTCTACTCAGTATGTACAGCGAGGGTGGGGTGATGCAGAGCAGGCCGAGGTCACGCCTCAAACAGGGGACAGCGGTTCTTTGGCAGTTGGGAGTCTGCAGCACATGGTTGATTTCATGCTGCAGTGCCTGAGAAACGACCGCCGCATCGCCCACATTCTCGTCTCGGCTGATTATTGGGTGTACACCCTCCTAGATCCTCGCTACCGGGACAGCGTACAAAGGCTCATACCAACGTTGAACCGGGAGCGTAAAATGCGGGAGTCACTGGTGCAGTCCATAATGTTTTCCATTCCACCCGACAGCATTGTTGCTAGTGCTTTACAAAGCAGCTCTGTGCGTCGAGGCAGTGGAGGAAACTCTGCACAAAGAGGGAGCAGAGGCAGCGCCGCAGCACAAGGCAAGACCACTATGGCCCAAATGTGGCAAAGTTTTGTGTGTCCACCACAATTGTCTACACCATCAGCGACGCCTCGAGTCAGCAGGAGGCAACGCTTCCGTCAGATGGTGTCAGACTACATGTCTTGCCCTGTCGCTGTACTCCCAGATGGCTCTTCCCCCTTCAAGTTTTGGGTCTCTAAGCTGGATACATGGCCAGAGCTTAGCCAGTATGCATTGGAGGTGCTGGCTTGCCCTGCTGCCAGTGTATTATCGGAACGTGTCTTTAGTGCCGCAGGTGGTGTACTAACAGACCGTCGCACGCGACTATCTTCCGATAATGTTGACCGGCTGACTTTTCTGAAAATGAACAAGGCCTGGATCTCCAAAGACTTTGCCATTCCTCTTACAGACTAAATTAGTGGTTGGCAACTGTATCCAGGTCTGCTGGTGTGTTCATTTTTCTACCACCTGAACTATAATCCCTTTGCTTCAACACAGCCAGTTGTCGCTCAGATGTGTCGTCTGCACAGAGAAACACACTAGCTCCTGTGTTAGTGGGGTTCAGTAATGCCAGCTGATCCCCTGCTGTGTGGACGGCAAAGTCACCAGCTCCATCAACATTCAAACCACTAGTGATTTTTAACCGTGCCCAACTTAGGTCTCTGGCTCCACTGTCTCTACTATTTCCCCTGACCTCCAACCCCGCCATCTACATCTCTGAAGTGGCGTCAGCACAATCTACACTTGTTCCTGTGTTCCTGTGGCTCAGTCCCATCAGTTTATCCCCTGATGTGTGTCCGGCAAGGTCTCCTGCTCTGTCCACATTCCCATAACCAGTAGTGGGAATGAGGACAGAGCTGGCGAACTTGCCGGACAAACATCAGGGGATCAACTGACGGGACTGAGCACCAGTAACACAGGAACAAGTGTAGATTGTGCTGACACCACTTCAGAGATGTAGCTGGTGGGGTTGGAGGCCAGGGTAAATAGTAGAGACAGTGGAGCCAGAGGCCTAAGTGGAGCATGGTTAGAATCAGTAGTAGTCCACAACCTCCATAAAAACCGCTGCCCATTGGCCTCTGCATGCGGCATGCGTAATCCTGGGCTCCAACAGCTTCAGTTGGTGTTCAGAAGTGTCGTCTCCACAGAGCCAAACACCTGCCAAAATCCAGTAGGCCCCAGCCTGCTCCTCGCCTAATCCTGGGCTCCAACAGCGTCAGTTGGTGTTCAGAAGTGTCGTCTCCACAGAGCCAAACACCTTCGTTAGAGTGTTAGTGGGGTTCAGCACTGCCAGCTGTTCCCCTGCTGTGGAGATGGCAAGTCTCCTGCTGCCTTCACCTGCCAAAATCCAGTAGGCCCCAGCCTGCTCCTCGCCTAATCCTGGGCTCCAACAGCGTCAGTTGGTGTTCAGAAGTGTCGTCTCCACAGAGCCAAACACCTTCGTTAGAGTGTTAGTGGGGTTCAGCACTGCCAGCTGTTCCCCTGCTGTGGAGATGGCAAGTCTCCTGCTGCCTTCACCTGCCAAAATCCAGTAGGCCCCAGCCTGCTCCTCGCCTAATCCTGGGCTCCAACAGCGTCAGTTGGTGTTCAGAAGTGTCGTCTCCACAGAGCCAAACACCTTCGTTAGAGTGTTAGTGGGGTTCAGCACTGCCAGCTGTTCCCCTGCTGTGGAGATGGCAAGTCTCCTGCTGCCTTCACCTGCCAAAATCCAGTAGGCCCCAGCCTGCTCCTCGCCTAATCCTGGGCTCCAACAGCGTCAGTTGGTGTTCAGAAGTGTCGTCTCCACAGAGCCAAACACCTTCGTTAGAGTGTTAGTGGGGTTCAGCACTGCCAGCTGTTCCCCTGCTGTGGAGATGGCAAGTCTCCTGCTGCCTTCACCTGCCAAAATCCAGTAGGCCCCAGCCTGCTCCTCGCCTAATCCTGGGCTCCAACAGCGTCAGTTGGTGTTCAGAAGTGTCGTCTCCACAGAGCCAAACACCTTCGTTAGAGTGTTAGTGGGGTTCAGCACTGCCAGCTGTTCCCCTGCTGTGGAGATGGCAAGTCTCCTGCTGCCTTCACCTGCCAAAATCCAGTAGGCCACAGCCTGCTCCTCGCCTAATCCTGGGCTCCAACAGCGTCAGTTGGTGTTCAGAAGTGTCGTCTCCACAGAGCCAAACACCTTCGTTAGAGTGTTAGTGGGGTTCAGCACTGCCAGCTGTTCCCCTGCTGTGGAGATGGCAAGTCTCCTGCTGCCTTCACCTGCCAAAATCCAGTAGGCCCCAGCCTGCTCCTCGCCTAATCCTGGGCTCCAACAGCGTCAGTTGGTGTTCAGAAGTGTCGTCTCCACAGAGCCAAACACCTTCGTTAGAGTGTTAGTGGGGTTCAGCACTGCCAGCTGTTCCCCTGCTGTGGAGATGGCAAGTCTCCTGCTGCCTTCACCTGCCAAAATCCAGTAGGCCCCAGCCTGCTCCTCGCCTAATCCTGGGCTCCAACAGCGTCAGTTGGTGTTCAGAAGTGTCGTCTCCACAGAGCCAAACACCTTCGTTAGAGTGTTAGTGGGGTTCAGCACTGCCAGCTGTTCCCCTGCTGTGGAGATGGCAAGTCTCCTGCTGCCTTCACCTGCCAAAATCCAGTAGGCCACAGCCTGCTCCTCGCCTAATCCTGGGCTCCAACAGCGTCAGTTGGTGTTCAGAAGTGTCGTCTCCACAGAGCCAAACACCTTCGTTAGAGTGTTAGTGGGGTTCAGCACTGCCAGCTGTTCCCCTGCTGTGGAGATGGCAAGTCTCCTGCTGCCTTCACCTGCCAAAATCCAATAGGCCACAGCCTGCTCCTCGCCTAATCCTGGGCTCCAACAGCGTCAGTTGGTGTTCAGAAGTGTCGTCTCCACAGAGCCAAACACCTTCGTTAGAGTGTTAGTGGGGTTCAGCACTGCCAGCTGTTCCCCTGCTGTGGAGATGGCAAGTCTCCTGCTGCCTTCACGTGCCAAAATCCAGTAGGCCACAGCCTGCTCCTCGCCTAATCCTGGGCTCCAACAGCGTCAGTTGGTGTTCAGAAGTGTCGTCTCCACAGAGCCAAACACATTCGTTCAAGTGTTAGTGGGGTTCATCATTGCCAGCTGATCCCCTGCTGTGGAGATGGCAGTCTCTCCTGCTGTCTCCGCATTACAAAGACAGTAGGCCTCTGCCTACACCCTCCTATTTCCTGGGCTTCAACACAGCCAGTTGTAGTTCGGAAGTGCCGTCCACACGGAAAGAGATACTTGCTCCCGTGTCTCAGTGGGGTTCAGTAACGTCAGCTGATCCCCTGCTGTGTGGATGGCAGTCTCTCCTGCTGTAAACTCATTCAAAATACAGTAGGCCTCTGCCTACACCCTCCTATTTCCTGGGCTTCAACACAGCCAGTTGTAGTTCGGAAGTGCCGTCCACACGGAAAGAGATACTTGCTCCCGTGTCTCAGTGGGGTTCAGTAACGTCAGCTGATCCCCTGCTGTGTGGATGGCAGTCTCTCCTGCTGTCACCTCAATCAAAAGACAGTAGGCCTCTGCCTACACCCTCCTATTTCCTGGGCTTCAACACAGCCAGTTGTAGTTCGGAAGTGCCGTCCACACGGAAAGAGATACTTGCTCCCGTGTCTCAGTGGGGTTCAGTAACGTCAGCTGATCCCCTGCTGTGTGGATGGCAGTCTCTCCTGCTGTAAACTCATTCAAAATACAGTAGGCCTCTGCCTACACCCTCCTATTTCCTGGGCTTCAACACAGCCAGTTGTAGTTCGGAAGTGCCGTCCACACGGAAAGAGATACTTGCTCCCGTGTCTCAGTGGGGTTCAGTAACGTCAGCTGATCCCCTGCTGTGTGGATGGCAGTCTCTCCTGCTGTAAACTCATTCAAAATACAGTAGGCCTCTGCCTACACCCTCCTATTTCCTGGGCTTCAACACAGCCAGTTGTAGTTCGGAAGTGCCGTCCACACGGAAAGAGATACTTGCTCCCGTGTCTCAGTGGGGTTCAGTAACGTCAGCTGATCCCCTGCTGTGTGGATGGCAGTCTCTCCTGCTGTCACCTCAATCAAAATACAGTAGACCTCTGCCTACACCCTCCTATTTCCTGGGCTTCAACACAGCCAGTTGTAGTTCGGAAGTGCCGTCCACACGGAAAGAGATACTTGCTCCCGTGTCTCAGTGGGGTTCAGTAACGTCAGCTGATCCCCTGCTGTGTGGATGGCAGTCTCTCCTGCTGTCACCTCAATCAAAAGACAGTAGGCCTCTGCCTACACCCTCCTATTTCCTGGGCTTCAACACAGCCAGTTGTAGTTCGGAAGTGCCGTCCACACGGAAAGAGATACTTGCTCCCGTGTCTCAGTGGGGTTCAGTAACGTCAGCTGATCCCCTGCTGTGTGGATGGCAGTCTCTCCTGCTGTAAACTCATTCAAAATACAGTAGGCCTCTGCCTACACCCTCCTATTTCCTGGGCTTCAACACAGCCAGTTGTAGTTCGGAAGTGCCGTCCACACGGAAAGAGATACTTGCTCCCGTGTCTCAGTGGGGTTCAGTAACGTCAGCTGATCCCCTGCTGTGTGGATGGCAGTCTCTCCTGCTGTCACCTCAATCAAAATACAGTAGGCTTCTGCCTACACCCTCCTATTTCCTGGGCTTCAACACAGCCAGTTGTAGTTCGGAAGTGCCGTCCACACGGAAAGAGATACTTGCTCCCGTGTCTCAGTGGGGTTCAGTAACGTCAGCTGATCCCCTGCTGTGTGGATGGCAGTCTCTCCTGCTGTAAACTCCTTCAAAATACAGTAGGCCTCTGCCTACACCCTCCTATTTCCTGGGCTTCAACACAGCCAGTTGTAGTTCGGAAGTGCCGTCCACACGGAAAGAGATACTTGCTCCCGTGTCTCAGTGGGGTTCAGTAACGTCAGCTGATCCCCTGCTGTGTGGATGGCAGTCTCTCCTGCTGTAAACTCATTCAAAATACAGTAGGCCTCTGCCTACACCCTCCTATTTCCTGGGCTTCAACACAGCCAGTTGTAGTTCGGAAGTGCCGTCCACACGGAAAGAGATACTTGCTCCCGTGTCTCAGTGGGGTTCAGTAACGTCAGCTGATCCCCTGCTGTGTGGATGGCAGTCTCTCCTGCTGTCACCTCAATCAAAATACAGTAGGCCTCTGCCTACACCCTCCTATTTCCTGGGCTTCAACACAGCCAGTTGTAGTTCGGAAGTGCCGTCCACACGGAAAGAGATACTTGCTCCCGTGTCTCAGTGGGGTTCAGTAACGTCAGCTGATCCCCTGCTGTGTGGATGGCAGTCTCTCCTGCTGTCACCTCAATCAAAAGACAGTAGGCCTCTGCCTACACCCTCCTATTTCCTGGGCTTCAACACAGCCAGTTGTAGTTCGGAAGTGCCGTCCACACGGAAAGAGATACTTGCTCCCGTGTCTCAGTGGGGTTCAGTAACGTCAGCTGATCCCCTGCTGTGTGGATGGCAGTCTCTCCTGCTGTCACCTCAATCAAAAGACAGTAGGCCTCTGCCTACACCCTCCTATTTCCTGGGCTTCAACACAGCCAGTTGTAGTTCGGAAGTGCCGTCCACACGGAAAGAGATACTTGCTCCCGTGTCTCAGTGGGGTTCAGTAACGTCAGCTGATCCCCTGCTGTGTGGATGGCAGTCTCTCCTGCTGTAAACTCATTCAAAATACAGTAGGCCTCTGCCTACACCCTCCTATTTCCTGGGCTTCAACACAGCCAGTTGTAGTTCGGAAGTGCCGTCCACACGGAAAGAGATACTTGCTCCCGTGTCTCAGTGGGGTTCAGTAACGTCAGCTGATCCCCTGCTGTGTGGATGGCAGTCTCTCCTGCTGTCACCTCAATCAAAAGACAGTAGGCCTCTGCCTACACCCTCCTATTTCCTGGGCTTCAACACAGCCAGTTGTAGTTCGGAAGTGCCGTCCACACGGAAAGAGATACTTGCTCCCGTGTCTCAGTGGGGTTCAGTAACGTCAGCTGATCCCCTGCTGTGTGGATGGCAGTCTCTCCTGCTGTCACCTCAATCAAAAGACAGTAGGCCTCTGCCTACACCCTCCTATTTCCTGGGCTTCAACACAGCCAGTTGTAGTTCGGAAGTGCCGTCCACACGGAAAGAGATACTTGCTCCCGTGTCTCAGTGGGGTTCAGTAACGTCAGCTGATCCCCTGCTGTGTGGATGGCAGTCTCTCCTGCTGTAAACTCATTCAAAATACAGTAGGCCTCTGCCTACACCCTCCTATTTCCTGGGCTTCAACACAGCCAGTTGTAGTTCGGAAGTGCCGTCCACACGGAAAGAGATACTTGCTCCCGTGTCTCAGTGGGGTTCAGTAATGTCAGCTGATCCCCTGCTGTGTGGATGGCAAAGTCTCCTGCTGCCTACACAGTCGTACCACTACTGATTTTTAACCGTGCTCCAATTAGGCCTGTGGCTCCACTGTCTCTCGTATTTCCCCTGTCCTCCAACCCTGCCAGTTACAGCTCCGAAGTGGCGTCTGCACAATCCACACTTGTTCCTGTGTTACAGGTGTTCAGTCCGGTCAGTTAATCCCCTGATGTGTGTCCGGCAATGTCGCCTGCTCTGTCCACATTCCCATTATGGGAATGTGGACAGAGCAGGCGACATTGCCGGACACACATCAGGGGATTAACTGACCGGACTGAACACCTGTAACACAGGAACAAGTGTGGATTGTGCAGACGCCACTTCGGAGCTGTAACTGGCGGGGTTGGAGGACAGGGGAAATACGAAAATCAGTGAAGCCACAGGCCTAAGTGGAGCTTGGTTCAAATTAGTAGTCTACAACCGATCTTAAAATTTCTTCAATGCAGCCTAAGCCTGCTCCGTGCTTGTCCCTGGGCTTCAACACAGCCAGTTTTTGCTCGGAAGTGCCGTCTTCACAGAGTAAAACACTAGCTCCTGTGTTTGTGGGGTTCAGTAACGTCAGCTGTTCCCCTGCTGTTTTGATGGCAATCTGTCCTGCTGCCTCCCAATTGACAGCACATCAGGCCTCAGCCTGCTAAGTGCTTGTCCTGGGCTCCAACATCGCCAGTTGCTGCTCATAACTGACTTTGGCACGGGTACTCCCTCCTGCCCAGCTTGGTTCCAGCCCTGCCTGCTGTTTCCGGGAAGTGTCAATGTCAGTTTGCCACCCCAAGTTGCCATGTCGTGTTGCGGTTGGGTTAGCCGAGGCTAGGGTGCCAGCAGTTTAGGTGCTTCCTATGTGGACTGCGGGTTCTGGTAAGAAAGGTTTGTTCCATAGTGCCAGTAGGACAAGCACCCCCTGTAGGACTGTGTGATTCGGTAACTGCGGCCAGCTTGCGGCATGCCAACTTTGCTTTTCAGGGGTAACTTCTGATACCCCTCCGGGTTCCAGCACCGTCAGCTGGTTCTCATCAGAGCCTTTGGCCTAGGTGCCTCCATCTCGGTATCCGAGTTCCGGCAACGTCTGCTGGTCCTTGGTAGTGCTTTGTAGCACAGGTACCTCCTGCTTAGTAACCGGGTTCCAGCACCGTCAGCTGGTCCTCGGTTGTGCCATTGGCTCTTATTCCTTCTGCTGCCCCTCCGGGTGCCAGCACTGTCAGCTGGTCCTCGCTATTTCCATTTGCTCTTGCAGCTTATGCTACCCCTCCGGGTTCCAGCACCGTCAGCTGGTTCTCGTCAGAGCCTTTGGCCTAGGTGCCTCCATCTCGGTATCCGAGTTCCGGCAACGTCTGCTGGTCCTTGGTAGTGCTTTGTAGCACAGGTACCTCCTGCTTAGTAACCGGGTTCCAGCACCGTCAGCTGGTCCTCGGTAGTGCCATTGGCTCTTGTTCCTTCTGCTGCCCCTCCGGGTGCCAGTACCGTCAGCTGGTTCAAGAGGACAAAGAACAGGAAGACAACCACCAAGATGCAGAACAACAAGAGAGAGAAGACAAAGAAGCATAAAAAAAACAAAGCAGAAGAACATTAAGCATAAGACTAATACTCTGAGCAAATGATATTATCTTATTTATAAGCAGAAGAAGACTAAGCAGTGTATGGGGGTGAGTCCGTTCCTCCTCGTGGTGCCCCTGGAAAAGGCCTGCTGCTGCAGGCCAAACTGAACGCGGACAAATCCTGTTGTAAATCTTTTGTGACAGGCAGAACGGAAGGTGTAAACTTCTAACTTTTCTAGATAACAACTACAGGAATGCCTGACACAAACAAGAATATGATGAAGAAGAATAGGAAGAAGATGAATAAGCTGAATATGTAGAATAATAATTGTTGAATAAGAAGAATATGAAGAATGTAAGAAGGAAGAAGAAGAAGAAGAAGAAGAAGAAGAAGAATGTAAAAAAAGGAAGTAGAAGAAGAAGAAGAAGAATGTAAAAAAAGGAATAAGAAGAAGAATGTAAAAAAAGGAAGTAGAAGAAGAAGAAGAAGAATGTAAAAAAAGGAAGTAGAAGAAGAAGAAGAAGAATGTAAAAAAAGGAAGTAGAAGAAGAAGAAGAATGTAAAAAAAGGAAGTAGAAGAAGAAGACATACATGTCTGGCAAAATATAAATGAGGCTAACATAGTCAATATCTTTGTAACTCCTAACATCTTTAAAAAAAAAAGTTTAATTCCTGCTATTCCATTTGATTGGGCTAAACCTCTATGGCTTTAATGTCTCCTCCACCTCCCACAATACATTCTACATTATTCTTAGTTGTTTTTCTTCATGTAGAATTAACCTACAAGGAAAGAAAAGGTTTTTTTTAATTCCGATATTTTGGCCCCATTGACTTGCATTGGTTCCCGGTATCGGAATCGGCGATACCGATACTTTTTTTAAGGATCGGCCGATCCATTCCGATCCGATATTTTCAAGTATCGGCTGGTATCGCTCAACTCTAGTCCTCAAGCCAGGTCTTACAAAAGAGCTGTAGTATGTACATATTTCTGTATGGTTTTGATTGTATGTTTTGTTTTGTTCATATGACATACTAATGATTGTATAGTCTTATAGCGATGCTTGAAAAATACTCAGGATTGGGTTTAAACATTGCATACTGTTATCTTCCAAGTGTCAGTGTGAGTACTCTGCCAAAAAGCCTGTGTATACTCTGCACGCATCTCTGTCTGAGTACTTTGTCAAAAAGCTTGATTGTGTACTTTATGGGAGTAGTCTGCCAAAAAGTCTGTGTGTGTACTCTGCACACGTCTGTTGGTGACTGGTAATAATTTAAGTAAAGACTGCTAAGGATACATGTGACTTATCCCATACATCTAAATACTGTATCATTATATAGGTGCTTCTAATAAAATTAGAATATCATCAAAAAGTTAATTTATTTCAGTTCTTCAGTACAAAAAGTGAAACTCATATATTATATAGAGTCATTGCAAACAGTAATCTATTTCAAGTGTTTATTTCTGTTAAATGGTGATGATTATGGCTTACAGCCAATGAAAAACCAAAAGTCATTATCTCCAGCATCGGACTGGAGCACCTTGGACCCACCAGAGAAAATCATTCTTGTTGCCCACTATGTAGCTACATAGAAATAAATATGAGACCACCAATTGTGTGGTAAAACATGCTAATATCAGGGTATAATATAAGGCAGTACATGCCTTAATTAAGTAGCAGGGGTTGGGGTTGAATCATAGAGGGGCAGCCCCCTCATAAAATATAATGTAGCCCCCTCATAGAATATTATGTAGGCTCCCTCATTGAATATAATGCAGCCCCCCTCATAAAATAATGTAGCCCCCTCATAAAATATAATGCAGCCCCCACTCATAGAATATAATGCAGCACCCCACAAAATATAATGCAACCCCCTCATAAGGTATAATGCAGTCCTCACCATAGAATATAATGTAGCACCCTCATAGGGTATAATGCAGCACCCTCATATAGTATAATGCAGCCCCACCACAGAATATAATGCAGCCCCCCATAGAGTATACTGTAGCCCCCTCAAAGGGCATAATGGTGCCCCCCTCATATAGTATGATGTAGCCCTCCCAGAATATAATGTAGTCCCCTGAGAGAATAATGCAGCCCCACCACAGAATATAATGCAGCCCCCCATTGAGTATACTGTAACCCCCTCATATAGTAATATGTAGCCCCCAGAATATAATGTAGTCCCCTAAGAGAATAATGCAGTCCAACCAAAGAATATAATGCAGCCCCCATAGATTATACTGTAGCCTCCTTATATAGTAATATGCAGCCCCCAGAATATAATGTAGTCCCCTGAGAATGCAGTCCCCCCACAGAATATAATGTAGCCCCCTCATAAAGTATAATGCAGCCTCTCTCCATCTCATCATTGTCCTCATCACCACCTCATTGCCTTCTCCCCCACCACACCTATCATTCTCTCCCACTACCCCATCACTGCCAATTCCACACCTCAATCATTGCCTCCTCCCCACCACCGTCATTGTCCATTTCATCACCTCCATCATTGCCTCCCCCACCATCATTGCCCAACACATCCATTATTGCCTCCCCCCACCACCATCATTGCTCACCACCTCCATCATTGCCTGCCCACCATCATTTTCTATCACCTCCATCATTGCCTCCCCCCACTATCATTACCTATCACCTCCATCACTGCCTCCCCCCACTATCATTGCTATCACCTCCATCATTGCCTCCCCCACCATCATTGCCTATAACCTCCATCATTGCCTCACCCCACCATCATTGCCTATCACCTCCATCACTGCCTCCCCCCACCATCATTGCCTATCACCTCCATCACTGCTTCCCCCACCATCATTGTCCATCACCTCCATCATTGCCTCCCCCCACTGCCATCATTGTCCATCACCTCCACCATTGCCTCCCCCCACCAATATCATTGTCCTTCCACACCACCTCTCTCTCACACACACACACAAAGCACAACACCACATACACACACGCAGGCAAACAGACACACAGCACAGCTCACCTCCCCACATCCCAGCAGCATCTTCCTCATCGGCAGCTTTCTGTCTGAGACAACTCGCTGGTTGATGACACCATCCAGCTGGGTTGTCTCAGACAGGAAGTGCCAGGCAGGACGCCGGGATGTGCTGCGTTGTGTATCTGTGTGTATGTGGTGCGGTGCTTTGTGTGTGTATGTGGTGAGGTGGTGGGGCTTTACATGCGGGCAGTGTTAGCTTCAGCCTGTGGCTAACGTTGCCCGCTATTAAAGAGAAGTGGTATTCACACCTCTCCATGCCCATAGAGCATTGCAGCAGCGGGGACAGGATCCTGTCTCCAGCTGCTGCTACACTGGCATAGGGCAGGCCCCCTTGACTCAGGGGCCCCATAGCCACTGGCAGGGGGCCCCTGGAACAGCGGGGACCCTTGGAGCAGTGGGGGCCCTTGGCAGCTGCTGGCCAGTATGCCAGCAGGTGTCAGTGCCTGGGCCCATCGGAGAATCCTCCAGTTCTCCGGTGGGCCAATCCGACCCTGATTATCTCAGTAAATTAGAATAATTAACGAAAAACACCTGCAAAGGCTTCCTACACAAGGAGGGTAAGACACAAAAGGTCATTGCTAAAGAAGCAGGCTGTTCAGAGTGCTGTATCCAAGCATAATAATGGAAAGTTGAGTGGAAAGAAAAAGTGAGGTAGAAAAATGTGCACAAGCAACCAGGATAACCACAGCCTTGAAAGGATTGTTAAGAAAAAGTCATTTAAAAATTGTGGAAGTTTCGCAAGGAGTGGACTGCTGCTGTAGTCATTTCTTCAAGAGTCAACACATACAGACTTATCTAGGACATGGGCTACAAATGTCACATTCCTTGTGTCAAGCCACTCATGACCAATAGACAACGCCAGAAGCATCTTACCTTGGCCAATAAGAAAAAGAATTGGATTGTTACTCAGTGGTCCAAGGTGTTGTTTTCAGATGAAAGTCAATTTTGCATTTCATTTGTAAATCAAGGTCCCAGAGTCTAGAGGAAGAGTGGAGAGGCACACAATCCAAGCTGCTTGAGGTCTAATGTGAAGTTTCCACAATCACTGATTGTTCTGCCTTCTTCCACGTATGACGCTGTGTGGATTCCAGCATACAGCTTAACCTTTCATCCACTCCCAGAAACAAGACTGTATGGGTGCTTAAGTCTATTATTTATTGGGATGATATGGACAACAATGGAAGATGATAACAGATGGTATAGTAGAACACAATAGTAGATGAGATCAGGGTTTGTTGTACAAAGTTGAAGATGGTATAAGAGATTGTTGAACACAGATATGGATGATTCAGTAGATTGTTGCACACAATGTGGATAATTCAGGTAAAAATTATGAAGAACAGATAATACAGCATGTCAGTACTAGTAGACAGTATACAAAACACAAATACTGGCAGGTAACTGCAATGATAATGTACTATCACAACAGTAGCAATGATACAGGATGCTGTTATGCATTATATTAAAGTTGAGCAATATAACATACACAGCAGCAAAGACAAAGAAATATCTAACAACTAATGGCTGCCAGCTTTACACTCACTGAGCGGAGGATGCATAACTATCATGCAGTGTACTAGCATTACAGGAGCTGAACATGCATTGCAAACATCATGAGGATGCATTATAGCAAGCTAACAGATGCATAACATATATTCATAAATGCATTAAACCTTACCGGAATCCGCTTGTTATAGCAATGGTTTTGAAGAGAGCTGAGCTGAGCAGGTGTGAGCTACTCAGAAGATGGCTGGAAAATGGTTACATATTTTGGACCAGGGTAGGAAGAAGGGACGGTCCTGAGCAGTTAACCATTTGGGAGAACAGAAGATTCCAAAAGCATGAATAAAAAGAGAAGGGCAACTTATGACACCTACTGGCAATAACTGGAACAGCATTTAAAAATATCTTGCAGCACAGAATGGGCAGAACACTGCCCGCTTGGCATCAACAGATGCCACTATTTGGCTCTTTTGGGGATAATAACAGTACAAGTTCAGTAACTGGCCTGAGGAACAGTTTGTTCTCCCCAAGTTTTCTCACTTTGACCTCTACCTTGCGCACTTTCCCGTCCTTGCTGGGAAGAGGCTTGGTGACTAGGCTGAGTGGCCACTCATTACGATGTGACTGAGTGTCTTTGACAAGTACCACATTGCCTGGTTGGATGTTTGGGTGGTCTTTTTGCCACTTTTTCCAGGTTTGTAGAGTGGAGAGTTATTGTTTCTTCCATCTGTTCCAGAAGAAATTGGACACGCTTTGCACTTGCCTCCACAGGTGTCTGAAGAGATCTTTATCATTGAATTCTCGGAGTGGAGCTCTCGAGACACAGGTTTTCTGAGTGAGTAGCATTGCCGGAGTAAGAACTCTTGGATCTCCGGAATCGCTGGAGAGTGCTGACAGTGGCCTGGTGTTCATGATAGCTGATACCTCGGCCAAGAACATAGTTAAACTCTCAAGTGTCAGTCTGGTGTTCGTTTGGATCAAGATAGAGTCTAGTATCTTGCATGCTATGCCTATCATTCTCTCCCAGGCACCTCCCATGTGCAAAGAGGGTGGCGGATTGAAAGTCCAGGTGCATCCTTGCTCGCCTAGGTACCTTTCAACATTAGTGATGTCCAAATTGAAAAGGATTTGGAGTTCTCTTGCTGCTTCAATGAAATTCGTACCTCTGTCAGAGCGAATATGCTTCACAGGGCCTCTGATTGCAGTGAAGCGTCGAAACGCATTTATGAAACTTGATGTATCCATAGACTCGATTACTTCGATATGAACAGCTCTGATGGACAGACAAGTGAATAGAACTGCCCAACACTTTGCTTCAGTATTGGATTTCCTAGTGCATCGAGTAGCCACGGACCAAGGACCGAATACGTCTAGTCCAACATTAGTGAATGGGGGTTCGGTACTTAGTCTGTCGGATTGAAGATTGGCCATCTTCGGATTTTGGAACCAGCCATGGAGTTTGTGACACGTAACACAGTTGAAGATGAGTTTGCTCATGCTTCTCTTTGCGCCGACTATCCATAGACCAGCTGCCCGCAGATTCCCTTCAGTGAACAAACGACCTTGGTGTCTCACTAAGTCATGATGATGCTCAATGAGCAGGGTTGTGACGTAATGACGTCCAGGGATTATTACTAGGTGTTTCTCTGAAACTTCTACCTCGGCTTCTTGAAGACGGCCACCTACTCTCAGCAGCCCGTCTTGGTCAACAATTGGATCGAGCTTCTTTAGCACGCTGTCTACAGGAATAGGTTGTCCCTTGTTGAGGTTGTCTTTGACTATTTGTGTATCCATGATGTCCAGGAACATCTTATCTTCTATGGACATCGCTACCTTGTCGTCCTCCTTTGTCCTGTGGAAGACCGTACATCCCATGTGGTCTTGTTCACCTTCACAGGCGTGGTCTTCATTGGTAGGTGCTGAGAAAGGTCAAGGTAGTGGGGTGCTGTTTGGCAATTCCTTAACCAGCAGACTATTGTGACATGGCCGGAAGAGAGATGGACGTCCATTTTCTAGTGTGCTGGTAAGCATACTGTTGACTGAGGCTGGTTTGTGTGCTCCTCCTAGACAGACATCTCCTATGATGACCCATCCAAGATCGAGCCTCTGTGCATATGGAGCGTTCCCAGAGCCGTTTATACATTTTCTAGTCTTGTGAACTCATAGTATATCTCTTCCTAGGAGTAGAGCTACTGGGGTTACTGGATCCATCTCAGGTATCAGGTGGGCTATCCGCTTTAGATGGGGGTGATGTGTCGCCACCTCCCGTGAAGGTATTTCTGACCTGTTGTCAGGAATCTAGTTGCACTCCAGGATGGTTGGTAATGATAGGCAGGTTTGGCCAACTATGGACTCCACCTTGTATCCGGTTGCTTTTCTCCCCGCCGTCTCAACGGTACCTGAACACGTCCTCAGGGTGTAGGGAGAACCAGGGCCTACAATGCTGAAGTTTTCAAAGAAGATGAACCTGGCTAGAGACCTGTTACTTTGGTCATCCAGGATTGCATAAATCTTGAAGGCTTAGTCCTTGCAGCCTGCAGGATAGACTCGAACAAGGCAGATTTTTGAACAGGACCTTCCTCCTGTGAGTCCCTTACAGATCTCCGTACATTGAGAGCTGACCACAGGGGTGTCTTCGTCAGTGTCCTCCTGCTTCCCATCTTGCTCCTCTGCTTGCAACAATGCTCGTGGAGGTGATCCAGGGTGCAAGGCTGTATTGTGATCCGTGCTGCTGCATTCTGCACATTTCACGCTAGCTTCACAGTTCCTGGCGAAGTGAGAGGTTGTGGCACAACATTTGAAGCAGATGTGGTTCTCCTTGAGGAAACCTTTGCGATCCTCCAAAGTCTTCTCCCTGAGAGCTCTGCATTTTAGAAGATGATAAGGAAACCATGATTCTATGGGGTCCATTCTTACACTCTTAGGGTCTCACACTCCATACTTCTATGATATTGGCTGACAGAGAAGAAATCAACTCTCACCTAATCCTGTTATTCTCGCATCTCACCTCTATAACACTTATGATTCATGTAACTGAAGGATATATCAGGAGTTCCACGTAGGCCTAATGAGTACATAGTCTTAGAAATAGATGAATCACTATAGATAAAGGGGCTATGAACCCTTAGTAAGACAGGTTAATGAGGGTAATGTTAGGGTATTGTATAACCAACACTTGTTTTCATCTTTTTCTGGAAATTCCCGAATGTATCTAATAATTAACAGCCAAATACAATCTGATTGGTTAACGAATATGAATATGATTGGTTGAAACCATTTATGCTTACTGTTGACTTATCAATTGTCCAATGGAATATGATGATGTAATGTAACCTCCTACTCAAATGAGTATATAAGCTTGACCTAATTAAAATTGGCCAGGCGTAGCGTGGCTTCTTGCAGATACATAACCTGTCTCTGTGTTGATCTGTCACCTTGCCCGGGCAACACGCTATCAATCTGGCTACCATCCGGTATATCTAAAGATCTCCCGTTGAGAGATAAGGATCAAATCTCAGACTCTTCATCTGGCATCCCATTGGGCGGGCTGGTCGCAACCAGAAGACACCCAGTATCCGAGATCCGGCAACCGCAGACTGAGGCCTAGAGGACACACAGACCAAAATCACCGGTGAAGGTAAGAGCCATTGTTTCTTACATTTCTCTGTGTCTCCTCTTACCACATACTCTGCAGCCGGGCCCCGGGTAAAAGTATAGCCGTCTTCTTATATGACCAGTTGTTTAGCAAAGTACCATAGAATATCCTTGTGATACATTAACGGTATACCGGATTGGAGGTGTGTATGTGTATGTATATGTGGAGAATGAGACTCCCTGAATGAATTGAATGACTGTATGCATGTAATAAGGATTGTGACATACAAACCTGAATTGAAGCTAGTATTGTCCAATTCGAATAATATTCCTGCACTTCTTAAACATATCAAATCAAACAATATTCCGGACTAACATAATTTCTATTGCCGGAAAAAAGTGAAGAGATCCAAAAAAAATATCATTAAAATAATCATTTTATTAATAATACGTTAAAAACAGAAAAAATGCACAAAAGGAGGCGCAAAATACCCTACAGCAATCATATATGAACAGGCATAATGATAATAAGGCACAAAAATCACACAAAAGCAGATATTGCACATTATAAGGAGTTAAGAGAAGTTGCAAATAATTCACAACAATCCTCAAAATTGTCTGCTATATATAAAGGTTAAATACCTAAATGATTCAAAGATCCCTAGGCGGCACAATACATATAAAGGGTGAAATATGGCGGCAACATGATGGTGACGTCTAAGTCCTCATATTAATCTACCTGCATAGACCGCTCAAAAATAGACCTAATTAAAAATAGTATAGCCAAAATTGTATGCCTAAATAACAATACCTGGTCACTGTGAGCTCAAATAGACGTGGGCGCCGCAGCCTCCTCCACCCCAACGTGCGGTTCACAACAAGCTTCTTCCGGGGGCGTGTTCCAGTGACGGGCGGGCTGTGTTAAATAGCACCAATATCCAATCACCTACAGTGTGAAGTGCCGTGACTCATTTAACATCTCAATCTGATGTTAGCTGCGCATGCGTAGTTGAACACCGCCATATTAACATCACTTCAAGTGACGCGCTCACATAGACCGCCAGCTGAATAATCCTGAGATCCACATAATAAGAGCACTCCCGGAACTGAGCGGCAATGAACAGACCTCGCAGGCGCACAATCAAGAGAGAGATCATACTCAATATATAATAGACAAGTTTAATAAACGTGAATAAAAATACATTTATTAAGTGAATGCGTAATCACAAAATTAACCGCATATAAATAAAAGTGCAAAAATGTGAATGATATAAATATATATACTTTTAAATAGAAAATATTTTTCTTACTAAATGTTAAAAGTGTATAATTAACAATAGTATTTCTCTCGAACCCAGCTAGATAAAGTGCAAATGTGCATCAGTGCAAGTGTGCATTAGTGCAAAAAAACATACAGAAAAGCGCTAAATAAACCACAGAGCTCCATTCTATTATGTCCCAAATCCTGAATTGAACATCCAAACTCATTTATAGAATAACAAAATTCATAAAAGAGTAAATAAAAAACTCTCTACAGTAAGTATATTCTGCAAGGTGGAGAAGAAAACCTTATTAATAAGGCAGGATAATAAATGAGCAAAAAACAGTATTCTTGAAGAGGCATACAACAAGTATATCCACCAATATATCTTAATCAGAAACAAAGTCCACCAATTCTAAGGATGTATCCTGCACAAATTCCAAAATGATGGTCCACAAAGGTTCAGAATGGGTCCCGCAGAAATTCAAAACGTGAATGCCGTATGTCACCGAAGGCACAATCTAAATAAAAAACAAAAAATTAATATAAAATAAAAACACCAACCCACCCCTAAATTTTACCACTAAATAGACCTAGATAGAAAACAGATAATGACTACCAAATAATTATAGGAAAGAAGCAAAGCCGAAGCTTTCATTGAGACCTAAAGGGCTCAAAGTGCCCAATCGATATATCCATTGACTTACCTTTTGAGCAAGAATCCTGCTCAGATCCCCGCCCCTGATGTCAAGTGAAACCAAATCGATCCCCCTTACTGACAATCCCCTGGCATTACAATGATGGTAACGCTTGAAGTGTCTAGGTAAAGTTTTTAAACTGGAATCATCCTCTACATTGATGGCTTTCTCAATGTCTCTCACATGTTCACGTACTCTGATTTTAAGTTCACGTGTGGTAAGACCAATATATATCTTATCACACGGACATTGAGCGTAATAGATGACCCCATGTGAGGAACAATTAATATGTTTCCAAATTTCAAAGGTCCTAGTCCCATCCTGACTAGAAAAGGAGCTGCTTCTGATCAAATTTAGACATCCTTTGCACATGCCACATGGAAAAAAACCTGGTTTACCTGAATTTTTGATCATTTTCTTCTTATTGTCACTAGATGTATATTGACTGTGCACTAAGATGTCCTTCAAGTTTTTAGACCGTTTAGCCACAAAAGTAGGAGCAACTGGAAGCAACTTCTTCAAAGTCGGATCAACCAAAAGTATATGCCAATGTTTCCGTACAATATCCATCAAATTTTGCCATTGGTTGTTAAATGTAGATATATATTGTATGGTATTAGAATTAGAAGTGTAATGATCACGTGTGACTGGACACAGCGCCTCCAGCAGGGCGAATTTATGACACACGTGATCCTGGATACAGCGCCTCCAGCAGGGCGAATTTAAACAATAATGGGACGTGCAGCCGGATATACCGCCTCCAGCTGGCGAATTTAAGAAATAGACGTAAAACTGGATACCCCGCCTCCAGCTGGCGAATTTAATTAATAAGGGTAAACACAGGGAACAATTACAGTGGTGGGCCCTGCGATAGGGAATGGGGGACGTGGAGACCTCCTAAGCTCCCCTGAGCCAGTGTCCCTGCACTCCTCACATTCCCTATACAGGCTCCTCGCCTGTCGCCGCACGCGTGCCTTAATACCCTAGCAAGCCCTAAACCTAAACCCTAACTAGGGAGTAGGTCGGTGTGGAGACTAATCCCACCACTGCTCTAGAACACACATAAGGAAAGTCACAAACAGGGGAAAAAGAAAACTTAGCTCTCTCTGTGCTAAAGCTCCAGCACAGAGTCCAGCGACCGACTGCAGCCTTCCTCCTGAATAGCTGCCAAGAACTCCCTTCTGTGACTCCTTCCACACCAGGACTCAGATTGAGCTGAGCACTCTCTTCAGCTCCTTCCACCACCAAGGTTGGTTGCAAATGAACAACTATCACCAACAGTGATTGAAAACCCCTGGCTGTCCTTTATAGAGTCTAACACCTGTCATGTAATTAACGTGCACATTAACCAAAAACTAAAGCTAAGGTGCGATACCACTCACCACCACCGGGGACAGTCAAGACACCCTGAACCTGACAAAGTAAAAAAAGTTCACTTTGTCAATTTAATACCGCCAGATCCAACACTGGATCATGACAGTACCCCCTCCTTAATGAGGGGCCTCTGGACCCTCAAGACCACCCCTCATTAGGGAAACACCTACAGCAGGGACGGCCCGATCCTGAGTTCACCCCACCATTACCTGACACTTCAGGTATATGACAAATACACAGCTGGTATAGGCAATAAAGTTTATTTTGGAGGCACCACACATCTCCACAGCGCCGACCTGGGGAACGAGTTTATGCATGAGTATGTTTGTTTGTTATGAGCTGATCAGGCTCCACAACACTCTTCCACAAGATGTTTTTTGGTGGCACCCATACACGCTCGTTCACACACAGGTCCGGACCTGAACGTTTATTGCACCCATTCGTTTGTCATAAAACTTGGTGAACTCATTCTGGACCTGATAACAGAGGCGTCCCCCTGTGTCACCACACTCACACCCCCGCACTACACCATAGGGTACACCACCCTCCAACCCTTTCCACCACGAGGTCTGCTCCTCACAGGGTTTGCAAGTGGCGAGGGCTGGAACTTGCCCCTACTTCCCCGCCGCACAATCGCTGCTCTCACTGGAAAGGAAGGGGTCCCCTGAAGAGAGACGGCAGAGACAGTAGTCTCAAGGCAGCAGCCCCCACACGACTGCCCCCAGCTGACTACTTCCCTAGCTCGCCAATCTATCCCCGGGTTGTGTTTTTTCAGCCAAGGGAAGCCTAAAACGATAGGTACTGGCATTCCCTCCAAGACGTAGCATGACAAGGACTCCTCATGATGTCCTATACGCAGATGGATGTTTTCTACGACTTAGGTAAGGCTCCCCTGACTCAGTGGAACAGAGTTAATGGCCTGGACGCTTATAGGTTGGGCCAGCGTCCTACACTTCAGGCCATGAGTCTGGACAAAACGAGCATCCACCAGACTGACTCCTGCTCCGCTGTCCACAAGCACCGGTACCACCTCCGGTACCCCGCCAGCTAACACTTCTGCTGACATAATACCTTGGGAGGGCAAAATGGAGGAAATGTACACTCCCTGGTTGCCTCCCTCCAAACGACCAGGGGTCTGCGGCTTCTGAGATGACACAGATATTTTGGCACGTAATGGGCATGCCTTAAGGAAATGACCAATCTGCCCACAGGAAAAACATGCCAACCCCACTCCCTGAACCGTAGGCAGGCCTGAACACAACCCAACACCTCCTACTTGCATAGGTTCGTCCGGAGACTTGGCACGCCCTGGGCAGGCTCCCATGAAATGGCCCGGCTTCCCACAGGAAAAGCATACCCCCCCACCACGGCGAACCCCAGGCAACCCCCTATTTGTACCAACAACACCGGGCTGCCTGGGTTCCACCAACCGTACCGGGGGGTCCTCACCCCCAGAGAGGACTACAGGGGGCACATTTTGTGTATGTCTTTCCCTAAGGCGTCTATCCACCCGGATGGCGAGGGACATGGCGGCCTCCAGCGACCTGGGGGCGGCGTACTGCACCAGAGTGTCCTGCAACTTAGGAGACAGACCCTGCACAAATTGACTCCTAAGTGCAGGGTCATTCCACTGAGTGTTAGTGGCCCATCTCCTAAACTCAGAGCAGTACTCCTCAGCAATCCGGGCTCCCTGTTTACACCTACGGAGTCGGGATTCCGCCAGAGAGACACCATCAGGATCCCCATACACAAGCGCCAAAGCCGCAAAAAACTCGTCCACGGACTCTAAAGATGGTGAATCGTCCGGCAGGGAGAAGGCCCAGGATTGGGGATCCCCCTTCAAAAGGGACATAATGATTCCTACCCGTTGCTCTTCGCTCCCTGAAGAACGAGGGTGCAGCCTGAAATATAATTTACAGGCTTGCTGAAATACCAAGAATTGATCTCTCCCTCCAGAAAACCGGTCTGGGAGAGATATCTTGGGTTCTGGCTGAGCCTGTGCCTGAATCAAACCTCCAAAGCCCACCAACAGATGCAGTTGCTGCACCATCTCACCGCGCAGCCCCCTAATCTCTTCAGTAAAGGTCTGCAGTACCTGGGTAAAGGTTTGCATTAGGTCCATAGCTCAGTAGAAAAGAAAAAATTTTATGGTTGGTGATAATGTAATGATCACGTGTGACTGGACACAGCGCCTCCAGCAGGGCGAATTTATGACACACGTGATCCTGGATACAGCGCCTCCAGCAGGGCGAATTTAAACAATAATGGGACGTGCAGCCGGATATACCGCCTCCAGCTGGCGAATTTAAGAAATACACGTAAAACTGGATACCCCGCCTCCAGCTGGCGAATTTAAATAATACGGGTAAACACAGGGAACAATTACAGTGGTGGGCCCTGCGATAGGGAATGGGGGACGTGGAGACCTCCTAAGCTCCCCTGAGCCAGTGTCCCTGCACTCCTCACATTCCCTATACAGGCTCCTCGCCTGTCGCCGCACGCGTGCCTTAATACCCTAGCAAGCCCTAAACCTAAACCCTAACTAGGGAGTAGGTCGGTGCGGAGACTAATCCCACCACTGCACTAGAACACACATAAGGAAAGTCACAAACAGGGGAAAAAGAAAACTTAGCTCTCTCTGTGCTAAATCTCCAGCACAGAGTCCAGCGACCGACTGCAGCCTTCCTCCTGAATAGCTGCCAAGAACTCCCTTCTGTGACTCCTTCCACACCAGGACTCAGATTGAGCTGAGCACTCTCTTCAGCTCCTTCCACCACCAAGGTTGGTTGCAAATGAACAACTATCACCAACAGTGATTGAAAACCCCTGGCTGTCCTTTATAGAGCCTAACACCTGTCATGTAATTAACGTGCACATTAACCTAAAACTAAAGCTAAGGTGCGATACCACTCACCACCACCGGGGACAGTCAAGACACCCTGAACCTGACAAAGTAAAAAAAGTTCACTTTGTCAATTTAATACCGCCAGATCCAACACTGGATCATGACAAGAAGATTCCTCTTGTTTCTTCAAGGGGCCATAGAGTAAATGGTTTCTATTGGACTTCGAAGCTCCACGTCTGATAGATTTTTTACTATAGCCCCTCTCCATAAATCTCCTGGAAAGGTCCACTGCTTGTTTCTCAAATGTCTGAGTATCCGAACAGATCCTTTTAATATGAAGGAACTGACCAATAGGTATTCCTTTAATCATAGATTTTGGAGGTGATGACTGCGCCAACAAAAAGGCATTAGTAGCCGTGGGCTTATAGAATATGTCTGTATTGGGATGACCATCCGGAGAGGCAGAAATGAGAATATCAAGAAATTCCAAACTTCGTCCATATTTGAAGGTAAGTTTCACATTGATGTCATTTTGCTTAAGCCTGTCAATGAGAGCACATAGATCATCACCGGAGCCGTCCCATATAAACAAGATATCGTCAATATACCTCATCCAGTTATGGACATTGTCCATACCTGGAATGAGGTCGCCCTGAAAAATGCTCCGTTCCCATGCACCTAAAAACAAATTGGCGTAAGCCGAGGCACAGGAAGCCCCCATTGCTGTACCTTGTAGTTGTAAAAAGATACCTCCATTAAATGTAAAAACATTATGGTTAAGGAGGAACTCTAAAAATATCAAGATTAAATCAGCAATGGAGTGGTCAATATTACTGGAGCTCAAAAAAAGTTTGACCGCTGCCAATCCATCTTGATGTCTAATAGATGTATATAGGGACTCCACATCTACAGTTACCAAAACCATGTTATGATCTAACTGGATCTGGTCAATTCTTTGTAACGCAGATATGGTGTCCCTAACAAATGATGGTAATTCTGCGGCCAATGGTTTAAGAAAAAAATCAACAATGCCAGAAATAATTTCACACAGGCTAGAATTACCTGCCACAATGGGACGCCCCGGTGGGTCCAGTGGATCTTTGTGCAATTTAGGGATCAAATAAAAAGTAGCCAATCGCGGATGAAAATTTTGTGTATTATCCCATAATTTCTTTGAAATAATTCCCTGAGAAAATGCATCTTCAAGAATACCGACTAATTTAGCCTGAAAGGAAGACATTGGATTATAGGTTAAATTTTGATAGCATCTTGTATCATTAAGGAGTAAATTAGCTTGTTTTCATATAAATCGACTGGCCAAATAACTAAATTACCTCCTTTATCTGCCGCTTTAAAAATGACATCATCCCATGTTTTAAGTTCCTCAAGAGCCATTTTTTCTTTCCTAGTCAAGTTTGATTTACTCTGTTTAGCTTTACACAGCGTCTCGATATCGCTAGTTACCAGTTGTGTGAATATATCAATAGCAGGACAAATCCCTAGCGCTGGAAATTTTTTTGATTTATCAAATAAATGGTTCGGTATCATACTTACTTGTTTGATAGAATTTTCTTCTTCCAGAGATTCAAGAATCTCCAAGGCTTCAATTTCCTCTTTAGTAGTCAAGGTATCCCTACTTTGATTATTGAAATGGAGTTTTTTTAAAATCAATTTTCTGGAGAATAGATGTGTATTTTTTACCGCTGTAAATGAATCAACATTTGAAGAGGGTGAGAAGGTTAAACCTTTTTCCAAAACATTCAATTGAATTGGAGATAAAACATGTTGAGATAGGATACTTCTTCCTCTGATTAGTACTCCTTAGTGAAAAATCTCTCCTATGTTCACCATCACTTAATGATGCATTACTCTCCGCACCTGAAGCAGAGCTCCCTTGTTCTATGTGTCTGCGGTAAACGTTTTTTTCTGTTGCCATTTGTAAATCTTATCAGTATCAAAATCAGTGGAATCTCGTTGGAATTTTTTAAATTCATTAAGGCTCACCTCCTCATCCCATTTAGCAGATTCCTCTTCAAGCTCCTTTAACCATTTCTCAAAATTTTCCTTCAAAATATCTTTTTGTAAATTTTTATGAATGGTTTCCAATTCATCATCAATTTCCCGAAGGCAAGCTGTATTTTTATCCACCAAAATTTGGATAAACTGCAAAGAACATGTGGCCACAGCTGTCATCCATCTTTTGATAAAATCGTCCCCTTCCAATTCATATGTGGGGTATAAATTAATTCTCAATCCTCTAGGAATAATTTTGGTGGACAAATAATTCTCCAATGAACTCCTATTCCACCATAATTTTGTTTTGCGATACAAAATCCTTCTATATCGATGCATTAATTCTTTATGGTCTTTCATGGCATTAAATGAAACACACTGGGCATTTAATTTAAAAATATCTGATGCTTTAGTACGCCAAAATGTTTCTTTGGCTTTTAAATCCATAATAGAAGGACAAAATCTGTCATGAAACAGAAAAAACGATATTTAAACTAGCATTGTCCAATTCGAATAATATTCCGACACTTCTTAAACATATCAAATAAAACAATATTCCGGACTAACATAATTTCTATTGCCGGAAAAAGTGAAGAGATCCAGAAAAAATATCACTAAAATAATAATTTTATTAATAATATATTAAAAACAAAAAATGCCCAAAAGGAGGCGCAAAATACCCTATAGCAATCATATATGAACAGGCATAATGATAATAAGGCACAAAAATCACAATCACACAAAAGCAGATATTGCACAATATAAGGAGTTAAGAGAAGTTGCAAATAATTCACAACAATCCTCAAAATTGTCTGCTATATATAAAGGTTAAATACCTAAATGAATCAAAGATCACTAGGCGGCACAATACATATAAAGGGTGAAATATGACGGCAACATGACGGTGACGTCTAAGTCCTCATATTAATCTACCTGAAAAGACCGCTCCAAAATAGACCTAATTAAGAATAGTATAGCCAAAATTGTATGCCTAAATAACAATACCTGGTCACTGTGAGCTCAAATAGACGTGGGCGCCGCAGCCTCCTCCACCCCAACACGCGTTTCACAACAAGCTTCTTCCGGGGGCATGTTCCAGTGACAGGCGGGCTGTGTTAAATAGCACCAATATCCAATCACCAGCCGTGTGAAGTGACGTGACTCAGTGGAGGAACACTAGGAAGTCAAACACATAGTCACACCTGAATGAATGAGATAAGCTGAAACCAATAAATTTTGCTATTGTTGCGGAGCTACGCAGAAAGACTGGATTACACGTAGTCGGGCTTGTCCTGTCCGTGTTTTCTGGTGGCCTATGGTTTTGCAACAACTTAGCTAATATCTTGGGGAAGCTGCAACTATGTGGGTTATGCATGATCGCACCCTTGATGAAATAGGACTGTTCAATTTCTGCCTTGCCTCATGTGGGACTAGAAGATTATGAGAAAATTTGGGTTATATTAGTCTGCCTAAGGTTAGTTGGATTTGCTCTCTGGTTGATATATAGAATTGCTGAATATACTCGGATTAACTACGGAGAAGTGCCATCTCATACTGAGCACGTAGAGATTTAGTGGCAGGTGACCGGGTGGGGTCACGTTGGCCAAACCACTAATTAAGTAAACTTCTTTATCAGGTTTCTACGGGTTTCATACCTATCAACTGGGAAAGTGGGGAGGCAGTTTAGGACACGCAAGTTCAGACACTGAGCAGAAACCCCTTATAACAACGGCACGCAAGCCTATGCATTTAATTAGCGAAGTGCAGTCGGCATAGGTCAAGGAATTGCAAGCAAAGTGATAATGAAGTTGGGAAGTGGGCAGAAAATATCAGCACGTATTTAAGAGAATAGTGAGTAACAACCAGAGAAAGAGGCAGACAGAGAGATCAGGAAAAAAAAAAATGGGCAACGGAGAAAGTTCAGAGCATCAGGAGGGTTGCAAGGCGTGTGAGATAGTTGAGAAAAGAAAAGGAAAGTTTGCTGTAAAAGACGCAAGGAAGTTGTTAAAAGGTTTAGGAATGGAGGGCGATCCACTGGATTACTCTCTCTGGGAGTCTGTTTTAGCTACTAGCAGGGGATGGATTGCTGACAATGAGTTAATAAAACAAGCAAAGGCTTGGGCAGAGGTAGCAAAGGAAATGAAGAGAGAAGGTTGTTGGGTTAAGGAAGAAACCCCGAAAGGAGTGAGGTATGCAAGGAAAATGAAAACGCCTCCACCTTATCATGCCCATCCTATGGCAGGACCAGAGGGATGGACTTGTGTGTGTGGACAGCAGAACCCCGACTGGCGTGAACAATGTTCTGCCTGCGGGAGGCCAAGACCCCATAAGGGCACAGGGATATACCCAGTCCTGCAGGGTCAGACTCAGTATCAGGTCCCTGGGTATAATAACACGGTGGTAAAACCGGAGGACAGTATACTAATTACAATGGAAGAGGGGGACAATCAAACCATGGACACGACTGGTATCGCAGCAGCTGCAACATCTACCCCCGCACGACCGACTATACAGACAACTACTGTGTCTCATTACAGACCATGGAGTCCAAAGGACCAAATGACGTTAATCAAAGATCCCCCAGACCCATATGACTTGCCAATGGCCTTTTATAGATGGATGGTAGGATTAAACAACACCTACACCTGCACATGGATGGAAAATTGGGGATGCAAGAATGGAGTTAGTATTAGAGGATATAAAGAGAGCTGGAAGATCATACAGCGCAGAGAATAGACTGAGGACACAGTACGTAAGGACTATAGAGTCAGGGATGCATTTCCTGAAAGGTTTGCATGCATGGTGTCGAGGGAAGGTGGGGGAATCCACTATCTCCCTTTTGGATGTGGTACAGGGTCCTAAGGAGACAGTAGACCAGTTCTGGGGAAACTTGAAGTTGAGATATGCAGATCTGGGCTATGACAGCATGGGAGAAGCAGGAAGGAAACTTTTCCATGGAGCTTTTATGGCGAGGCTTAGGTCACAGCTCAGACAGAGGGTGCAGGCAGCTAAGCCCGACTGAAGGACATGTCTCATAGAAGACTTAATGCGTGTGGCAAAAGGTGTTGAGTTAGACCAGAAAATGAAGCCAGTACAGATACAGTATGCATCTAATGACACCCAGACAGGTCAGAAAGCTACCACAGCCAGAAATTACCGCAGACAGATTGAATGTTATAATTGCGGTAAGATGGGCCACATTAGCCGACAGTGCAGATCAGTCAGGAAAGAGAATCAGGCCAGGACGGACGTCCCGACCCAAGACCCACAATACGGGGGCAGCCAAAACTGTAATTCGCCAGGAACATGTAAAACCATCTGACATATCCAACGAAACCATTTACACTCAAAGGTTTGAGGGACTGATACAGGAATGTAAAATGACAAAACCATTGCCCCTTCGACTGGCTGACCACACATGCCTAACTAAGCTGCTAGTTAGTGACAAAACACCTGTAAACTTACTTGGTTCTGATGTACTGCAAGCAATTCAGGCACACATCTTGTATGAATCTGATGGAACTGTGGAATTGAAGGCTGGAGTCTCTGAACGCGACCTTTGCAAAGTTCTAGCCTGCATGTATTTCTCTGACTCCCCCGCCCTTTCAGAAGAGAATAGGGAATTAGCGCAGATCCCAGACTCGCTATGGTCAAAGTCTAAAACTGACATCGGACATATGTCAGTCTCTCCTGTAATGATTAACCTGAAATCAGGAGAGAAACAGTATTAAAGCAGTATCCATTGAGCACAGCTCAAGAGGAGGCTATAGGCAAAAGCATTACAGAATTAATTGCCTCTGGGGCAATCAAACCCACAAAATCTATAGCCAACACCCCCTTGTTCCCAGTGAAAAAGAAAGGCTGGAAAGGGGAGCCAGTTACTTACAGGATGGTTCATGATCTTAGAGCCATAAATGCTGTCACAGAGTTACTGACACCAGTAGTTCCAAATCCGCACACAATTTTGTCACAGATCCCTTCAACAGCTGCTTATTTCAGTTGCATCGATTTAGCAAATGCCTTCTTTTCTGTTCCTTTACACCCGGACTGTCAGTATTTGCTTGCATTCACCTTCAGGGTTCACCAGTATACCTGGTTAGTGTTGCCGCAGGGAGCACAAAACTCCCCAACCTTGTATACTGCTGCTTTGCAATTCATTTTGCAGGATTGGGACAGCAAACATGCTGAGGTTGTCTTTCTTCAGTATGTTGATGACCTACTCCTTTATGCCCCAAACAGAGATGTATGCTGCGAAGCTACAATCTCATTGCTTCTGCATCTTGCTGCCAAAGGGTGTAAAACATCCAGAGAAAAGTTACAGTTTTGTCAGCCAAAAGTTGTGTTTCTCGGACATTGCATATCACAGGGTGCACGCCACTTGACAGAGGACAGGAAAAGGCGATTGAAGTGTTAAAACCACCTACAGGGTTTCAACATCTACGTACCTTCCTGGGGCTGGCATCATATTGTAGGCCTTGTATTCGCTCTGCATCCATTCTCATGCAGCCACTCTATGATTGTCTGCCCTCTCAACCTTTCAAACTTGATCAGGAAGCACTAGACAGTTTCTACTCACTCAAACTAGCAATTGTCTCTGCCCCAGCTCTAGGCACCCCAGACTATGCCAAACTTTTCCTCCTGTACTGCACAGAAATGCAAGGACATGCTACAGGGGTCCTAGCCCAAAAACATGGTCAACAAAACAGGCCTGTGACATACTACTCAGCCCGCCTGGACCCTGTAGTGAGAGGAGCACCATCTTGTGTCTGAGCAGTAACAGCTGTCACACTCCTTCTTGACAAAGCATCAGAGATCATACTGGACTACTCTGTAACCATCTACACTCCACATGACTTACACAGCATTCTTAACCAAGTTCAACCCAAGCACATTTCTGTAGCCAGACATCTGAGACTGCAGTGTGCACTTCTCATGCCTCCCAATGTCACACTGAAACGATGTACGACTTTGAATCCAGCCACTCTCATTCCCATTAATGTGGAGGATTCAAAAGGGGGAGAAGGACAGGGCAAACCACTGTTTTTGCAGAATTTGACTGAAGAGGAGCTTTTTGATGTATATCTTGAACATGATTGTATGGCCCTTATGGCCCAGGAGACAGCAGGTTTTTCACATGTTTCTGATGTACCCCTCGCTAATCCAGATGTTGAGCTTTTCATAGATGGATCTCGAAGCATCGGTGAAGACGGACTGGTTCTACACTGGTTATGCAGTGGTAACACAGCATGAGGTAGTAAAAGCAGAACCACTCCCTCCTCATATGTCTGCGCAAGAGGAGGAGTTGATGGCATTCATTGAAGCACTTAAAGGGGCTGACGGTAGACGCTACAACATTTACACAGACTCAAGGTATGCTTTCGGGGTGGCCCATGACTACGGTCCTATATGGAGGGCAAGAGACTTTCTTACATCAACAGGCACTCCTGTTAAACATGGGCACCTCATCAAACAACTGATGGAAGCGTTGCTGCTGCCCAAAGAGGTTGCCATAGTTAAGGTAAAGGCACATACAAAGCTTAATACCACCGAAGCAAGAGGAAACGACAAAGCGGATCGAGCTGCCAAGGAAGCAGCCAGAAGACCCAGACACAATGAGACCCCTGAGGCACCTCCACTGGTTATGGTAAGTACTGAGTGTAGCCACTTCGACTTGAGTATCTTGCAGGCTCTGACTCGGCAGACAACCGGGGAAGAGAAACAGGTTTGGTTGAAAGCTAAAGCACGTGACCATGAAGGTTTGTGGATGGTGGGACAGCGGGTGTGTCTGCCAAGATCCTTGTACCCCGTCATGGCTGAATCAGCCCATGGACCGACGCACCTTTCTAAAAATGCTATGTGTTCTTTGGTGGATAAGCAATGGATCGCTCCAGGTTTCACAACAGTAGCTACTAGGTTCACACAGGCATGTCTGACATGCGCACAACACAACCCAGGAGGTGTAGTGAAAGTACCACAGAAACACATACCTAAGCCCCTCTACCCATTTCAACGACTGCAGATTGACTTCATACAGTTACCCCCAGTAGCAACGTATGAATATGTGCTCGTGTGTGTTGACTTCTTCTCAGGGTGGCCAGAAGCATTCCCGATGCCGAAAGTCACTGCAAGGGCTACTGCAAAGAAGCTGATGTCAGAAGTTTTCTGTAGGTTCGGACTACCTGAAACCATAGAGTCCGATAGAGGTACCCACTTCACTGGAGAGGTAATGCAGCATGTTATGCAAATGTTGGGGGTCACACAAGCATTCCACACACCCTACAGACCCCAAGCAAGTGGTAAAGTTGAGTGGCTGAATGGGACACTTAAGTTAAAGATTCAAAAACCAAGTGAGGAACTGGGGAAACCTTGGACAGAATGTTTACCCCTAGCTTTGTTCTCCATTAGGTACACACCTAATAGAAAGACAAAACTCTCCCCCTTTGAAGTTTTGTTTGGGTCAGCGCCAAGGTTAGGCCTATACTTCCCACAGACACTGCAGCTACAGTGTGACAATCTCACTAGCTATGTCCAGAGCCTTCAAAAGAGGCTCTCGCTTGTGCATAAACAAGTCTTTGATTCTATTCCAGACCCAGAGAATCAAGAAGGAACCCATTCTCTCCAACCAGGAGACTGGGTGGTGGTCAAGAGACATTCCAGGAAACCACTGGAGCCAAGGTTCGACGGCCCGTTCAAAGTTCTCCTCACTACATCCACATCAGTGAAGCTTGAAGGGAAACCCACTTGGATTCATGCCAGCCACTGCAAGGCCCTGGAACGGAAGAATGATGATCCTGTTCCTGTTGCTGATAACAGCCTTGCTCCAAGAAGCACAGACGCGGAGAAATCAAAATGACATTTTAAAGACTGCAGCTCCTTTTAGAACTGATTTCAAGAAATATGTGCTCTGGATGAATTACATTTGCTATAATCAACAGAGGTTTATAAATTATACTAGAGATGCACTAAGGGAAAAAATAGATCTAGGTAGGCCCGACACCTTCTACTAACACAATATGTGAATACTCCCCCAAGAATTGACAAGGTTGAAAATGAGATATGATCTCTCAACCCACTCCAGGGAATTTGGTGAAGAAAATAATAACAAGCCCAACACTGGCACTTAGGCCTTTGAAGTACCTGGAGGAAGGAGGGTGAGAGAATCATATCTGTTCTCAAAAGGGGGGACTGATAAGGAAACCATGATTCTATGGGGTCCCTTCATACACTCTTAGGGTCTCACACTCCATACTTCTATGATATTAGCTGACAGAGAAGAAATCAACTCTCACCTAATCCTGTTATTCTCGCCTCTCACCTCTATAACACTTATGATTCATGTAACTGAAGGATATATCACGAGTTCCACGTAGGCCTAATGAGTACCTAGTCTTAGAAATAGATGAATCACTATAGATAAAGGGGCTATGAACCCTTAGTAAGACAGGTTAATGAGGGTAATGTTAGGGTATTGTATAACCAACACCTGTTTTCACCTTTTTCTGGAAATTCCCGAATGTATCTAATAATTAACAGCCGAATACAATCTGATTGGTTAACGAATATGAATATGATTGGTTGAAACCATTTATGTTTACTGTTGAATAATCAATTGTCCAATGGAATATGATGAAGTAATGTAACCTCCTACTCAAATGAGTATATAAGCTTGACCTAATTAAAATTGGCCAGGCATAGCGTGGCATCTTGCAGATACATAACCTCTCTCTGTGTTGATCTGTCACCTTGCCCGGGCAACACGCTATCAATCAGGCTACCATCCGGTACATCTAAAGATCTCCCGTTGAGAGATAAGGATCAAATCTCAGACTGTTCAAAGAGAATGTGGTTTCTCATGTAGAGGACAATATTTACTGACATCCTGAGGCTTGCTCTCATCTGGAGGGGGTTTATTCACCTTGTGAGGAGGGCATGTGGAATCAATGTTAGTTTTGTGGACTGCCACGGATGTCTTAGGCTAGTTTCACACTAGTGTATCCTTACGCAGCGCACAGCGCCGCTAAGTCCAGCCCCCTGCCGCACCCCCTCCGGTCATCTCCTCCTACTATCACACAGCGCTGCATGCGATCTGCGCACCCTATCTTTAGCGTAGGGTGCGCAGACCGTGCGCTGGCCGTTCGCTAGTAGGATTTTGCGTGTGCTGCGCCCTTCTGACGGTGTGCCGATCTGCGCCGAATTCACCATGTTGGGGGCGCGGCAGGGGGTGGGGCTTAGCGGCCCCATGCGCTGCATGTAGATACACTAGTGTGAAACTAGCCTTACTGAGTTTGACACCAGGGGCAATGGAACATGACAGAGTAAAGTTAAAACTAGGGTTATTTCTGATCCTCGATTGTTTGGTGACAAAATCAACAAATACAGTGAAAGGAGGGAATGATACATTATGATTTTGTTTATACTGTGAACCACATGTAATCCACTTTTCTTGTAGGTTGTAAGGAAGTTTCTGTACTATCAGATTGACACCCTTAGCGGTGTCTAAGATTGCCAATCCGGGCAAGTCTCCTTCCTTCTGGGCAACCTGTAACTCATTCAATAGATCACTCAGTTCTCTAAGCTTTAGATAACCTTTAGGTCCTATCTTAGGAAAATCATCAATTCTTTTATATAAAGCATTCTCTATGACTTCTACTGTCTAATAGCATTCGTCAAGTCTTTCTGACACTTTATGTAGACCTGTGTAGGGGTGCTGTACATTAATGTCTCTCAGTCTTTTGGCATGCTCGACCGACTCACTTCCGAGCCACTTTACTAGGAGATCTAACTCCTCACTACAAGAAAGGTCCAGACCGTGAATGGCATTCCGGAATGAGGCTCACCATGACCTATAGTTCTCAGGTTTGTCAGTGAACTTTACAAGTCCTTTTGTAACCAGTTCTCGGCGGGCAAAGAACTTTGCAAAGTCCATGGTAGCTCCGTTGGTGCTTGCACGAGCCGGTGTGTTATAGTCATGTCTAGTGTGTGATGCATCACCATTCCTGTAAGATGCCTCTGACTCCGGATAGTCTGTGCAGTACCTTGTCAGTAAAGAAGGTGTCTAAGGTGAGATTGGAGCTGTACCTTCTGCTCAGTGGAACGGTAGCTGTGGTCGACATCTCTGTGCTGGACGTCTCCTCGCCTATGGTAATGAAGATCGGGGTTGGATCACTGGTAATCGGCATAGGCTGATCGATATGATGAGCCAGGGCTGTCATCTACGCTGGAATGTTGACGGACGTACTCTGTGACACATTGTGCTGGATCTTGCTGCTCTAGATCTGGTCCGAGAATGCTGCTGCGTCTCTCAGAATCAGGATTCTTCATAGCTTCCAAATACTCTGCCTTGGCTATTGCAGCTGCTGTCTCTTTGTCTGCCGCCAGTTTTTCTAGCTCTGCTTGCAAACGTACAGCTTTTGCTTCCCTCTGTGCCTGAAAACGTGCAGTTTTGGCCTCTCGCTCTGCTCACAAACGTGCGGTTTTGTCCTCTCTCTCTGCCTCGTGCTCCACTTGTCTCAGCTTTAGATGCATCTCTTGTTCAGCGAAGGAGGATCTTGCTTTGGCTGCTTCAGCTTCGGCACGAGCAACAGCAGCAAGCTCTGCTATTGACGACCTGCTGGAACTTGCTTGTGACCTCGTTTTGAGTGAGGATGTGCTGTTTCGAGACATTGTGAGTTTAGCTGCGTACTGCTGAGTATAATGGTGGGAAACTGAGTCTATGCATGGCGGGAAAGATGTAGCACTTCTTGGCAGGCTGCAGCAGCATTCTGCAGCTGTATGGCGGCTGCTGTGAAACCCATATGCGGAGCAGTGTGGATGTTAGCGGTCCCCTACAATCTATGCAATCACCGCATGTGACCGGCGGTCTTTTACTGAGCCCTGGGCTCTTATTCCCTGCGGCTGTATGGCAGCTGCTGTAATACCCGTATGCGGAGCAGTCTGGGTGATAGCAGTCCCTTACAGTCTGTAAGCATCGCCTGCGACAAGTGGTTCCATTTTTACTGAGCGCTCAGCTCTTATCCCCTGCGGCTGTATGGCGGCTGCTGTAGTACCATATGCAGAGCAGTTTGGGTGATATCGGTCCCGTATAGCCTGGGTAACCAGCACTTGCAACCAGCGGTCCGTTTTTACTGTTCTGCCTTCCACATATGATGCTGTGTGGATTCCAGCATACGGCTTAACCTTTCATCTAATCCCAGAAACAAGACTGTATGGGTGCTTAAGTCTATTATTTATTGGGATGATATGGACAGCAATGGGAGATGATAACAGATGGTATAGTAGAACACAGTAGTAGATGAGATCAGGGGTTATTGTACAAAGTAGAAGATGGTATCAGAGATTGTTTAACACAGATGTGGATGATTCAGTAGATTGTTGCACAAAATGTGGATGATTCAGGTAAAAACTATAAAGAACAGATAATACAACATGTCAGTACTGCTAGACAGTATACAATACACAAATACTGGCAGGTAATAGCAATGATAATGTACTATCACAACAGTAGCAAAGATACAGGCTGCTGTTATCATGCATTATATTAAAACTGAGCAATATAACATACACAGCAGCAAAGAGAAAGACATATCTAACAACTAATGGCTGCCAGCTTTACACTCACTGAACGGAGGATGCATAACTATCATGCAGTGTACTAGCATTACAGGAGCTGAACATGCATTGCAAACATCATGAGGAATGCATTATGGCAAGCTAACAGAGATGAATAACATATATTCATAAATGCATTAAGCCTTACTGGAATCAGCTTGTTATAGCAATGGTTTTGCAGAGAGCTGAGCTGAGCAGGTGTGAGCTACTCAGAAGATGGCTGGAACATGTTTACATGTTATTGACCAGGGCAGGAAGAAGGGGCGGTTCTGAACAGTTAATCATTTGGGAGAACAGAAGATTCAAAACGCATGAATAAAAAGAGAAGGGCAACTTATGACACCTACTGGCGATAGCTGAAACAGCATTTAAAAATATCTTGCTGCACAGAATGGGCACAACACTGATGGTTTGGGGAGCCATGTCTTCTGCTGGTGTTGGTCCACTGTGTTTTATCAAGACCAAAGTCAGCGCAGCCGTCTACCAGGATACTTTAGAGCACTTCATGCTTCCCTCTGCTAACAAGCTTTCTGGAGATGGAAATTTCATTCTCCAGCAGAACTTGGCACCTGTCCTCACTGCCAGAAGTAACAATGCCTCGGTTAAATACAATAGTATCACTGTGCTTGATTGGCCAACAAACTCACCTGACCTTAACCCCATAGAGCAAACCTGGGCAAAGTGTGGCCCGCCATCCACATGCAGCCCTCTGGCTGTTCCAGTCCAGTCCACAAGCTGGGACAACCGAGGGGTTGAAAACAGTGGCCCACTCGTCTCAAAAGGCCTGCCCATCCACTTGTTGTCTCCACCCTGTTATCTCCGCTGTCACTCTCCATCCACGCTGACTGCATTATTGGAGGAGGGGCCTCTGGCCACTTCCTCCATCAATCAGCGTGTGAAACGGCTGACGTGATGACATCATGTCATCACATCAGCTGTGTACTGTGGAGAGTCAGCTCATCAGATGCAGAATCAGAGCAGAGTGCCATGGGAATGGGAGAAGGGTGAGTATGTGGTGTTTTAATTTATTTATGTGTATGGGATGTTTGGAAGCATATGGGGAGGCTGGGTTGGCCTCAGATGCTGGCCCTGGGGAGGCTGGGTGGGCCTTGGAAGCTGGCCCTGGGGAGGCTGGGTGGCCCTCGGATGCTGGCCCTGAGGAGGCTGGGTGGGGCTTGGATGCTGGTCCTGGGGAGGCTGTGTGGACCTCGGATGCTGGCCCTGAGGAGGCTGGGTGGGGCTTGGATGCTGGTCAAGGGGAGGCTGGGTGGGCCTCGGATGCTGGACAAGGGGAGGCTGGGTGGGCTTCGGATGCTGGACATGGGGAAGCTGGGTGGGCCTCAGATGCTGGACATGGAGAGGCTGGGTGGGCCTCGGATGCTGGACATGGGGAAGCTGGGTGTGCCTTGGATGCTGGACATGGGGAGGCTGGTTGGGCCTCAATGCTGGACAAGGGGAGGCTGAGTGGGCCTCAGATTCTGGACATAGGGAGGCTGGGTGGGCCTCAAATGTTGGACATGGGGATGCTGGGTGAGCCTCAGATGCTGGAAATGGGAGGTTAGGTGGGCCTCAAAAGATATATTAAAGGAGCTGTATTTGGGTTCAATGGGTAAATAGAGGGATGTTGGCAAACATAATTCTGCTCGATATTAAGTGATATAATTAATCTTAATATAATTATTAATATAATAATTATAATTAATATGTTGATATTAATATTGAGTAGAATTAATTTCAGCCTATTGGTTCGGCCCTCCACAACAATTATTGTCTCTCGTATGGCCACTAGAGAAAATTAATTGCCCACCCCTGCCATAAAGAATCTATGGAGTATTGTCAAGAGGAAGATGAGTGACACCAGACCCAACAATGCAGACAAGCTGAAGGCTGCTATCAAAGCAACCTTGGCTTCCATAACACCTCAGCAATGCCACAGGCTGATCGCCTCCATGCCACGCCACATTGTTGCAGTAATTGATGCAAAAGGAGCCCTGACCAAGTATTGAGTGCATTTACTGAACATAGATTTCAGTGGGCCAACATTTCAGATTTAAAATCATTTTACAAGCTTTGTTATAAAGTATCTAATTTGTGAGAAGCACCTGTATTTATCCTGAAATGTTTACTTTTGTAAAATAAGCAAATCTTATTCTAGTGTCTGTAATTTATATCCTCCTACAATCAGCACCAGAAACCGGGATGAAGTCTATGCAAATATGAAGACTCCAGCATATAAAGGGTTAGATAATTCTATTTATCTCAGTTGTCTTTGTCACATTGTAAATTGACCCAGTGACAATGTATTGTCTATTACTGCTGGTGTTTATCCCAATAAGTAAGATTTAAATTGTGCCTCTATTGTGTATATAATATTAATTATAAGCAACTATAAGTGACATTTTTCTTACCATGTTCTCTTTATTTCAGGTGTCCTCAGTCAGACATTACTGCAGTCCGGTCCAGGACTTGTGAAACCTTCACAGCAACTGAAATTAACCTGTACAGTCTCTGGGTTTGAGCTAACTAGCTACAATATATTCTGGATCAGACAAGCCCCTGGGAAAGGTCTGGAATGGATTGGAGGTGTATGGACTGATGGTAGTACTCACTATGCTGATTCATTAAAGAGCAGAACCTCAATCACAAAAGACAACGCCAAGAAGCAGGCCTATCTCCAGATGAGTAACATGGAGGCTGCAGACACTGGAAAATATTACTGTGCGAGAGACACATAAATATAAAGTAAGGAGGAGATCATACAAAATCCTGCTGTGTCACATTGGTTATAGGAAACCACAAGAGGAAAAGACTTGGTAATTTGTAAAAAGGAAACATTTTACAGACATTCACTGTTTTTTAACAAAGTATTCATAACCTCAACATCTGAGAGAGACTGGGAGCATTTTTACATTACAGTTTACCCCTTTTCGACAACCACCACATATGACATGGATATCGGGGACAGGTGTATGACGCTGGCTCATGAGCTGGGGCTTTTCAATTCATGGTGGGTGCCAGTTGTATTATACAACAGTCTGCTGTCTGTAAGATTCCAAGTCAGAAAAAGCTGAGAGGTGCAGGGCCCCATTTGTTATCCCCTAGAAGTAATGCTTTGTGCTTTTTAACCCCTTTACCCCCAAGGGTGGTTTGCACGTTCATGACTGGGCCAATTTTTACAATTCTGACCACTGTCCCTTTATGAGGTAATAACTCTGAAACGCTTCCATGGATCCCACTCATTCTGACATTGTTTTCTCGTGGCATATTGTACTTCATGTTAGGGGTAAAATTTCATTGATATAGCTTGCGTTTATTTGTGAAAAAATGGAAATTTGGTGAAAATTTTTAAAATTTTGCAATTTTCCAAATTTGAATTTTTATGTCCTTAAATCACAGAGATATGTCACACAAAAAACTTAACATTTCACATATGTTTACTTTACATCAGCACAATTTTGGAGCCAAAATTTTTTTCTGTTAGGAAGTTATAAGGGTTAAAAGTTGACCAGCGATTTCTCATTTCTGCAACACCATTTTATTTTTACGGACCACAACACATTTGAAGTTACTTTGAGGGGTCTATATGATAGAAAATACCCAAAAGTGACACCATTCTAAAAACTGCACCCCTCAAGGTGCTCAAAACCACATTCAAGAAGTTTATTAACCCTTCAGGTGCTTCACAGGAATTTTTTGAATGTTTAAAAAAAATGAACATTTAACTTTTTTTCACAAAAAAATTACTTCAGGTCCAATTTTTTTTATTTTACCAAGGGTAACAGGAGAAATTTGTGAAAAAAAAATGGAAATTTAGCGAAAATTTTGAAAATTTCGCAATTTTCCAACTTTGAATTTTTATGCCCTTAAATCACAGAGATACGGCACACAAAAAACTTAATACGTAACATTTCACATATGTTTACTTTACATCAGCACAATTTTGGAACCAAAATTTTATTTTGTTAGGAAGTTATAAGGGTTAAAATTTGACCAGCGATTTCTCATTTTTGCAACACCATTTTATTTTTACTGACCACATCACATTTGAAGTCGCTTTGAGGGGTCTATATGATAGAAAATACCCAAAAGTGACACCATTCTAAAAACTGCACCCCTCATGGTGCCCAAAACCACATTCAAGAAGTTTATTAACCCTTCAGGTGCTTCACAGGAATTTTTGGAATATTTAAAAAAAATGAACATTTAGCATTTTACTTCAGGTTCAATTTTTTTTATTTTACCAAGGGTAACAGGAGAAATTGGACTGCAATAGTTATTTTGCAATTTGTCCTGAGTACGTTGATACCTGATATGTGGGGGGAAACCACTGTTTCGGTGCATGGCAGAGCTCAGAAGGGAAGGAGCGCTGTTTGACTTTTTCAATGCAAAATTGGCTGGAATTCAGATCGGATGCCATGTCAAGTTTGGAGAGCCCCTGATGTGCCTAAACAGTGGAAACCCCCACAAGTGACCCCATTTTGGAAACTAGACCCCCCAAAGGAACTTATCTAGATATGTGGTGAGAATTTTGAACCCACAAGGGCTTCACAGAAGTTTATAACGTACAGCTGTACAATTAAAAAATCATATTTTTTCCACAAAAATGATCTTTTCACCCTCAATTTTTATTTTTCCAAGGGTAACAGGACCCAAAAAGTTATTGTGCAATTTGTCCTGAGAACGCTGATACCCCATATGTGAGAGTAAACCACTATTTGGGCGCATGGCAGAGCTCGGAAGGGAAGCAGCGCCATTTGACTTTTATGGCTGGAATTGAGATCTAACACCATGTTGGGTTTGGAAAGCGCCTGATGTGCCAAAACAGTCGAAACCCCCCACAAATGACACCAATTTGGAAACTAGACCCCCCCAAGGAACTTATCTAGTAACTCTAAAACTAGGCCCAATGTAAAGGAGCGGGTGTCCTAGACTTGGAATGCCCATACACGCAGTGCATGGGATGACAAAACATTTCCCCATGGGGGTTACACATATTGTAAAAGTATACTATGGGCATCCTAGACACCCCAGCCCAGAACACGTTAACGCTGGTGATCTAGTGGTGGAGAATGAGGAAACATCAGATATGTAACTGAAATCAAACAAATAAATAAAAATGGTGAATCCACCAATGACAAAATAAAACAAATGGGAGGGGTGAACACAGGTTCATAGATATGAAGCCAGAATGTGTACAACGAGATATGTTTGTCCCTAGCAATAGCTCATAGACAGGGATATAATGAAAAATATAGTGACTTTTGCATCATGGAATACATTCACCCTGTTGTTCTACTGGCTGTGGATGATGAGGATGAGGATAAGGAAAAGGATAACAATAAACAGACCCAATCATGAAGCGGATAACCATGTGTGAGTGTGAAGAGTAGCATGAGAATACACCTCCCCAACCAAGTAAAAAAAATTAATTTGAGGTTTTGTTTCGATGTGTTCATTTGGTGCTGTACAGAAGTCTTGGCCAATCCAGCCCTTGTTCATTTTTATAAGAGTCAGCCTGTCTGCATTGTCAGTTGACTGGCAGATGCACTTATCTGTTATAATTCCACCAGCAGCACTAAAAACATGCTCTGACAGAACACTAGAAGCAAGGCAGGCCAGGACCTTCAAGGCGTAGAGAGCCAGTTCATGCCACATGTCCAGCTTGGATACCCAATAATTAAAAGGCACAGAAGAATCACGGAGGACGTTTGTATGATCTGAAAGTTACTCCCTCAACATCTTCCCAAACCTTGCACTTCTTGTGCCACCACCCCTTGCCTCAGTGGCGGCACGATGTGAGGGTGTGAGAAATCTGGCCCAGAACTTTGCCATTGTTCCTCTGAATGAGCTGCATTGGATTTCTGTCTCTCCCGCTTGGACTCCTTGGCTGTACAACAAACTCTGACATCTGCTGCCAGCGTTATCACATGGGAATTTTTTTCAATAATTCCGCTGCAAGGGCCCTCTGGTACAGCAACATTTTTGCACCCCTCGCTGACTCTGGAATAAGAGATTGAAAATTTTCCTTGTAGCGTGGGTCTAAAAGTGTCACCAATCAGTAATGATTGTCACCGAAAATATTTATAATGCGAGGGTCACGGGAAACGCAGCACAACATAAAGTCAGCCATGTGTGCCAGACTACTAACAGGCATGCCTTCCATGTCCTCACCAACAGGATGATTGACCATGGTGTCCTCCTCCTCCTCATCCTCATATCCCTCCTCCCGGTCCTCAGGCCATCCACAGTGAACAGACAGTTTGACAGCTGTGCTTGTAGTACCGTCTACAGCATATGAAAGTAGCTCCTGTTCTTCCTCCTCCACCTCTTCATTGTCTACCAAACCACATTGCGACGGCATGAGGCTGGGCTGAGTGTAATCAATTGATATGTTTCCTGGCTCAATGTCCTCATGCTCTTCCTGCAATGAATCCTCTTTTATTGTGAGAAGAGAGGTTTTCAGAATGCTGTAAAGTGGGATAGTGACACTAATTTTGGCATCATCAACGCTCACCATCTTGGTGCAGTCCTCAAAGTTCTGGAGGATGGTACATATGTCTGACATCCATGTCCACTCCTGAGGTCTTATATGTAGAGTCTGACCTGAATATCGACAGACTTGTTGAAGCTGGTACTCAACCAATCCTTTGCAACATATGCAGTGTAGAGTAGGGACATCACACACCAGTCGGTGAGCGGGAAGCTGTAAATGCTGCTGAAGCACAGCAAGGGCGGCTGAAGCAGTTGCTGACTTTCGAAAATGGGCAGCCATATGGTGCACTTTCAACAGCAGATCCGGCAGCTCTGGGTAACTTTGAACCAAGAGATTAAGCACATGGGCCCAGCAAGGTACATGTGTGAGCTGACCTTGCCTCAGAGCCGCCACCAGGCTCCAGCCATTGTCACACACGACCATGCCTGGCTGTAGGTTCAGTGTTGTCAGCCAAATATCTGACTGCTCCTTCAGCGCTGTCCACAACTCTTCTCCATTGTGTGGTTTGTCACCTATGCAGATTAGCTTCAGTACAGCCTGTTGCCGCTTGGCTGAGGCAGTGCTGCAGTGTTTCCAGCTTCTGACTGATCATTTCAGAGATGGAGGCTGAAGAAGAGGAGGGCCAGCAATCCTCGGCATGGGAAGGATGTGTTCCATCCCAAGGTCGGACAGGGTGCCAGCTTCCACTATATTAACCCAGTGTGCCGTCAGTGAGATATACCATCCCTGCCCACCAGCACTTGTCCACGTGTCCATGGTTAGGTGGACTTTACCAGTAACAGCATTGTTGAGGGCACGGGTAATATTGTGGGACACATGCTGGTGTAATGCCGGTATGGCACAACGGGAGAAATAGTGGCGACTGGGGTCCGAGTACCTTGGGATGGCCACCGCCATCAAGTTGTGGAAAGCTTCCGTCTCCATGAGCCTAAAAGGCAACATTTCGAGTGCAAGCAGATGAGAATTGTGCGAATTAAGTACTGTGGCCTGTGGTGCATTGGCTGGGTATTTCCGCTTGCGTTCCAATGAACGGTAAAGACAACTGAAGGCTAGGCTGGGACCAGGACATGGACGGGCTTGATGATGGTGCTGGTTGCCTGTGGGCAACAACAGGTGCAGGGCTCGAGGCATCTTCACAGGCACGTGGAATTGGGGATTGGCATGTACGCAAAACAGTGGAAGAAGAAGTGTTGTCACCGGCAGACAGTGTTCCTGGAGACTGTAGTCCTGCCCACAAAGTCGGCTGCTTTGCTGCCATGTGCCTAATTATGTTAGTGGTGGTCAGGCTAGTAGTTTTACATCCCCTGCTGATGCAGGCATGGCAAGTGCTGCAAATGGCCTGTTTGGGGTTATCAGCAGAGTCCTTAAAAAATAATCAGACTCTGGAAGATCTAACAATTTGAATGGCAACTTCTAGCCTGTTGGTGTGATGGGGAATGGATGCACGCCTTCTGTCTGCGGCCACTACACTGCTTCTTCCTGCCTGTTGGGGTGATATGCCTCCTTCCCCATGTGTGCTGCTTTGCTCGCTCTGCATGTCCTCCTGCCAGGTTGGGTCAGTCAGTATGTCACTCACAACCTTGTCTTCCACATCCGCACCCTGCTCCTCCTCCTGACTTTCCAGCAATTGTGTCTCATCATCATCCACCTCAGGTGATTGTGGCTGCTCAAAGATTTGTGAATCGCTACATGGAATATCATCTTGCCCCGCTTCAAGTGAATCTACAAATGAATGACTGAACAGCTCTCCTGAGTGTCCGAGAGTGGCATCAGTTGTCTCACGGCACTTGGCATGGTGGGAGGAAGAAGGAGCAGGGTGAGTAATATCCGGTCCACACTCACGGCTACTCAGACTTGACCATGTGTAAGACATGGTGGTGTTGGTGGCTAAGTGACTTGAAGCATTATCTGCTATCCAACCAACAACTGTTTCACACTGCTCTGGCTTCAATAGTGTTGTGGTGCGGACCGCCAGGAAACTGGGATTGGAATTTCGATTGCGAAGATGTGGGTCTTTGCTATGGCCCACTGTAAGCTTTGCCACGGCCTCGTCCTTTGCATGCACCATCAGCATCATGTCCACTTCCCCGTTCCTTGCCCCTTGCCTTGCCCATTAAAAATGGAGTAATGAAAGAGGTAAAAAGCTGCCTACAAATGGATGTCTTTGGAGAACAATTGGATGTGGTAAGTACTGTAGGCCTGCAAAGCGAAGATTTTTCCACCATAGATGCACCAGGTCTCTGCCTGAGATAATAGACTGTATTTCTTATTAATTTTTAATTTTTTTTTGGATACAAAAGACTGCTGGATATAACAACAGTGACAGGCAGGCGAAAAATCAAACAGCCGGAAACTGACCAAAGTTTGAGCACGAACAGATAGTAGCTGGCACGGAGAGACCACTAAAATGAATGTGTGGCCTTTTTTACTTTGTAGGCTTAATTCTCGTGTATTTAAAGCAAAGTGACAGGCAGCCCCCAAAAATAAAACAGCCATAAACTGGCAAGAATTTGAGCACACACAGATATGGGCTGGCACGGAGGTACCACTACAATGTTTAGGTGGCCTTTTTTATTTTGTAGGCTAAATTCTTCTGTATTTAAAGCAAAGTGACATGCAGCCCCCAAAAATAAAACAGCCGCAAACTGGCAAGAGTTTGAGCACACACAGATATGAGCTGACTCGGAGGTACCACAACAATGTTTGGGTGGCCTTTTTTATTTTGTGGGCTAAATTCTCATGTATTTAAAGCAAAGCGACAGGCAGCCCCCAAAATAAAACAGGCGTAAACTGGCAAGAGTTTGCACACACACAGATATGAGCTGGAACGGAGGAACCACAAAAAGGCTAATGCTGCTGCATTTAAAAAAGGTACAGCTAGCCCAAAAAATGAAACAACCTTAAACTGGCTATAGTTTGAGCACGCACAGATTTGAACTGGCACACCAAAAAATGTGTGGCCCATATTCCAATTGCACCTGGTGCTAGCTATATACGGCTAATATAGCCCACAAGTAGCAGCAGCAGAAAGGGAATAGACCCTCTTGATGTTAGGCGTCGGGTTCCTGCCTCTGCATAGGAGGAATCTCAAGGCTTGCCATCTGCGGTCTCCCATTCCTCTCTGGCCGCAGAGGAGCCTACTCAGCAAATACGCTGTTCCTGGCATCTTGCTCAGTCTACTACTGTTAGCTTGGTTACTGCTGCTAATCAGGGTTCAGCTACAGCAATCTGCAATAGCCAGCAGCGAGCAGCTCCTGGGACTAAGTCCTTCTTTTGTTCCACTGAGCATTCTCGTGGGAAGTCCTCTCATTGGAGGTCTGAGGTCACATGCTCAGGTCCTATTGCTGCTCCCATTGGACCACTAGGGAGGTCCCGGAAGGACGCTGCTATAAAAGAGAAGCATGGCCGCACGGCCATGTGCTAGTATAGACTCTTATGGTATTATAGAACAACAGTGTGGAAACCACTCAGACCACGACACACAGGTCCAATGTTTAAGAAAAAATTAGTACTTTATTAATAAGCGGACATGGGGGAAGATGTGGGGGACAGATATGTGGAAACATAAAGTGCAACAGTGCAAACAAAGACGCGCCTGGCCAGACAGAATTGTATTGCCAATATCAATGCCTATAGCTGAAACAGTAGATGAAACTAAATGACAGGTGCCTAAAAGGAACACCACTTCTTGATCATATATATACTCCTCATATGTATACAATCATGCCCTATACTCTATAGGGGGCCTAATAGGCCAAGGAGTAAGTAATTAATTATATGAACCAATTAGCCCCTGATGTCATAAAATATATAAATATAAACTCCTATCGATCATAATTCCCAGCAATTGCCTATATACTATAAGGGAGAAGGAGCATGAACCAGGAATAGTTATCATGGGGAACAGCCCCCATTAATTACCTGTATAGGCCCGCGTACTGCGTCTGGTGTCTGGCTACCGGCGCGTCTCCCCGATGCGCGTTTCGGAGCAAGGCTCCTTCATCTGAATGATGATGGATGCATGTATCTGGTGACTGACTCATTAAGACTCCCCTCCCTTGGATACATATGGTTTAGGGCTACTAGAGTCAGAGTCAGTGCCTTGTAGTGGCTGAGTCTAGTGCCACAGTGCTTCCAGTTCACAGCACCTCTCTTAGCGCCATATTGTGCCATCCTACCTAAGGTACTACCTTACCGTATGTACAACAGCTCCTGTTTGAGTGGTGCCGTGTGCAACTAAAGTGCTTTCCAGTCCTAAGTTTAGGCTGGTTAGTGGCGTCTGCCAGAGCTGCGCTGTACATACCTAGTGTGGTAAGCGTCTTTCTACTGCACTCTGTGACAGCTAACAGGGCACAGCGTCCATAGCGTCTTTCCCTGGTGCCACAGTAGTGGCTCTGTGTGCAAGTGGGTCTAGAAGGACTCAATCATCGTGTCCCTAGGGCTGAGTCCTGTTACCTCATCACATGCGCTCATCTTAGGCCACAGTGGCCATGTGAATTAACAGGGTTCGCATCTTATACACCGGGTCAGTGGTTACCCGCCGGTGTTCATTTAGTTCTCCGCCATTACCAAGCAGCAGCTTTCCACCTCTGCACAGTGGACCCCGGGCTGCAAATGCACCTTACACCATCTTCATAATTTGGTGCGTTCCGCTAGGCCCTAACTGTTATGAATGAGTCACCGAGGAGGAAAAACCAAAAAGCAACCTAAGCCCAGAAAACTGGAGAGGTTGGTGACTAGTGGATTGCAGACCCCTGATCCTATCCACACAACTAGCAGTAGCCGTGGAGCGTGCCTACGGTGGTCCTAGACGCCTCGTCACGGCCGGAGAACTAAATAAGCCTAAAGAAAGAAAGGGAAAATCTAAACTGCCCCAGAGCAGACCCCAAAGCAATAGACAGCCCCCAACATGTATTGTCGGTGAAACAAGATGAAAACACAAACACAGATAGAAAGAGAAGAGCAAATTGTTCCTATCTTCAAAAAGGGGAAGAAGGTGGACCCAGGCAACTAAAGGCTGGTGAGTCTGACTTCTATACCAGGAAAGATCTTTGAACAAATTATTAAACAACATGTATGTCAGTACCTGGATAAGAATGAAGTGATTAAACAGAGTCAGCATGGGTTTGTAACTAATAAGTCATGTCAGACTAACTTAATTTCCTTCTACGACAGAATCACTGATTGGGTAGATCAAGGAAATGCTGTAGATATAGTATATCTTGACTTCAGCAAAGCATTTGACAAAGTATCTCATACAATCCTTATTGAAAAAATGACTAAGTATGGAATGGACAAGGCAACTGTTAGGTGGATTCATAACTGGCTTAGTGATCGGACCCAAAGAGTGGTCGTAAATGGCTGCACATCCAGTTGGAAGAATGTCTCAAGTGGGGTACCACAGGGCTCTGTCCTGGGCCCTGTATTGTTCAACATCTTTATCAATGATTTAGAAGAAGGAATTTAGGGTAAACTGATTAAATTTGCTGATGACACAAAGCTAGGAGGGATAGCTAATACTAGAGAAGAGAGACAGAGGATTCAAAAAGATATAAATAAACTGGAGCAGTGGGCAGCAACTAACAGAATGGTTTTTAACAGGGAAAAATACAAAGTACTACATCTGGGCAATAAAAATGAAAAAAGCATATACAGAATGGGTGGAATAGGGCTAAGCAATAGCACATGTGAAGAAGACTTGGGTATACTAATAGATCACAGACTGAATATGAGTCAACAGTGTGATGCAGAGGCAAAAAAGGCAAATGCAATTCTAGGATGTATTAACAGAAGCATACAGTCTAGATCACGTGAAGTCATTATTGCCCTCTACTCCTCTTTGGTCAGACCTCATCTGGAATATTGTGTCCAGTTTTGGGCACCACATTTTAAAAAAGATATCAGCAAACTGGAGCAAGTTCAGAAAAGCGCGACCAGAATGGTGACCGGTCTGCAAACCCTGTCTTATGAGGAAAGGTTGCAGGATTTGGGAATGTTTAGTTTCCAAAAGAGAAGACTGAGAGGAGACTTAATAGCTGTCTACAAATATCTAAAGGGCTGTCACATTGTAGAAGGATCAACTTTATTCTCATTTGCACAAGGAAAGACTAGAAGCAATGGGATGAAACTGAATGGGAGGAGACACAGAATAGATATTAGAAAAAACTTTCTGACAGTTAGAGTGATCAATGAGTGGAACAGGCTGCCACGAGAAGTGGTGAGTTCTCCTTCAATGGAAGTCTTCAAACAGAGGCTGGACAGACATCTGACTGGGATAATTTAGTGAATCCTGCTTTGAGCAGGGGGTTGGACCAGATGGCCCAGGAGGTCCCTTCCAACTCTACGATTCTATGATTCTATGATTCTAAGATAGGCTGAGCAAGCGATGGGGCCCTCACTAACTAGAAAGGACAGGAAAGAAAAGCTGCTGTCTGCAATCACGCAAAAAAACCCTGCCAAAAAATGTCCAACACGTCTGATAGAAAAAAGCCCTGAAGTTGCTAGACTTCAATTCCCTATATCAGCACTCAGGTATATTCTGAAGACAGAGCAAAGAGATCAACTGATCAGAGACAAAATGGGGATTCAGCCGAAAAAACTCATATGAACAATAGCAGAGAAAACTTAGCTTTAAGAAGGCAGTAACCAAACTGGAAACCAGGAGCCACAGACAGAAGAAATCACCAGCAAGAAACTAGGGAGTCAGCTGCCTTAAATCCAATCAAAAAACTCCTGATGTACAATCGCAGTCCTCTTCCTCAGGTGGCCGGTTTCTGCCATTTAGATCAGCTTCATTACCTCCCTTCACCAACAGAGGGAGTCCAGATAGAGAACTCAATACTCCTCTGTCAGCACAGCCAGCTCCATAACCCTCACCAGAAGCCAGAGGCAAACCCGAAAATGAGCTCACAACAGTACCCCCCCTTGAGTAGGGGTCACCGAACCCTCATCCACGCCACCGGGCCATCTGGATGGGCCCGATGAAAAGCACGAACCAATCTATCAGCATGAATCTCAGAGGCAGAGACCCAAAAATTGTCCTCCTGGCCATAACCCTTCCACTTGACCAAATACTGGAGTCTCCGTCTAGCCAGACGAGAATCCAGTATTTTCTCTACCTCATATTCCACATTACCTTCAACCAATACAGGGTCAGGAGTTGCCACCATAGGAACTACTGGCTCAACATATCTCTTCAACAGTGACTAATGAAACACATTACAGATCTTAAACGTAACAGGAAGAGCCAATCGAAAAGAAATCGGATTAAGAATCTCCAAAATCTTGTAAGGTCCAATAAATCTTGGCTTGAACTTTGGAGAAGCCACCTTCATAGAGATATTCCTTGATGACAACCAAACCATATCACCCACTTTAAACCGGGGACCAATGGTCCTATGCCGGTTAGAAAACCGCTGGGCCTTTTCCTGGGAGAGAGACAACTTATCCAGTAATTGGTCCCAAATCTGCTGCATTCTCTCTACCACAGTGTCAACACCTGGGCAGGCTGAAGATTCCACTTGCCCTGAAGAAAATCGAGGATGAAACCCAAATTTACAGAAAAAGGGCGACATGAAGGCGGCAGAACTAGCTCTATTATTTAAAGCGAATTCGGCCAAGGGCAAAAATGAAACCCAATCATCCTGATCAGCAGATATAAAACATCTCAAATAGGACTCCAAAGTCTGATTTGTTCTCTCCGTCTGTCCATTGGTCTGAGGGTGAAACGCAGAGGAGAAGGACAACTGAATTCCCAGCTTGGAACAAAAGGCTTTCCAGAATCTGGAAACAAACTGAACTCCTCTGTCCGATACAATGTTCTCAGGAATCCCATGCAACCGAACCACCTGTTGTAAAAACAAGGGTACCAACTCTGAGGGAGATGGCAACTTTGGGAGTGGTACAAGATGGACCATCTTAGAGAATCTATCACAAATCACCCAGATAACAGTCATTCTTTGAGAGACAGGAAGATAAGAAATAAAATCCATTGAGATATGGGTCCATGGCCTCTTAGGCACCGGCAAGGGCATCAACAACCCACTAGAGCGAGAACAGGGTTTAGACCGGGAACAAGTCCCACAGGACTGCACAAAATTCCTGACATCACGAGATAAGGCAGGCCACCAAAAAGACCGACTCACCAAATCTCTGGTACCAAAAATACCTGGATGACCAGGCTATGCGGAGCAATGAACTTCAGACATCACTCTCTTCCTCCACTGGTCAGGAACATACAATTTTCCCATAGGACAACGCTCAGGTTTGTCCTCCTGGAATTCTTCCAGAGCACATCTCAAATCGGGCGAGACGGCAGAAAGAACTACCCCCTCACCTAGGATGGTAGTAGGCTTGGTCACAATCGGAGAATCAGCAAAGAAACTACTAGAAAGGGTGTCTGCCTTAACATTCTTAGTGACTGGAAGAAAGGAGACCACAAAATCAAAACGCGTAAAAAACAAGGCCCACCTAGCCTGTCTAGGATTCAAGCGTTTGGCCGACTAAAGGTAAATCAAATTCTTGTGCTCAGTGAGGACCACAACTTGATGTCTAGCTCCCTCCAACCAATGTCTCCACTCCTCAAATGCCCATTTCATGGCTAACAATTCCCGATTCCCCACATCATAGTTGCGTTCAGATGGGAAGAACTTTCAGGAAAAGAAGGCACAGGGATTCATTTTAGACGTCACCGGATCTTTTTGGGACAAAACAGCTCCTGCACCAATTTCTGAAGCGTCTACCTCCACCTGAAAAGGAAGTGAGACATCAGGTTGCCGCAAAACCGGAGCAGAAGTGAACCTCCGCTTCAGCTCCTGAAAGGCCGAAACAGCCTCTGAATACCAATTCAGCACATCAGCACCTTTTTTAGTTAAATCAGTCAGTGGTTTAGCAATACCAGAAAAATGAGCTATAAATTTACGATAAAAATTAGCAAAACAACCCAAAAACTTCTGGAGAGCCTTCAAAGAAGTGGGTTGAACCCAATCATAAATGGCCTGTACCTTGGCCGGGTCCAATTCAATAGTTGATGGAGACAAAATAAATCCCAAAAATGAAATCCTCTGTACACCAAAAAGGCACTTCGATCCCTTAACATACAAGGAATTCGCCCTCAAAATCCGGAACACAGTCCGAACATGTTCCACATGAGAATCCCAATCCCGGGAAAAGATCAAAATATCATCCAGATAGATGATCAAAAACTTATCCACAAAGTCCCGGAAAATATCATTCATGAAGGATTGGAAGACAGAAGGGGCAATAGTGAGCCCAAAAGGCATCACCAGGTACTCAAAGTGTCCCTCTGGAGTATTAAACGCCGTCTTCCATTCATCCCCATGCTTGATGCGAATAAGATTATACACCCCCCTGAGGTCAAGCTTAGTAAACCAGCAAGCACCTTTAACTCTGGAGAATAAATCAGAAATCAGGGGTAACGGATACTGATATTTAACCGTAATTTTGTTGAGGGAACGATAGTCAATACAAGGCCTTAATGAACCATCTTTCTTGGCCACGAAAAAAAACCCAGCACCTAAGGGCGAAGAGGATGGTCTAATATGACCCTTCTCCAACGACTCCTTAATATAAGATCGCATAGCCTCGTATTCGGGTACAGATAAATTGAAAAGTCGACCCTTGGGAAATTTACACCCAGGTCTCAACTCAATTGCACAGTCATAACTCCTATGAGGAGGCAAAGACGCAGACTTGCTCTCACTAAATACATCATAAAAATCAGCCAAATAGTCAGGAACATCATGCGACTGGGGAGAGGTGGAGAAAACAGGAGTGTCGCCAAGAGCACACCGACAACCCCAACTCACCACAGACACAGATTTCCAATCCAAAACCGGATTATGGATTTGCAACCAGGGAAAACCCAGAACAATGGTATCATGTAAATTATGCAACACCAAAAATCTGCAATTTTCTTGGTGGTCTGGGGCGACCCGCATTATCACCTGGGTCCAAAACTGAGGTTTATTCTTTGCCAAAGGAGTATCATCAATACCCCTCAAAGGAATAGGCATCTGCAGAGGTGTCATAGGAAAACCACAACGTTTAGCAAAATCCAAGTCCATCAGATTCAAGGCCGCTCCTGAACCAATAAAAGCCTTTGCGGAAAATGTGGATAAGGAGCAGATCAGAGTAATTGCCAAAAGAAACTTAGGTTGTACACCACCCACAGCAAATGTGTGTGCAAAACGTTTCTCTCGTTTAGGGCAGACAGAAATAACATGAGAGTCATCTCCACAGAAAAAACACAGCTTATTACGCCTTCTAAACTCCTGACGTTGTGCCCTAGACAAAACTCTATCACATTGCATAGGTTCAGACATTTGTTCAAAAGGTGGCAGCGCCTCCCGTGTAGTCTTGCGTTCACGTAAACGCCGATCAACTTGAATGGCTAATGACACAGAATCGTCAAGACCAGAGGGAACAGGAAATCCCACCATTGTATCTTTTAAAGTTTCAGACAAACCCTTCCGAAAGAGAGCTGCCAATGCACTATCATTCCATGTAGTAAGGACCGCCCACTTTTGGAATTTTTGACAGTACAACTCTGCAGGATCCTGACCCTGGTTTAATGCCAATAGGGCTCTCTCAGCTTGATCAATAGCATTAGGTACATCATATAACAATCCCAAGGCTTGAAAAAATGCATCCACATTAGTCAAAACAGGATCTTCAGGTGTCAAAGAAAATGCCCAATCCTGGGGATTGCCGTGCAGCAAGGAGATGACAATTTTAACCTGCTGCGCAGAGCTCCCCGATGAGTTAGACTTCAAGGCAAGAAATAATTTACAATTATTCTTAAAATTCAAAAATTTAGACCAATCCCCAAAAAACACATCAGAAGTTGGGATCTTTGGTTCAACAGCATGTGAAGGGGTGAGATAGGTGGAAATTCCCCGCACTTCAGCAGCGAGCTGCTCCACACGATCAGACAATTGCTTAATCTCCATCAAGGAGAAAAAGAAAAAAAAGAATCCTCCTACGGCCCCAGAGAAAAAGAGGAGAAAATATTCTTTTGAGTACCCTAGAATCTGCGGTATGGCTGGTGATTCTGTTATGAATGAGTCACCGAGGAGGAAAAAACAAAAAGCAAGCTAAGTCCAGAAAACCAGAGAGGTTGGTAACTAGCGGATTGCAGACCCCTGATCCTATACACACAACTAGCAGTAGCCGTGGAGCATGCCTACGGTGGTCCTAGATGCCTCATCACGGCCGGAGAACTAAATAAGCCTAAAGAAAGAAAGGGAAAATCTAAACTGCCCCAGAGCAGACCTCAAAGCAATAGACAGCCCCCAACATGTATTGTCGGTGAAACAAGATGAAAACACAAACACAGGTAGAAAGATAGGCTGAGCAAACGATGGGGCCCTCTCTAACTAGAAAGGACAGGAAAGAAAAGCAACTGTCTGCAATCACGCAAAAACCCTGCCAAAAATAATGTCCAACACGTCTGATAGAAAAAGGCCCTGAAGTCGCTAGACTTCAAAATCACTATATCAGCACTCATGTATATTCTGAAGACAGAGCAAAAGAGATCAACTGATCAGAGACAAAAATGGGAATTCAGCCCAGCCCCAGCCAGGGCTGGCTGAACACAAAAACTAAGTAAACCAGACAAAAACTCATATGAACAATAGCAGAGAAAACTTAGCTTAAGGAAGGCAGGAACCAAACTGGAAACCAAAAGCCACAGTCAGTTGAAATCACCAGCAAGAAACTAGGGAGTCGGCTGCCTTAAATCCAATAAAAAAACTCCTGATGTCCATTCGCAGTCCTCTTCCTCAGATGGCCGGTCTCTGCCATTTAGATCAGCTTCATTACCTCCCTTCACCAACAGAGGGAGTCCAGATAGTGAACTCACTACTCCTCTGTCAGCACAGCCAGCTCCATAACCCTCACCAGAAGCCAGAGGCAAACCCGAAAATGAGCTCCCAACACCTAACATTATACTAGTGCCATGGTCTGGCTAGTAATGGCGGACAAACAGCGACTGCTGCAGTACATCCAGCAGCTGGAGGGCAGGTGGGCGGCTCTCGAGCGTTCAGCCTCAGCTGCGGATGTTACTGCGGTCGTTCTTCAGGCAACCACGGAGGCAGTTTCCCGTGTGACCACTGCCATCCCTGCCCCGACTTTGTCCCGCCTCCCGCTGCCCGAGAGGTTCTCGGGTGATAGTGCTTCATGTAGGGGCTTCGTGAGCCAGTGCTCTATACAGCTAGAGCTGCTGGAGGCATGATTCCCCTCAGAGCGGGCTAAGGTTGGATTTGTCGCTTCCCTCTTGTCGGGCAGGGCTTTGGAATGGGCCGCAACGCTTTGGGAGCGTGGTGATCAAGTGGTGCAGAGTGCTTCTCAGTTCTTGGACGCTCTGAAGCAGGTCTTCTTGGGACCGCGAGCCACCCATGACACCGCGCTCCAGCTGCTGGCATTATCACAGGGCTCATCGTTGGTCAGCCACTTCGCTATCCAGTTCCGGACTCTGGCCTCAGAGTTGGAGTGGCCAGATAAGGTCCTCATTCCAGCTTTCTGGAGAGGGCTGGCTGACCATGGGAAGGACGCCCTGGCCACCAGGGAGGTTCCTGCCACACTGGAGGAGCTTATCACCGTCTCCACCCTCATAGACCTTCGCTTTACCGAGCGAAGTTTGGAGCGGTCGCAGTGTAGGCAGAGTTTTAGGCTGGCACCTAGATTTACTAAAACTCTGGAATCTCCCAATCGGGCGTCCGAGCCTTCGGGGGCTTCCCGTGCGGGATCTAGGCCCCGATCCGCTCGAGCTCCTGTGACTAGTCATGTTTGCCGTCAGTCTGGTCACCTTGCCAACTGGTGCCACAGAGACCGGGAAAATACTCGCGTCTAGTAGCCGTAGGAGGCGGCTCGCTAGAATCAGCAGAGTTTTCCTCCAAGCTAAGGGGACGCTTGAGTTTGGTTCTTCCACTCTGGCAGTGGAGGTTTGCGTGGATCTCATAGCGGAGGGCAATTTTATGTCATCTGCATTCGCTCAACGGCACGCAATACCTCTGGTTATGATATCTAAGCCAGTCACCGTCAGAGTGGTGAATGGCGCGACTCTGTCCTCACAAATTACCCACCAGACCGCCCATTTGATACGCTCGGTGTCTCCATCTCATCTGGAGACGATATCCCTCCTCATCATGCCCGAGGGTATTGAGCAGGTCCTTCTAGGAGTCCCCTTGTTGCGGTATCATTCCCCCCATATAGAGTGGTCCTCCGGGGAAATTCTTGGTTGGAGTAAATCATGTGAGAGTAGATATCTGAGGGAGTGCATCCAGGTTGCCTCCACTGAGGTCCCCGCAGATCTTTCCTCACTCCCCAAACACTATCGACAGTATGCAGACGTGTTCTCCAAAAAGGCGACGGAAACCCTTCCACTGCATCGCCCCTATGACTGTCCTATTGACCTCTTGCTTGGTGCTGAGCCTCCCCGGGGTCGAGTCTACCCCATATCTCTCTGGGAGACAGAGACCATGTCTCAATACATCAGGGAGAATCTGGTAAGAGGATTCATTAGGAAGTCAGTGTCACCAGCGGGGGCAGGATTCTTCTTTGTCCAGAAGAAAAACGGAGACCTGCGTCCATGCATCGATTACAGGGGTCTTAACGCCATCACCGTTAAGAGCAAGTATCCTTTTCCCCTGATATCGGAACTGTTTAATAGATTACGGGAAGCAAGAGTTTTCACCAAATTAGATTTGTGGGGGGGCCTATAACCTGATACCCATCCATGAGGGGGGACGAATGGAAGACGGCATTTAACACCAGGGATGGCCGTTATGAGCATCTGGTCATGCCCTTTGGTCTCTATAATGCTCCAGTCGTCTTCCAGGACTTTGTCAATGATACCTTTCGTGTTATGCTATCCACCTCGCTGGTTGTCTATCTGGATGACATTCTCATCTTCTCCCCAGATATGGACTCCCAACGGAAAGAGGTTGCCAAAGTCTTTGCCCGATTACGAGCTAACTCCCTTAATGCTAAGTTGGAGAAGTTCCTGTTTGAGCAGGAGTCCTTGCCTTTCCAGGGCTATATCATCTCTGCCTAGGGTTTGGCTATGGATCCGGCCAAGCTGCAGGCGGTAAAGGACTGGCAGGAACCCCACTCTCTCAAAGTGGTGCAGCGCTTTTTGGGGTTCATTAATTACTATCGCCGGTACATTCCCCACATCTCCACCTTGGTATCTCCCTTGGTGGCCCCCACCAAGAAGGGAGCAAACCCAAGTTGTGGTCGGAACAGGTCTCCAAGGCCTTCTCCATCAAGACCAACTTTGCTAGTGCTCCCATTCTACATTGCCTCGATGTAGATAAGCCATTCAACTTGGAGGTGGATGCCTCCTCCGTCGGTGCCGGAGTGATCCTCTTCCAGAAGGACGCTCATGGTCAGAAGCAGCCTTGCTTCTTCTTCTCCAAGACCTTTTCACCGGAGGAGAGGAATTATTCCATCGGGGACAGGGAGTTGCTAGCTATGAAGTTGACCTTTTCGGAGTGGAGACATCACCTGGAGGGGGCCCGGTTCCCCTTCCAGGTGTTTACCGACCACAAAAAATTGGTGTACCTACAGACAGCCCAACGGCTAAATTCTCACAAGGCCAGAGGGTCCCTGTTCTTCTCCCGGTTCAACTTTACCCTCCACTTTCTCTCCGGGGAGAAGAATGTCCAAGCCGATGCTCTCTCTCGCTCCGTGGTGTCATCAGAGGAGGAGGAGACTGAGCTTCGTCTGATTGTCCCACCTGAGAGCTTGAGGACCGTGGCTCCGGTCGCCCTCGAGTCGGTGCCTCCGGGCAAGACGTTTGTCCCTGCTTGTTTGCAACCGGAGGTCCTCTCTTGGGCTCACACGTCCAGGGTGGGGGCCACTTTGGGACAAAGCGGACATCTGAGCTCCTAGTGAGGATGTAATGGTGGCCACATATGACCCGTGACGTCGGAGACTACATTCGGGCATGCATCTCCTGTGCCAAGAAAATGTCTCCTTAGCAATGGCCTGCTGGGCTGCTTTACCCCCTGCCGGTGGCAGACAGGCCCTGGGAGATGGTCGGTATGGACTACTTGGTGGGCCTACCCAAGTCCAGTGGCAGCATGGTCATCTGGGTCATCACCGACCATTTCTCTAAAATGGTGCACCTGGTTCCTCTCTCCCGATTACCTTCTGCACGGGGCCTGGCAGCATTGTTCATCAAGCACGTTTTTAGCTTGCACGGCATGCCAGACCAAATTGTCAGTGACCGGGGCCCTCAGTTTGCGTCTCGGTTCTGGAGAGAGCTCTTTCGCTTGCTAAGCATTGAGCTGAATCTCTCCTCGGCCTATCATCCCAAGACGAATGGGTTGGTAGAGAGGGCCAACCAGACTCTGGTCACATATCTACGACATTTTTTCTCGGCCAGGCATGATGACTGGGCATCCTTGCTGCCTTCGGCGGAGTTCGCCCCGAAACAATGCTGTAGCCAACTCAACCAGTCAGACCTCATTCCTCCTTAATTACAGCCAGCATCTGCGCGTCCCTGTGCCCATGCCCGTGTCTTCCACCGACTCAGGATGCCATCCGGGTCTCCAAGGAGAGAATGAGGGTCTCCGCGGACACACACCGGTGCCCTGCTTTGACTTTCGCTCCTGGCAACTTAAAGTGGCTCTCCGCTCGTAATATCAGGCTGCGGGTTGAGTCCACTAAATTTGCGCCTCGTTACATTGGTCCCTTCAAGGTCCTAGAACAGGTCAACCCTGTGGTCTACAGTCTGGCCCTTCCTCCACACCTGGGAATCACTGACACCTTCCATGTGTCCCTCCTTAAGGCCGTTCACATGTCCCGGTTTTCGGAGTCACCTACCAGGACATCTAGCTTGTCCTCGGACGAGTACGAGGTGAATGCCATCGTGGGGTGTAAGGTGGTACAGGGCAAAAAATATTATCTAGTGGATTGGAAGGATCATGGCCCAGAGGATAGGACCTGGGAGCCTGTGGAGAACATTTGTGCTCCCTTGCTCATTGCGGCCTTTCAGCATAGCAAGGCACAGGAGGCCTTCGGAGGGGGGGGTAATATTAGGCGTCGGGTTCCTGCCTCTGCACAGGAGGAATCCCAAGCCTTGCCATCTGCGGTCTCCCATTCCTCTCCGGCTGCAGAGGAGCCTGCTCAGCAAAAACGTCGTTCCTAGTGTCTTGCTCAGTCAACTGCTGTTAGCTTGGATACTGCTGCTAATCAGGTTTCAGCTATAGTAACCTGCAATAGCCAGCAGCGAGCAGCTCCTGGGACTAAGTCCTTTCGGTCCACTGAGCATGCCCGTGGAAAGTCCTCTCATTGGAGGTCTGAGGTCATATGCTCAGGTCCTATTGCTGCTTCCATTGGACCACTAGGAAGGTCCCGGAAGGACGCTGCTATAAAAGAGTCGCCTGGCCGCTAGTATAGACTCTTATGGTATTATGTGTGAGTGATGATTAGAGTTGAGCGATACCAGCCGATACTTGAAAATATCGGATCGGAATGGATCGGCCGATCTTTAAAAAAAGTATCGGTATCGCCGATTCCGATACCGGGAACCAATGCAAGTCAATGGGGCCAAAATATCGGAATTAAAAAAAACCCTTTCTTTCCTTGTAGGTTAATTCTACATGAAGAAAAACAACTAAGAATAATGTAGAATGTATTGTGGGAGGTGGAGGAGACATTAAAGCCATAGAGGTTTAGCCCAATCAAATGGAATAGCAGGAATTAAACTTTTTTTTTAAAGATGTTAGGAGTTACAAAGATATTGACTATGTTAGCCTCATTTATATTTTGCCAGACATGTATGTCTTCTTCTTCTACTTCCTTTTTTTACATTCTTCTTCTTCTTCTTCTACTTCCTTTTTTTACATTCTTCTTCTTCTTCTTCTACTTCCTTTTTTTACATTCTTCTTCTTATTCCTTTTTTTACATTCTTCTTCTTCTTCTTCTACTTCCTTTTTTTACATTCTTCTTCTTCTTCTTCTTCTTCTTCTTCTTCTTCTTCTTCTTCCTTTTCTTACATTCTTCATATTCTTCTTATTCAACAATTATTATTCTACATATTCAGCTTATTCATCTTCTTCCTATTCTTCTTCATCATATTCTTGTTTGTGTCAGGCATTCCTGTAGTTGTTATCTAGAAAAGTTAGAAGTTTACACCTTCCGTTCTGCCTGTCACAAAAGATTTACAACAGGATTTGTCCGCGTTCAGTTTGGCCTGCAGCAGCAGGCCTTTTCCAGGGGCACCACAAGGAGGAACGGACTCACCCCCATACACTGCTTAGTCTTCTTCTGCTTATAAATAAGATAATATCATTTGCTCAGAGTATTAGTCTTATGCTTAATGTTCTTCTGCTTTGTTTTTTTTATGCTTCTTTGTCTTCTCTCTCTTGTTGTTCTGCATCTTGGTGGTTGTCTTCCTGTTCTTTGTCCTCTTGAACCAGCTGACGGTACTGGCACCCGGAGGGGCAGCAGAAGGAACAAGAGCCAATGGCACTACCGAGGACCAGCTGACGGTGCTGGAACCCGGTTACTAAGCAGGAGGTACCTGTGCTACAAAGCACTACCAAGGACCAGCAGACGTTGCCGGAACTTGGATACCGAGATGGAGGCACCTAGGCCAAAGGCTCTGACGAGAACCAGCTGACGGTGCTGGAACCCGGAGGGGTAGCATAAGCTGCAAGAGCAAATGGAAATAGCGAGGACCAGCTGACAGTGCTGGCACCCGGAGGGGCAGCAGAAGGAATAAGAGCCAATGGCACAACCGAGGACCAGCTGACGGTGCTGGAACCCGGTTACTAAGCAGGAGGTACCTGTGCTACAAAGCACTACCAAGGACCAGCAGACGTTGCCGGAACTCGGATACCGAGATGGAGGCACCTAGGCCAAAGGCTCTGATGAGAACCAGCTGACGGTGCTGGAACCCGGAGGGGTATCAGAAGTTACCCCTGAAAAGCAAAGTTGGCATGCCGCAAGCTGGCCGCAGTTACCGAATCACACAGTCCTACAGGGGGTGCTTGTCCTACTGGCACTATGGAACAAACCTTTCTTACCAGAACCCGCAGTCCACATAGGAAGCACCTAAACTGCTGGCACCCTAGCCTCGGCTAACCCAACCGCAACACGACATGGCAACTTGGGGTGGCAAACTGACATTGACACTTCCCGGAAACAGCAGGCAGGGCTGGAACCAAGCTGGGCAGGAGGGAGTACCCGTGCCAAAGTCAGTTATGAGCAGCAACTGGCGATGTTGGAGCCCAGGACAAGCACTTAGCAGGCTGAGGCCTGATGTGCTGTCAATTGGGAGGCAGCAGGACAGATTGCCATCAAAACAGCAGGGGAACAGCTGACGTTACTGAACCCCACAAACACAGGAGCTAGTGTTTTACTCTGTGAAGACGGCACTTCCGAGCAACAACTGGCTGTGTTGAAGCCCAGGGACAAGCACGGAGCAGGCTTAGGCTGCATTGAAGAAATTTTAAGATCGGTTGTAGACTACTAATTTGAACCAAGCTCCACTTAGGCCTGTGGCTTCACTGATTTTCGTATTTCCCCTGTCCTCCAACCCCGCCAGTTACAGCTCCGAAGTGGCGTCTGCACAATCCACACTTGTTCCTGTGTTACAGGTGTTCAGTCCGGTCAGTTAATCCCCTGATGTGTGTCCGGCAATGTCGCCTGCTCTGTCCACATTCCCATAATGGGAATGTGGACAGAGCAGGCGACATTGCCGGACACACATCAGGGGATTAACTGACCGGACTGAACACCTGTAACACAGGAACAAGTGTGGATTGTGCAGACGCCACTTCGGAGCTGTAACTGGCAGGGTTGGAGGACAGGGGAAATACGAGAGACAGTGGAGCCACAGGCCTAATTGGAGCACGGTTAAAAATCAGTAGTGGTACGACTGTGTAGGCAGCAGGAGACTTTGCCATCCACACAGCAGGGGATCAGCTGACATTACTGAACCCCACTGAGACACGGGAGCAAGTATCTCTTTCCGTGTGGACGGCACTTCCGAACTACAACTGGCTGTGTTGAAGCCCAGGAAATAGGAGGGTGTAGGCAGAGGCCTACTGTATTTTGAATGAGTTTACAGCAGGAGAGACTGCCATCCACACAGCAGGGGATCAGCTGACGTTACTGAACCCCACTGAGACACGGGAGCAAGTATCTCTTTCCGTGTGGACGGCACTTCCGAACTACAACTGGCTGTGTTGAAGCCCAGGAAATAGGAGGGTGTAGGCAGAGGCCTACTGTCTTTTGATTGAGGTGACAGCAGGAGAGACTGCCATCCACACAGCAGGGGATCAGCTGACGTTACTGAACCCCACTGAGACACGGGAGCAAGTATCTCTTTCCGTGTGGACGGCACTTCCGAACTACAACTGGCTGTGTTGAAGCCCAGGAAATAGGAGGGTGTAGGCAGAGGCCTACTGTCTTTTGATTGAGGGGACAGCAGGAGAGACTGCCATCCACACAGCAGGGGATCAGCTGACGTTACTGAACCCCACTGAGACACGGGAGCAAGTATCTCTTTCCGTGTGGACGGCACTTCCGAACTACAACTGGCTGTGTTGAAGCCCAGGAAATAGGAGGGTGTAGGCAGAGGCCTACTGTATTTTGAATGAGTTTACAGCAGGAGAGACTGCCATCCACACAGCAGGGGATCAGCTGACGTTACTGAACCCTACTGAGACACGGGAGCAAGTATCTCTTTCCGTGTGGACGGCACTTCCGAACTACAACTGGCTGTGTTGAAGCCCAGGAAATAGGAGGGTGTAGGCAGAGGCCTACTGTCTTTGTAATGCGGAGACAGCAGGAGAGACTGCCATCTCCACAGCAGGGGATCAGCTGACGTTACTGAACCCCACTGAGACACGGGAGCAAGTATCTCTTTCCGTGTGGACGGCACTTCCGAACTACAACTGGCTGTGTTGAAGCCCAGGAAATAGGAGGGTGTAGGCAGAGGCCTACTGTATTTTGATTGAGGTGACAGCAGGAGAGACTGCCATCCACACAGCAGGGGATCAGCTGACGTTACTAAACCCCACTGAGACACGGGAGCAAGTATCTCTTTCCGTGTGGACGGCACTTCCGAACTACAACTGGCTGTGTTGAAGCCCAGGAAATAGGAGGGTGTAGGCAGAGGCCTACTGTATTTTGAATGAGTTTACAGCAGGAGAGACTGCCATCCACACAGCAGGGGATCAGCTGACGTTACTGAACCCCACTGAGACACGGGAGCAAGTATCTCTTTCCGTGTGGACGGCACTTCCGAACTACAACTGGCTGTGTTGAAGCCCAGGAAATAGGAGGGTGTAGGCAGAGGCCTACTGTCTTTGTAATGCGGAGACAGCAGGAGAGACTGCCATCTCCACAGCAGGGGATCAGCTGGCAATGATGAACCCCACTAACACTTGAACGAATGTGTTTGGCTCTGTGGAGACGACACTTCTGAACCCCAACTGACGCTGTTGGAGCCCAGGATTAGGCGAGGAGCAGGCTGTGGCCTATTGGATTTTGGCAGGTGAAGGCAGCAGGAGACTTGCCATCTCCACAGCAGGGGAACAGCTGGCAGTGCTGAACCCCACTAACACTCTAACGAAGGTGTTTGGCTCTGTGGAGACGACACTTCTGAACACCAACTGACGCTGTTGGAGCCCAGGATTAGGCGAGGAGCAGGCTGTGGCCTACTGGATTTTGGCACGTGAAGGCAGCAGGAGACTTGCCATCTCCACAGCAGGGGAACAGCTGGCAGTGCTGAACCCCACTAACACTCTAACGAAGGTGTTTGGCTCTGTGGAGACGACACTTCTGAACACCAACTGACGCTGTTGGAGCCCAGGATTAGGCGAGGAGCAGGCTGTGGCCTATTGGATTTTGGCAGGTGAAGGCAGCAGGAGACTTGCCATCTCCACAACAGGGGAACAGCTGGCAGTGCTGAACCCCACTAACACTCTAACGAAGGTGTTTGGCTCTGTGGAGACGACACTTCTGAACACCAACTGACGCTGTTGGAGCCCAGGATTAGGCGAGGAGCAGGCTGTGGCCTACTGGATTTTGGCAGGTGAAGGCAGCAGGAGACTTGCCATCTCCACAGCAGGGGAACAGCTGGCAGTGCTGAACCCCACTAACACTCTAACGAAGGTGTTTGGCTCTGTGGAGACGACACTTCTGAACACCAACTGACGCTGTTGGAGCCCAGGATTAGGCGAGGAGCAGGCTGGGGCCTACTGGATTTTGGCAGGTGAAGGCAGCAGGAGACTTGCCATCTCCACAGCAGGGGAACAGCTGGCAGTGCTGAACCCCACTAACACTCTAACGAAGGTGTTTGGCTCTGTGGAGACGACACTTCTGAACACCAACTGACACTGTTGGAGCCCAGGATTAGGCGAGGAGCAGGCTGTGGCCTACTGGATTTTGGCAGGTGAAGGCAGCAGGAGACTTGCCATCTCCACAGCAGGGGAACAGCTGGCAGTGCTGAACCCCACTAACACTCTAACGAAGGTGTTTGGCTCTGTGGAGACGACACTTCTGAACACCAACTGACGCTGTTGGAGCCCAGGATTAGGCGAGGAGCAGGCTGGGGCCTACTGGATTTTGGCAGGTGAAGGCAGCAGGAGACTTGCCATCTCCACAGCAGGGGAACAGCTGGCAGTGCTGAACCCCACTAACACTCTAACGAAGGTGTTTGGCTCTGTGGAGACGACACTTCTGAACACCAACTGACGCTGTTGGAGCCCAGGATTAGGCGAGGAGCAGGCTGGGGCCTACTGGATTTTGGCAGGTGAAGGCAGCAGGAGACTTGCCATCTCCACAGCAGGGGAACAGCTGGCAGTGCTGAACCCCACTAACACTCTAACGAAGGTGTTTGGCTCTGTGGAGACGACACTTCTGAACACCAACTGAAGCTGTTGGAGCCCAGGATTACGCATGCCGCATGCAGAGGCCAATGGGCAGCGGTTTTTATGGAGGTTGTGGACTACTACTGATTCTAACCATGCTCCACTTAGGCCTCTGGCTCCACTGTCTCTACTATTTACCCTGGCCTCCAACCCCGCCAGCTACATCTCTGAAGTGGCGTCAGCACAATCTACACTTGTTCCTGTGTTACTGGTGCTCAGTCCCGTCAGTTGATCCCCTGATGTTTGTCCGGCAAGTTCGCCAGCTCTGTCCTCATTCCCACTACTGGTTATGGGAATGTGGACAGAGCAGGAGACCTTGCCGGACACACATCAGGGGATAAACTGATGGGACTGAGCCACAGGAACACAGGAACAAGTGTAGATTGTGCTGACGCCACATCAGAGATGTAGATGGCGGGGTTGGAGGTCAGGGGAAATAGTAGAGACAGTGGAGCCAGAGACCTAAGTTGGGCACAGTTAAAAATCAGTAGTGGTTTGAATGTTGATGGAGCTGGTGACTTTGCCGTCCACACAGCAGGGGATCAGCTGGCATTACTGAACCCCACTAACACAGGAGCTAGTGTGTTTCTCTGTGCAGACGACACATCTGAGCGACAACTGGCTGTGTTGAAGCAAAGGGATTATAGTTCAGGTGGTAGAAAAATGAACACACCAGCAGACCTGGATACAGTTGCCAACCACTAATTTAGTCTGTAAGAGGAATGGCAAAGTCTTTGGAGATCCAGGCCTTGTTCATTTTCAGAAAAGTCAGCCGGTCAACATTATCGGAAGATAGTCGCGTGCGACGGTCTGTTAGTACACCACCTGCGGCACTAAAGACACGTTCCGATAATACACTGGCAGCAGGGCAAGCCAGCACCTCCAATGCATACTGGCTAAGCTCTGGCCATGTATCCAGCTTAGAGACCCAAAACTTGAAGGGGGAAGAGCCATCTGGGAGTACAGCGACAGGGCAAGACATGTAGTCTGACACCATCTGACGGAAGCGTTGCCTCCTGCTGACTCGAGGCGTCGCTGATGGTGTAGACAATTGTGGTGGACACACAAAACTTTGCCACATTTGGGCCATAGTGGTCTTGCCTTGTGCTGCGGCGCTGCCTCTGCTCCCTCTTTGTGCAGAGTTTCCTCCACTGCCTCGACGCACAGAGCTGCTTTGTAAAGCACTAGCAACAATGCTGTCGGGTGGAATGGAAAACATTATGGACTGCACCAGTGACTCTTCGTATTCCCGCATTTTACGCTCCCGGTTCAACGTTGGTATGAGCCTTTGTACGCTGTCCCGGTAGCGAGGATCTAGGAGGGTGTACACCCAATAATCAGCCGAGACAAGAATGTGGGCGATGCGGCGGTCGTTTCTCAGGCACTGCAGCATGAAATCAACCATGTGCTGCAGACTCCCAACTGCCAAAGAACCGCTGTCCCCTGTTTGAGGCGTGACCTCGGCCTGCTCTGCATCACCCCACCCTCGCTGTACATACTGAGTAGAGGTTTGTGTACCTCCCTCCTCTGGAGAGATGTCTTCCTCCTCCATCGACTCCTCCTCATCCTCCTCACAAAGTGTCCCCTGCCTAGGCCTTTGTGAGGAAACACGTAGCGCAGACTGTCCAGAAGCAGATGGCATTTGGGACTCCTCATCCTCCACCTCTTCTGAAACCTCATCCCTTAGTGCTTGCAGTGTTTGTTGAAGCAGGCAGATAAGGGGGACAGTCATGCTGACTAGTGCATCATCTGCACTCGCCATCCGCGTGGATTCATCGAAGGCACGCAAAACGAGGCAGATGTCCTTCATAGAGGCCCACTCAATGGTGCTGAAGTGTGAACGGCGCACAGTGCGACTTGTTTGCGCCTGATGCAGCTGGTACTCCATGACTGCTGCCTGCTGCTCACACAACCGCTCCAACATATGTAACGTTGAATTCCACCGGGTGGGTAGGTCACATATGATGCGATGTTCCGGAATGCCAAATCGTCGCTGCAGAGCAGCGAGGCGCGATCTTGCCGTGCTGGAACGTCGCAAGTGAGCGCACTCTATGCGGACCTTGTGCAACAGTGCAGCAAGATCCGGATAGTCCCTCAGAAAGCTCTGCACGACCAAGTTAAGAACATGTGCCAGACATGGGATGTGTGTGAGGTTGCCTAGGCCAAGAGCTGCCACCAGATTTCGGCCATTGTCACACACTACCAAGCCCGGCTGGAGATTCGCTGGCCCAAACCACACATCGCTCTCCAGCTTGATAGCATTCCAGAGCTCCTGCGCTGTGTGGCTTCGATTCCCCAAAGAAATTAATTTGAGTACAGCCTGTTGACGTTTGGCCACGGCTGTGCTCATATCGGTCGTAACAGACTCCTGCTCTGCTGTTTCTGAGGAACTTGAGTAGGAGGAGGAGTCTATGTGTACAGACTGGAGTCCTGCAATCCGTGGCGTTGGAAGAACACGTACAGCTCCACTCTCCAGATCCGTACCCGGCTCCACAACATTGACCCAGTGGGCAGTGAGGGAAAGGTATCGTCCCTGTCCATGGTTACTGGTCCACGCATCGGTGGTCAGGTGGACCTTGCTACTAACGGCGTTTAGTAGCGCATGTTTTATTTTGCCCTCAACATGTTTCTGCAGGGCAGGGACGGCTCGCCTGCTGAAATAAAAGCGGCTGGGCACGTTGTATTGGGGGACTGCCAATGCCATTAAGTCCCGGAAGGTGTCAGTGTCCACCAGCCTGAATGACAGCATTTCAACTGCCAGAAGTTTGGCAATGCCAGCATTCAGAGACTGTGCTCGGGGATGGTTTGCCGAGTAAGGGCGCCTTTTATCCCATGCCTGTGCTACCGATGGCTGTGATGGATGGGAACGTGCTGCTATGGGTGGAATCTGACAGGGTCTCCGGACAACAGTGGCAGAGGTTCTTCCTTGGCGATCCTGTGAGGAAGCCGAACCAGCAGTGTGTGAGCTGGAGGAAGAGGGCCCAACACGAACTGAAGAGGTGGTAGGTGGTGCTGTACGTTGGCCTACGTCTTCAGGGTGTCTCTGCAACTCCAACTCGTGCTTGGTGCGCACATGTTTCCACATATTTGTGGTATTGAGGTTGCTGACATTTCTCCCTCTTTTGACTCTCTGATGACACAGCTTGCATTTGACAAAGCAAATGTCATCTGCAACTGTGTCAAAAAAGGACCACGCACTGCAACTCTTGTGAGCGCCCGGTTTGCCTTTGGAAGGAGGAATGCTCCTAACGGGTGCCGAAGTGGAGGGTACAGGCAACCAAGTCTTCCCCCTCCCTCTGCCTCCTGTTTTGGCCGGTAGGGGAATCTCTTCCTCCGAGCTGCTCCCACCACCTTCCTGTTGCTCACGCCATGATGGGTCAAGGACCTCATCATCTTCCCTCCCCTCTTCAAACAGCTGCTTCTCCGGGGTTGTCTCGCCAGCACCGTACGCACCAGAAAGTGGCAACTGAGTCTCGTCATCATCTGATGCGTACTGAGGTGTGCTGACCATAGGCACTGGCCCACTCGCCTCTTCAGATTCAGAGGGACAAAGAAGTTGCGCATCACTGCATACTCCCTCTTCTTCACATTCAGGAATGCTGCTTGGCTGGCCCCCTCTTTCCAAGCCAACAGATTCCGAGAACACAAGTAGAGACTGTGATGGCTCCTGTCCATGTCTCTCTGACTGCCTGGGCACTTTGGCAGGTGGTGAAGAGACAGATGGTTGCTCTTCGGTGCTCTGACCCTGAGAGGATGCGGAAGTAATTGAAGTCGATGCGTTAGCTGCCATCCATCCGACAACGGCTTCAATTTGTTCCTCCCGCAGCAGTGGGGTACGTTGAGGTCCTACAAAGCTGCGCATAAAGGACTGTTGCCTGCTAAAACTGGGGGATGCTGATCCACTGGTGCCCGCAGCAGGCCCAGAATCCCCACGTCCTCTACCTGTAGAATCCCCACGTCCTCTCCCTGCAGAATCCCCACGTCCTCTCCCTGCTGAAACTCCACGCCCACGCCCACGCCCACGCGCCTTACTCCCTGCCTTCTTCATCTTGCAAGACTGCTTAAGATAGGCAAAAAAGTACAAAGGGGGGCCTTAGTGTGCTTATTCCTGAACAGCTGGTTACAGGTACAAGAAACACTAATTTTATGAAGTGTGTGTGTGTGTGGACTAGACTTTAATAGGAGCTGATGTGGCCTACACAAGTTCAAAATGTAGTGTTTGGTGAACTTTTTTTGTGGTTTCTTTGTTGGAAACAAACTCAAAGTATGTGAACAAAGAATTGAAACTGATAGTATCACCAACTTTTTGGAGCTATTACAATGCATGCAGGTAACCTACAATGCAAAAGATGAGGCTCCAAAAAATTGGGTAATACTAATCTGGCTGCGCCGGCAGGGCACAAGCCAGAAAAAAAGGCTCCTCTATCTACTCCTATATAGTGTTTGCAACCAACCAATGTTGATGGATACGGATGGATGCACACTAATAGGAGAAGAAAAAATGAGCTGCACTCAAAGACAAATATGTGTGAGGCAGTGACGCACGTTGAGCGTCCTACAACCAGACGTAGCTGCAGGACACTCTACTCAGCGTGAGCTGCACTCACACACAGTCAGAGGCCTCTCAGACAGCCGTCAACAGTGCAGCTAAGTGGGCACTGGCACTGACAGGCTGCAGAAAGGCTCCGCTGTGTACTCCTTTATAGTGTTTGTAACCACCGTAGATGGAGACGGATGGATGCACACTAATAGAAGAAAAAATGAGCTGCACTCAAATAAAAATATGTGTGAGGCACTGACGCACGCTGAGCGTCCTACAGCCAGACGTAGCTGCAGGACACACTACTCAGCGTGAGCTGCACTCACACACAGTCAGAGACCTCTCAGACAGCCGTGAACAGTGCAGCAAAGTGGACACTAGCACTGAAAGGCTGCAGAAAGGCTCCGCTGTCTACTACTAGTGTTTGCAACCAACGTATATGGATACGGATGGAAGCACACTAGATTGAAATTATGTAAAAAATGCAGCTCAAAAAATAAAAGATGTATGAGGCAGCAGTGATCACACTGGGTGGCCTACAGCCTGACGTGGCTGCAGGACCCACTCCACAGCGTGAGCTGCACTCACACAGCCCTTGCAGACAGCTGTGAACACTGCTGCTAGGGCAAAGAAGGCTACAGTGGTGGTTTATGTAGCCTGGGTAAAGCACTAGATGTTTGGTGGAATCGCTATTTCTAACTGTCCCTCACAGTCTTCTACAGCAGCCTGTCCCTAACTGAATTCACAGCAGAGTGACCAGAAATGGCGGCTGCGGTGGCTTTTATAGTGCATCATGACATCATTTCGGCAGCCAATCACAGCCATGCCAATAGTTAACATGCCTACATGCCTAACAGGATGTGCCCACACTTCGGAGGATTCCCATTGGCTTAATCAAAGCAAGCAGGCTCATAGCATGATGGGAACTTCCTATTCCGATTCCGATTCCGGAATCCGATATGACAAAAGTATCGGAATTAAGTATCGGAATTCCGATACCGCTAATATCGGCCGATACCCGATACTTGCGGTATCGGAATGCTCAACACTAGTGATGATGGATGCATGTATCTGGTGACTGACTCATTAAGACTCCCCTCCCTTGGATACTTATGGTTTAGGGCTATTAGAGTCAGAGTCAGCGCCTTGTAGAGTCTAGTGCCAGAGTGCTCCCAGTTCACAGCACCTCTCTTAGCTCCAAATTGTGCCATCCTACCTAAGGCCCTACTGTACCACGTGTACAGCAGCTCACGTTTGAGCAGCGCCTTGAGCAACTAAAGCACTTTCCAGTCCTAAGTTTAGGCTGGTTAGTGGCGTCTGCCAGAGCTGCGCTGTACATACCTAGTGCGGTACGCATCGTTCTGCTGCACCCTGTGACAGCTAACAGGGCACAGCATCCATAGCGTCTTTCTCTGGTGCTACAGTAGTTGCTCCGTGCACAAGTGGGTCTAGAAGGACACAATCCTCGTGTCCTTGGGGTTGAGTCCTGTGACCTCGTCACTTGCGTTTATCTTAGGTCACAGCGGCCCTGTGAATAGTTAGGGTTCGCCTCTTTTACACCTTGTCAGTGGTTACCCGCCGGTGTTCATTTAGTTCTCCGCCATTACCGAGCAGCAGCTTTCCATCTCTGCACAGTGGTTATTTGATGCATTCCGCTAGCCCCTAACACTTGATGTATGCAAAGCTCTATATACACACATACAGTGCCTGCAGGCCTTGCACTGATGTGTATAGAGCGACGTACACTACCCTGCCTGCCTAATACTGAAACCTATATACTCCGGAATTAGTCCTGAGAAGGACTGTTGGATTAGCTGGATGTGAGGATATAGTATGCTAGACCACACACTAACTAATAAAGCACCAATTCTGACCCTATATCGGCTGCAGCTCTCCCTACTCTCTCTGATTCTGCACGTGACGTCGACGAGCATGGCGGCGCCCGGTCTCTTATACCCTTGATGATGCCGTGTGGCCAGCCAATCACTGCACGATCACAACAAAGATGGCTACGGCATTTCATAGCCTGGCAGACAACTCCTGCAGCATGATTGGGTCTCTAAAGTCCACCAAAATTGCTGGGTGGAGACCCCAGTTCCCGCCGAGCAATCCCGGAAAAGCTCGCTGCTCACTGAGTGCACCGAGCACACTAATACTCGGGCGAGTAACGAGTAGTGGTGAACTAGTTCGCTCATCACTAATAAAAATACTTTATTGAGATATTAGAGCTCACACCCACGTGGCTTAATTGAAGCCTTACCATATAGTCAGTATTAACGGGTAAAAAGAATAGTGAGTGAAGATATCATTTTGGAAATTTTTAAAAAAAAAATGACTATGAAGTTCAGGGAAAGAAATTGTCCTAAAAAAAATCTAAATAAATATGAAGATAGAACAAGACAAACCCATAGGGATAATCTTCTGATTAAAAGGAAACAAGGAGATGATAAATCATCCAGAATTCCTTTTGTCACAACTTTCTGTGAGGAGAGTAAAAATGTAATCTGGATTGTCAAGAAACATTGGCCTATGCTTAACAAATGGGATAGAGAGTTCCAGAGTATGGGGGAAGCACGGGAGAAGTCTTGTATGCGGTTGTGGGAAGAAGAGATAAGGGGGGAGTGGAGAAGAAGATCTTGAGAGGATTGAAGGTTGCATGCGGGTAGGTACCGGGACACCATGTCACAGATGTATGGAGGAGACAGGTTGTGGATGGCTTTGTATGTCATGTTTAGGGTTTGATCTGGAGCCTCTGGGCAATAGGAAGCCAGTGAAGGGCCTGGCATAGGGGGGAGGCTGGGGAATAGCGGGGAGACAGGTGGATTAGTCGGGCAGCAGAGTGTGGTATGGACTGGAGTGGTGCCAAAGTGCTAGAGGAGAGGCCAAAAAGTAGGAGGTTGCAGTAGTTGAGGCCGGAGATGATAAGGGCATGCACTAGTGTTTTTGTGGTTTCATGGTTGAGGAATGCGCGGATCTGGGAAATATTTTTGAGTTTGAGGCGGCAGGAGGAGGCAAGGGCTTGGATATGTGGTTTGAAAGAGAGGGCAAAGTCGAGGATCACCCCAAGACACTGAGCTTGCGGGAATGGAGAAAGCGAGCAGCCATTGACATTGATGGATAAGTCTGGTGGAGTGGTAGAGTGAGATGGGGGAAAGATGGTGAATTCTGTTTTGTCCATGTTCAGTTTGAGAAAGTGGGCAGAAAAGAAGGCTGAGATAGCAGACAGACATTGTGGGATTTTGGTCATTAGGGAGGTGAGGTCAGGTCCAGGTAGGTGGATCTGCGTGTCATCGGCGTAGAGGTGATACTGGAAACCGTGGGATTCTATGAGCTGTCCCAGGCAGAAGGTGTAGATGGAGAAGAGTAGGGGTCCTAGGACTGAGCCTTGAGGAACACCGACAGACGGGGGCGAGGTGATGAGGTGGTGTGTGAGAGGGAGACACTAAATGTTCGGTCAGTTAGGTATGATGAGATCCAGGATGGCCAAGTCTGTGATGCCTAGAGATGAGAGAATCTGTAGCAGAAGGGAATGGTCCACTGTAGAGTTGAGCGGAACGGGTCGAAAAAATTCAAAAGTCGACGACTTTCGTCAAAGTCGGGTTTCATGAAACGAAACCCGACCTTAGCGTGAGGTCGGCCACGAGGTCGGCGACCATCACGCCAAAGTCGCGTTTCAAAAGATTCTTTAGTGCCCTTTTTCAGCCAATTAGGAAGAACGGACACTGTGGGTAACGTGATGACATAGGCAGCAGTCACCACCATCTTTGAGAAGGGCATGCAATTGATTGGCTTGCTTTGTGTGGCATCACAGGGGCTATAAAAGGGCGTGCACGCCGACCGCCATGTTAATTATGCTGATCTCACAAAAGGGAGAGCTGCTGCTGCTGATTCTGTAGGGAGAGCGTTAGGAAGGCCAAAAGAAAAAAAAATGCTTCTGCTGATAGCGCTTTTCACTGTAGTTAGTGTGCAGTGAAAGGTCAAGATTTTTGCTTTTGTGCAGCAGCGCTGGTGGTGATTAGGCTGCCTTTTAAGGCTACCTGCATTGCTGTGTGCACACTGGTGTTCAAACTGCTTTTTTAAAAGCAATCCAAATTTTATTGTTTTGTCCTGGTGAGGCACTGAGCGTTCATTTTTTCACACACAGTACAGCGGTGTATGCTCCTCATACAGTACCATGTGCCGGCTGTTATCACGGCCAAATTGAAGCTATCTGTGTTTGACTCTGTAAGGAAAAGCTGAGGAGTTTGTCCATTCTTACAGACCTACACCTTAGAGTTTTGTCCGTTTTTCAAACAGTTTCGTATGTTTGCAGTTTGATTACATTCAGAACTAGAGAGAGCGTGTGTCAGTCCGTATACAAAAACACGGAGCTTGACAATTTTACATACACACACCGTACAGCGGTGTACGTGTACGCTCCTCACATAGTACCATATACCGGCTGTTATCACGGCCAAATTGAAGCTATCTGTGTGTGACTCTGTAAGGAAAAGCCGAGGAGTTTGTCCGATCTTACAGACCTACACCTTAGAGTTTTGTCCGTTTTTCAAACAGTTTCGTATATCTGCTGTTTGATTACATTCAAAATTAGAGAGAGACAGCGTGTGTCAGTCCGTATACAAAAACACGGAGCTTGACAATCTGTGGGTAACTCTGTAAGGAAAAGCTGAGGAGTTTGTCCGTTCTTACAGACCTACACCTTAGAGTTTTGTCCGTTTTTCAAACAGTTTCGTATATCTGCTGTTTAATTACATTCAAAACTAGAGAGAGACAGCGTGTGTCAGTTCGTATACAAAAACACGGAGCTTGACAATCTGTGTGTGACTCTGTAAGGAAAAGCCGAGGAGTTTGTCCGTTCTTACAGACCTACACCTTAGAGTTTTGTCCGTTTTTCAAACAGTTTTGTATATCTGCTGTTTGATTACATTCAAAACCAGAGAGAGACAATTTTACATACACACCGTGCAGCGGTGTACGTGTACGCTCCTCACACAGTACCATGTACCGGCTGGTATCACGGCCAAATTGAAGCTATCTGGGTGTGACTCTGTAAGAAAAAGCCGAGGAGTTTGTCCGTTCTTACAGACCTACACTCTAGGGAGATTCCAATTCTGCCCAATTCTATATACACCTTGTTTTCAAATAATTTTATTGTTTTTTTGGAAATAAACAGGGTAGGGAAAGGAAGGTAGGAAGGGAGGGAAGGGAGTGGGGAATAAACAACCTTGTACAGGTACGGAAAAAAAATTTAAAAACTAGAGAACCCACAAACAGGCATAGAATAACATATATCGAATAACAACATAAAAGAAAAAAAAAAAAATCGACATTCCTTATTATGGGGTAACATTCTTGGAAGGAGATACAGCTCCCAGTACTAAAGCGCCCAGGTTTAAACTTCAAAATATAGTGCCTCTTGTTAAGTCTAGTTGATATGAAATTTGTTGTTCCAGGTCTTCCATTTTTTTGAGTATTTGTGAATGTGATTGTTGTTGATCGCAAATCTGCGTTCTAAATCGCTGTGTTGGCCTATCTTGTCAAGTATGTCTGAAAACTTGGGAACCTCTGCTTTCTTCCACCATTGTGCTAACATGGTCTTGGTCACTAAGAGGATGTGTATGATAATGTGTCTTACCGAATCATCAAATTGTTCCATGTCTAAAGAAAGAAGTGCTCTTTCGGGTGTAATTATGAAGTCCTTAGGCTAGTTTCACACTTGCTTTTTTTTGCAGCGCGTTTTTCCCGCAAAAAAACGCATTGAAAAAACGCATACATAAGCATACAACTGCTGCGTTTTTTTCAAGCATTTTTATGAGCATGCATGAAAAAAACGCAGCGTTTTTATGCGTTTGTATGCGTTTTTAGTGCGTTTTTACCGCGTTTGCGTTTTTTTCCAACATTTTTAGGTGGCCCCTCACACTACCCAAACCATGACTTTACTAACCCTAACCCTAACCCTGACCCTAACCCTAACCCTAACCCTGACCCTAACCCTTAACCAAATCATACTTAACCCTAACCCAAACCCTAAACCCTAACTAACCCTAACCCTAACCCTAACCCTGACCCTAACCCTAACTCTAACCCTGACCCTAACCCTAACCCTAACCCTAACCCTGACCCTAACCCTAACCCTGACCCTAACCCTTAACAAAACCATACTTAACCCTAACCCTGACCCTAACCCTAACCCTAACCCTAACCCTGACCCTAACCCTTAACAAAACCATACTTAACCCTAATCCTGACCCTAACCCTGACCCTAACCCTAACCCTAACCCTAACCCTGACCCTAACCCTTAACAAAACCATACTTAACCCTAATCCTGACCCTAACCCTGACCCTAATCCTTAACAAAACCATACTTAACCCTAACCCTGACCCTAACCCTAACCCTGACCCTAACCCTAACCCTGACCCTAACCCTAACCCTAACCCTAACCCTGACCCTAACCCTTAACAAAACCATACTTAACCCTAATCCTGACCCTAACCCTGACCCTAATCCTTAACAAAACCATACTTAACCCTAATCCTGACCCTAACCCTGACCCTAACCCTAACCCTAACCCTAACCCTGACCCTAACCCTAACCCTAACCCTAACCCTGACCCTAACCCTTAACAAAACCATACTTAACCCTAATCCTGACCCTAACCCTGACCCTAATCCTTAACAAAACCATACTTAACCCTAACCCTGACCCTAACCCTAGCCCTGACCCTAACCCTAACCCTAACCCTGACCCTAACCCTAACCCTAACCCTAACCCTGACCCTAACCCTTAACAAAACCATACTTAACCCTAATCCTGACCCTAACCCTGACCCTAATCCTTAACAAAACCATACTTAACCCTAATCCTGACCCTAACCCTGACCCTAACCCTAACCCTAACCCTAACCCTGACCCTAACCCTAACCCTAACCCTAACCCTGACCCTAACCCTTAACAAAACCATACTTAACCCTAATCCTGACCCTAACCCTGACCCTAACCCTTAACCAAACCATACTTAACCCTAACCCTGACCCAAACCCCAACCCTAACCCTGACCCTGACCATAACCCTAACCCTAAACCCCCTTAACTAACCCTAACTCTAACCCAAACCCCTAAATTCCATGGTTAAAAAAAAAAAACGCATATGCAAAAAAACGCATACATGAGCATGCCAGTGTGCACATATGCGCATCCATAGGCTATAATGGCCATTTTTAGCGCAAAACATGAGCATATGTGCGCATGCGCTTTTTTGCAGGGCCAAAAAATGCAACATGCTGCGTCTGGAAAATACCAACGCACACCCCAGAAAAACGCAGCGCATGAAAATCGCATACATGCGCTTACCAGTGCGCAGGTATGCGCACCCATGTTAAATATAGGGGAAAAAACGCATGCGCAGGTATGCGTTTTTTTCCAGCGCTAAAAAACGCAAATGTGAAACCAGCCTTAGCAATGAGGTTAATGTGCTGTGTGACTTGAAACCAGAGGTTTTTGATTTTTGAACAACCCCAGAAAATATGGTAGAGGTTCCCTTGGTGTCCACAATCTCTCCAGCACAAGGAAGATAGCTCTGTGTTAAAATGCGATAACCTCGTTGGGGTATAGTACCATCTATTTAACAATTTGAAATAACTCTCATGAAGACCCATTGATATGTTGGAATTGTAAGTGTTTTTGATGGCATCGTTCCAGTTCTCGAGACGGATATCAGCACCAAAATCGGACTCCCATCTCTTCATGTATATGTTTTTGTGGCTCGTTAGGTCTTTGACAACAGATCTATACAAATTACGCAGACTCCAGAGGTTTTTATTTTTAAGGTTGCACAGTAGTGAAGATAGCATTTCATAATTCAAAGTCTTCCCTTTTATGAATTTCCAAATTCTGTCTTTCAACATGGTGTAAAAGACTAGCTCAGATGACGGTAAATTATATTTAACCCTGATCTCACCGAATTTCAGGAACTCCACTCCACTAAAAACATCCCCCACCCTTTTAATTCCAGATTTCCCCCAAACCTCCGGTATCTGGAGATCATCCATCAGTGCCAATGAAGATAGAGGCAACTTTAAGATTTGCTCTGCTTTTTTGATATTTTTAGTCGGCTTAATGAGATCCCTCCAGACTGAGATTATCGTCCAGAATATAGGATGAGATGAGTTCGCACTGGGCTTTTGCAGAAGGAAGTGAAAGAAAAGTTTTTGAATGGAACCTCTATCAATAGCATCTCTCTCCAAGCCATACCAAGCTGGATGTGTCATGTTTTCAGTAAACCAGTGCCAGCTCTGTTTGATGAGCGAGGCCTGATAATAAGCGTATATGTTGGGCAGTCCTGCGCCCCCGTGTTTTTTATTTTTGTACATCAAGTCTGCAGATATTCTTGCTTTTTTACCTTTCCAAATAAATAGTCGGATGAGCTCTTGAGCTCTATCAATGGTTTGGCGCGGAAAGCTAACTGGTAAAGTCCTAAATATGTATAAAATTTTGGGAAGGATAAAAGTTTTGACTGCCAGAATCCTCCCAAAGATGGAAGTCTCTAGCTGAGCCAAAAAGGATAGATCGCCTGTAATAGTCTTTATAATGCTGTCTAAATTGGCCCTAACTGTGGCTTGGATTGATCCTGCTATTCTAATCCCTATATAGACAATCTCTTTCTCCTCCCAAATGAACTGGGTTTGGGCCTTTATTTCGCTAATTTCAGATTGTTTCATGTTTAGAGTTATAAATTTTGATTTGTTTGGGTTTATCTTAAAATAAGATGCTCTAGAGAATTTTTCTAGTTCAACTGAAAGGGCTTTAATGGAGTTTGCAGGATCCAGTAGCGTTAGGAATAGATCATCTGCGAATAATCCAATTTTAAAATTTCATGATGGCAGTTCAAAGCCTTTAATATCATTGTTTATTCTTATTTTTTCGGCTAGGGGCTCTATGGCAAGCACAAATAGAAGGGGGGACAGGGGGGACCCCTGTCTCGTGCCATTGGTAATGTCGAACGGGTCGGAGAGGAAATTGTTTGCATAAATCCTGGCACTCGGACCTGAGTACAAGGCGAAGACTGTTGATAGAAACTTCTCATCAAAGCCAAATCTAGCGAGAGTTGCTTTTAAGTAAAGCCAATTTAGCCTATCAAACGCCTTCTCGGCGTCCAGTGCCAGAAAAGCAGTTTGGGTTCTCAGGTTGGTCGCTAAATTTATCAGATTCAACACCCTTCTAGTTCCGTCTGAGGCCTGGCAGCCCTCTGTAAAGCCTATTTGATCATCCACCAACAGACGTGGAAGGATGTTTTTTAATCGGTTTGCAATGATCTTTGAGTAGATTTTAATATCGCTATTTATGAGCGATATTGGCCTATAGCTCTGTATCCTCTCGGGGTCCCCCCCTCCTTTGGAATCATGATAATTGTTGCCTCTAACATCTCCTTTGGGAAGGAGCCCCGAGAGGACGCCAGATCAAAGACGGAAGCCAGCTGTGGAGCCAGAACTTTTGAAAAGGATTTATAGTAGTCTCCAGAGAAGCCATCCGGCCCTGGTGATTTTTGGGACTGCAGTTTCTTGATTACGTCAGCTATTTCTCTCTCTGTAAAGGGGCTATTGACATAACTCAAGTCCAGCTCATCGACTCTTGGTAGATCAATACTCTGTAGAAAAGAATCTACAAAATTCGAGTTAACCACCGGTGTTTGGGGGTCATCTTTCAGGTTATAGAGATTTTTAAAGAATTCTGCAAACGAGTTGACAATGTCCCTAGGGTGAGTTTTGGGATCACCCGAGGGAGATACTATCTTATTTATTCTCCTTTTAATTCTTTCTCTTTTTAATTTCCTCATCATAAACTTGGTAGGCCTGTTAAGAGACACATATGATTTGTACCTAGATGCTTTGATGACTGCATCATATTCCTGGTAGATTTCAGATCTCAAACTCTGTCTAAGTCTCAAAATCTCAGCCTGGACGGTCTGGGAAGGAACTTTTAAGTTTGTTTGTTTTTTCTCTAGATCATTAATTTGGGCCTGTAAGTTTGAAATATTTTCCCTATTTCTCTTCTTATGTTTAGAAAGAATTTGCATAAGACACCCCCTCAGGACCGCTTTATGGGCGTTCCAGACCGTGAACTGATCTACTTCACCAGATACGTTTTCCTTGAAGTAGTTTAAGAGAGCGTTTTCTATCTCTTGTTTGTAATCTGGTATATATAGTAAAGCTGAGTTAAGCTTCCAGCGGAATGGTTTGTCAGGGGGAGGACCCACAAGGAAGTCAATGAGAACCGGGGTATGATCCGAGATGGACTTCTGCATGAAGCGAATGTCCTTAATTTTGGACAGAGTGAATATGTTAGTAAGTAGAAGATCTATCCTGGATGCTGTCTTATGTACATCTGAAAAGTGGGAATACTCACGTGACGATGTATTCAAGCAGCGGAAAGCATCATAAAGCTCATTTTGAATTAACCAGTCTTTTAAAGCTGGGACCTTGTGGCGAACTAAAGAGGATGAATCAATGCTGCTATCTGGGACAATATTAAAGTCGCCCAATAAGATGAGTTCGCCTGTTTTAACTTTGTCAATTTTTTTGATAAGCTTGTTCAAGAAACAAATGTGTCCCTTGTTAGGTGCGTATACATTCACTACTGTGCATGGCCTTTCATGGAGTAAACATATGAGTATATGAAACCTACCCAAGGAGTCTGGTATCTCTTTGATGAGCTGAAAAGGAACGGTGCCACCTACCAATGTGATGACCCCAGCCTTTTTCTTTGTGGAAAGTGACTTGTACATGTGTGGGAAGTTCTTGTGCTGGAAGACCGGGTGTCGATCGGAAGCCAGTTTAACCTCCTGAAGGCATACCAATTCTGCCCGGGTTTGGTTGATCTCCTTCCATACCGCATACCTCTTATTCGGACTGTTGAGCCCCCTAACATTGTACGATAAAATTTTCATCGTTAGAATGCAATATCAAAACAGGAAAGGGAAACAAATAGAACAATGAAATACAGAAAAAAAAAAAAAAATTACGAACTTGAGAGTTCTCCTGGAGGACTCCAAACTGGTTGGTGTCTCACCTTTGATCGGGGGAAAAACGAGAAAAAAATTAAGTGGCAAGTTCCCACAGTGACAACGATAAACTGTAATTACGGGTACTAATATTCATGTTCAGGAAAAGGAAATAATAGTGACCCCCTAATAAATTCAAACATAAGACAAAGGTCAATCCTAATCCCTATCTCTAAAGGATGGCTCATCCATCAGGAATTTAAGAAACCTCTGACCCTCGTGAGGAGTATAGATGGGGTAGTGTTTATCTTTATACCAGACTAAAAGCTTGGTAGGGAAACCCCATCTATATGACACTCTAAGTTCCCTAAGTTTAGAGGTCAGATCTCTGAAGGAGCTTCTTGCGTCCATAGTCTCTTTGGAAAAGTCTTGGAAAATCTTAAGATCCTTATAAGGCTCAGGGGGTGAACCTCTCTCTCGCAAAGATTTTAAAACCTTCTCCTTGGTTTCAAAGAAATGGACCCTGAGGATAGTGTCCCTGGGCTTTCCCTGTGGGACCCCTTTGGGACGTGGGAGGCGGTGTATACGATCGATATTGACTTCTAATTCTGTCAGTTTTGGCGATAATTTTTTAAACAGATTTTTGGTGTAATCAGAGAGATCTGCCTGGGAGACCGACTCAGGGATACCTCGTATCTTTAAGTTATTTCTCCTGCTTCGGTCTTCCAGATCCGTCAATTTGTTTTTAAGGGAAATAACCTCCTTTTTGAGGAGTGAATTCTCCTTTGAGAGGTAAACTATATCCCTCTCCGCCTGTACCATCTTTACCTCATATTTCTCAACCTTTTGGCTAAGATTTCTGCAAGTTTCCTGTAGGGCCTTGGCCTGAGTCTCAAACCCTATTTTTAGGGCATCACTGAAGGACTGGAAGAGATCCGCCATGAATCCTTCAGTGGCTTGTTTGTTGGACCCCTTGTGTTCCCCCAGGTTAATGGATGGAGGAGGAACCTCAAACGAAGGGAATGGACCTCCATTATCCCTCCTAGGCTTCTGCCTTTCAGGGCTTGTGTTTGGAGTATAGTCAGCTGAGACACTGTCAGAGTCCGCAGATGAGAGACTCCCAGTCTTTCCCTGATCGCCTGGTCCCTTCCTTTTGTTTGATTTGGAAGTGTCCATTTCCTCCGTAAGAGTCTCAATTGGAGGGGGGGGTTTAATGTTGCCCCCTAAATTTTTATTTTTTTGAGGCGTTTCAGGTTGTGTTTTAGATAGGGTTTTGGTCAATGAGCTATTAGTACTTGATCCCCCTTTTGCAACTTTGACAGATGCAGGGTTCTGAGATTTTTTTAGATAAGACATTTTTGGCTCGTCTCCTTTCAGGGGTGACCTAGATTTTATTGGGCTTAACAAATTAGAGATATCATTGTATGATTTAGAGTGTGCCCCAAAATTGTGCCTTGTGACCCTGTGTGGGCTATTGGAAGCTCTGCCCCTACCTGACTGCATCTTGGTTTGCCACAAACCCTTCCCAGACATCAGATCTATGACCCCTTTAAATTATTCAAACAAGTTAAGAAAAATGGTCAAAAAGCAAGTTTCCCAAAGGAGTTAACTGAGAGACCCTTAGTGAGCGCGAGTAAAGTCACACAATTCTGCAGTATCAATATCAGCAGCCCACTGTATCTCTGATCCTCAGTTGAAATAAAGGTAATCTTCTGTTATAATTCACTGGTCAGATGGATACCAGGCACCGGGACCACCAGCCATGAACTGCAGACTCTGTTATATTGTATGCCTGCGCCGCTCATATGCTGAAAGCAGCCAGTGAACAATCCCTTGGGATGCTATATGGGGATAAAGAGTGCCTCCTAGATGCCTGTGTCCTTTCCCCAGTACCCCTGTGGTTAAGTCTCTGCTGTGTTGTACAGTTCGTGGGAGTATCTGTGCCTGTCACAGGGGAGACCGCTGACTGAACGCTGCAGGGCCTGTGACGTCAGGTCTGCTCAGTGCTGACAGGCTGGAAGCTGGGAGCGGTCGGATCTACTTCCCATTGAAGTCTATTGTGGCTGTGAGCACTAATCAGCAGCCGGATCTAGTGGCCCAAACTCTCGGATGTGCCTCACCTCTGCTGTCTTCAGCGGCTCCCCCTGTGCTTGTCGCCCCCTGTCCGGTCCTCAATGTGGCTGTGGAACGCTGTTCTTAGCCGTTCTGATGTCTGTTCAATGGGTCCAGTGGTATCCCTCTGCCTCTCTGCTCTGTGACAAGAAAGTAATCCCTGCTGGTGTCCTCTGCTTATATCCTCGACGTGTCAGTCCAGAAAGGGTCCAGATCAGCTCCTCTGCCCCTGCTCTCCTCACCCTGGCCGTGAAACTTCCTGATTTCGGTGGCACTCACGAGGGAGATTGTGCGTAGTTCCGTATCCCTCCGCCGCAGCAGTGCCATTATCCTCTACACCCCACAGGCAAAAAACATTGCAGTCAGTTAGAATCAAGTTGTGCCTTACCAGGAGGATTCCAAATAAAGTCCTTATTGTCCTTATTACTGGCGATGAGCCTCCAGATCAGTCCTGGCTTATATACAGCCCACAGTAGCACTCCAGTCACTTCCAGGAAGGCAAATGGTGGCAGGGTGATGTCCCTCTGTTTCTCCTACACCACTACTGTCCCAAACTTTTAAAAGTTCATATCTTCGGTCTCCTTTGGACCAGGGTCCTAGTTTTAGGCTCAGAATGTGCACCAGAGTTTCAGGAATAGAATAGGGTCCAGTATGGGTTGTTTTTATTAACCCTTTGCACGCTTTTTTGTTGCTTTAGTGTGTGACTGTGGGAGCTTAGAGCTCTTGCCTCCTACATGCTCAGAGCCCAGGCCACGCCCCCCCTATATACACCTTGTAGCTTGTCATACACTAGACAATTTCTGCCTGTTACATTGCGGTGTAAAATACACAGGGCCTGACTGAATCCAACTGTGTCCTGAAGTCTGTAGAGAGATTCCATTTCTCCCCAGTCCTCTGTACACCTCTTTTACACCATCCCGAATCAGCCTGTTAATTTGAGGTGTAGTATACCCAGAGCCTGACAGAATCCAACTGTGTCCTGATGTCTGTAGAGAGATTCCATTTCTCCCCAGTCCTCTATACACCTTTCTAACACCATCCAGAATCAGCCTGTTACTTTGAGGTGTAAAATACACAGGGCCTGACAGAATACAACTGTGTCCTGAAGTCTGTAGAGAGATTCCATTTCTCCCCAGTCCTCTATACACCTTTTTTACACCATCCAGAAGTAGTCTGTTACTTTGAGGTGTAATATACACAGGGCCTGACAGAATACAACTGTGTCCTGAAGTCTGTAGAGAGATTCCATTTCTCCCCAGTCCTCTATACACCTCTTTTACACCATCCAGAATCAGCCTGTTACTTTGAGGGTAATATACACAGGGCCTGACAGAATCCAACTGTGTCCTGAAGTCTGTAGAGAGATTCCATTTCTCCCCAGTCCTCTATACACCTTTTTTACACCATCCAGAATCAGCCTGTTACTTTGAGGTGTAATATACCCAGGGCCTGACAGAATCCAACTGTGTCCTGAGGTCTGTAGAGAGATTCCATTTCTCCCCAGTCCTCTATACACCTTTTTTACACCATCCAGAATCAGCCTGTTACTTTGAGGTGTAAAATACACAGGGCCTGACAGAATACAACTGTGTCCTGAAGCATGTAGAGAGATTCCAATTCTCCCCAGTCCTCTATAGACATTTTTTACACCATCCAAAATCAGCCTGTTACATTGAGATGTAACATACACTGGGCCTGAGAGAATACAACTGTGTCCTGAAGTCTGTAGAGAGATTCCATTTCTCCCCAGTCCTCTATACACCTTTTTTACACCATCCAGAATCAGCCTCTTATTTTGAGGTGTAATATACACAGGGCCTGACAGAATACAACTGTGTCCTGAAGTCTGTAGAGAGATTCCATTTCTCCCCTGTCCTCTATACACCTCTTTTACACCATCCAGAATCAGCCTGCTAATTTGAGGTGTAATATGCCCAGGGCCAGACAGAATCCAACTGTGTCCTGAAGTCTGTAGAGAGATTCCATTTTTCCCCAGTCCTCTATACACATTTTTTACACCATCCAGAATCAGCCTTTACTTTGAGGTGTAAAATACCCAGGGCTGACAGAATCCAACTGTGTCCTGAAGTCTGTAGAGAGATTCCATTTCTCCCTAGTCCTCTATACACCTTTTTTACACCATCGAGAATCAGTCTGTTACTTTGAGGTGTAAAATACACAGGGCCTGACAGAACACAACTGTGTCCTGAAGTGTGTAGAGAGATTCCATTTCTCCCCAGTGCTCTATACACATTTTTTACACCATCCAAAATCAGCCTGTTACATTGTGGTGTAATATACACAGGGCCTGAGAGAATACAACAGTGTCCTAACATCTGTAGAGAGATTCCAAATCTCCCCAGTCCTCTATAAACATTTTTTACACCATCCAAAATCAGCCTGTTACATTGAGGTGTAACATACACAGGGCCTGAGAGAATCCTTCAGTATCCAGAAGTGTGTAAGGAGATTCCAATTCTCCCCAGTCCTCTATAGACATTTTTTACACCATCCAAAATCAGCCTGTTACATTGTGGTGTAATATACACTGGGCCTGAGAGAATCCTTCAGTGTCCTCAAGTCTGTAGAGAGATTCCAATTCTCCCCAGTCCTCTATAGACATTTTTTACACCATCCAAAATCAGCCTGTTACATTGCGGTGTAATATACACTGGGCCTGAGAGAATACTTCAGTATCCAGAAGTGTGTAAGGAGATTCAAATTCTCCCCACTACAATATACACCTTGTACCTTGTTTTACAGTACCATATAGTTGGTGGAATTTTGGGTACATTTTCCCCAAAAATGAGGAAGTGTGGTGGAAGAGTCCGTGGAAGTGGGCGGGGGTTGCCAGCTGGTAATGATGGTGTTGGTGGTGGATCTTCTGGTAGTGGCAAAAGCAAAATAGCACCAAATGCAGGAGGTGTTGAGCCTGCGTCATCGTCTGGCTCCACAAGGCCTCGAAGGCTCCCTTTTCTGGGAGTAGGTAAACCGCTTTTAAAGTCGGAGCTTCAGGAACAAGTTTTGGCTTACATTGCTGACTCAGCCACCAGCTCTATTGCCTCCTCTTCTGAAGTTTTAAAAAATAAAAGTCGTCATTGGAGGCTCATGGTCATGAACCACACCTTTCCTTGTGTCCTTCACCACAACCAAAATTGAAGGATGCGGCAGGCCGCACTACACATTACTCCATGGAGCTGTTTTCACTTACCATGCCTGGGTTATCAAGTCAAATCATGAATTACCCAGGCCAAGATGAATCTGACATGTAGTGCACTGATGCACAGCCACTGCTAGATTTATCTGCTGGTACATTCACTCAGAGCACTACATTGTCCTCACAGTACTGAGTCAGAATCTGACCCTGAGGAAACTCAGGTGCCCCTTCCCGCATACTATACCACCAGACACGGTGTACACAGAGGAAGGTGCACATGACATTGAAGAGGAGGTGATGGATGACCCAGTTGTTGACACAGATTGGCATCCATTGGGGGAAGAGGGTGCCGCTGCCAATAGCTCAGAAGAGGAGCATCCTCAGCAGGCATCGACATTACAACAGCTGTTATCAAGCAGGCCCGGAGCAGTCCAAAAATGGGTTACAAAAACCAAAAGAGTTGCAGGACAGCTTGGCCAGACGGTCAAAATAGCATAGCGTGCAAGGCCTCAAAATGTCTTCCATTGTAGGAAGAGTGGAGTGTGGCACTTTTTTGAACAAAATCCTAATGATCAGGCAAAGGTTATCTGTAAGAAGTGCGCAAACACCTTTAGCCGAGGGAAAAATCTGAGAAATTTGAATACCAGTTGCATGTTTAGACTTTTAACCACCATGCACTTGCAAGCGTGGAAGGACTACCAATCCTCTCATACCACATGTGCAACTGCTCCCAAAGAAGGTAGTCAGCAACGCTACATTTTTTCCCCCACTGTAAGCCCACCGGTTAGCACACCACCAGCAGGAAATGTTGAGGTGTCGTCGCAAGGCCAAAGCAGTCAGGGAATCATAATGTTATATCAACGAAAGACTGAATCTAGGCCATCAGAAAGAACACCAACTCCATCACCATCATCAACCCTCTCTCAGTCCGCCATGTCCACCGCTAGTTCCACCATATGCAGCTCTCAAGTCCAGCTCACCCTACTAGAGACTATAAGTAGGACATGAAAGTACTCATCCTCTCATCCACGTACACTGGGTTTGAACGCCAACATTGCCAAACTAATCTCGTTAGAGATGATGCCCTATCGCTTGGTTGAAAGCGCAGCTTTCCGCGAACTCATGGCCTACGCATTACCACGCTATGACCTACCCAGTCGCCACTTCTTTTCTGGCAAAGCCATCCCAGCCCTTCACCTCCATGTGAAAGACCGCATTGTCCATGCACTCAATCAATCAGTGAGTGGAAAGGTGCACCTCACAACTGATGCATGGTCCAGTAGGCATGGCCAGGGCCGTTACGTGTCCATCACTGCACACTGGGTTAATGTGGTGGATGCAGGGTCCACAGGGGACAGAGTTGGTGGGACAGTGCTGCCTAGCCCATGGTATAGGAAACAGTTGGCTGTAGGCGTTCGACCCTCCTCCTCCTCCTCCAGAAGCGAAAGCTCGTCCACAGAGCGCATTCGCACCAGCACTCCATCCACAGCTGCCAGTGTTGCACACGAGGTGTCCCCCTATCGATCAGCTAGTGGAAAACGTCAGCAGACTGTGTTGAAGATGATGTGTTTGGGCGACAGACACACCGCGGAGGTACTGGCCGACTACTTTCAGCGACAAACTGAGTCATGGCTGGGCAGTCTACATCTTGAGGAAAGCAAGGTAGTTAGTGATAATGGCCGGAATTTTGTGGCAGACATAGCCCTTTCAAAACTCAGACACACACCTTCCTTGGCTCACACCTAACCTGGTGGTGCAGTGGTTCCTCAATAATTATCCGGAGTTAACAGGCCTGCTCCATAAGGTTCAAAGACTGTACTCGCACATCCGCCGGTCGCCGGTACACTCCAGTCGTATGCAGAAGCTGCAGCGATTGCTCCACCTTCCCAAGCACCGCCTAATTATAGACGTTGCAACAAGGTGGAACTCCACCCTGCACATGGTTGAGCGGCTGTGTGAACAGAGGCAGGCCATAATGCATTTGTGGGAGGATACACGGGCAGGCACTTTGAGGGCAGACATAGAGTTGACAGGTGTGCAGTGGTAAAGCTGAAAGACCTCTGTAAAGTCCTTCAGTGTTTTGAGGAATGCACACGGCTGGTAAGCGCAGACGATGCCATCATAAGCATGAGCATCCCACTTATGCGTCTGCTCATGCAAACTTTGACGCACATTAAGGAGCAGGCGTCTGCAGCCGAGGTGGATGAGGAGGAAGAGGAGAAGGGATGCCTTTATGACAGTCAGCCATTGTCTGATCTGGGACCTCTCCTGGACGAGGTGGAGGAAGAAGAGGAAGAGGAGGAGGAGGATGATGATGGGGATGATTATTTAGGGGCGGAGGATGCTTCTCGTGGGGCAAGAGAAAATGTTGGCGTGGCAAGGTCTGGTACAGGGTTTGTGCGTGACTGGAGGGATATGGATTTGCCAGAAAGTGCTCCTCCACCCAGCACTCACAGTGCATCATTGACACCGGGAACATTGGCCTACAAGTCAGATTATGCCTTGCAGATCCTAAAAAGGGACCCCCGCATTACCAAAATGATGAACGATGACGACTACTGGTTGGCCAGCATCCTGGATCCACGCTATAAAGGCAAATTCCAAAACATAATTCCACAGGAGAACCTTGACCTAATACTGGCTAATAGAGATGAGCGACTTTGCCTTTTTTTGGGTCGAGTCGGGTTTCATGAAACCTGACTTTCGCAAAAGTCGGGTCGAACGAAATCGGCCGATTTTTGTGAAAAGTCGAAGGCCGACTGAAACACGAAACCCAATGCAAGTCAATGGGGAAGCAAAGTCGGCAGGGAGTGGAGGACAGGAAACACACCTACAGTGCCCTTTTGAATGCCAAAAACATCAATTCTTATTACTGAAGCATTTCGACCATAATTTACTTCATAATACTAGTTACGCACTGAAAAATGGGGGTTATTTGGCTAAATTTGTGGGGGGGTAGGGCTGGCTCCAGGTTTTCATGTGCCCTGGGCCAAAGAGCGCCCCTTTAACACATAGCACAACTCATGATGCTCCGATAAGGCAGAGAAAAGGCAGAGAAATAGCGGTATAGTACAATGAAAAATACTTCACTTTTTACATCTCATGACTGATATCCATTTTACTTTAAATTCTCCAATAGCTCCAAAAATGGACAGTATATTACTCCATACAGTATTATGGCCACCACATAGTGCGCTATACAGAGTAATGAGGCCCATATATTTCTTCATACAGAATCATTGGTCCCATATAATGTTTGAAACAGTATATGATGAGCTCCACATAATGCTACAGTATATGTTGGTACCCATGGATGAAACTGCACTGTCTTATGGGCCCAAATAATGCTCCATATATAATGGGCCCCATTTCTAATGCTCTAGTGTATAATGGGCCCTGTAAATGCTGCTTCAGTGTCTGATGTCCACCTTTGGAATGCTTCAGTGTATGGTGGGCCCCATATATCATTCTCCAGAGTATAGTGCTCCCCAAAAATTGCTGTCCCAACATTGAAAACAATTAAATAAGTCTCCTCAAATAAGTCTCCTCGCTAGGGAATCCCTGTACTAGTCTGGGCATACAGACGTGATGTCATTGCGCTCTCTGATCAGAATATCACTGTCAGGAAACACGGAAGACGTCATGGCGGTGGAGCAGGGAGAGGTAAGTATTTCAACTTTGCAAGTGCTGTGATTCTGAGCAAGCAGGGGGGTCCCACTCGTTGGCGACGGCTCTGGCACAGGGCTCCTCATAGTACGGTGGTGTGTTTGACAGTGGGTGGGCCGAACCTGCACTTTCATCTGTACCTTCTTCTTTGTCACCGTGTAAGGTGGTACAGTATATGGGAAGGGTAACCTGAGTTTCATCAGGGTCAGATTCTGGCTGTGTAGAGTGCGAGGGGAATGTAGTGGTCTGGGTCAATGTACCAGCAGAATCATCTAGCAGGGGCTGGGCATCAGTGCACTTGTGGCGCCCCCAGGAGTACGGTCGCCACAGTGGCATTACCTTCCTCCTAGGGAGTGTGATGTCATGCTTGGGAGCAATGAAGGATCTCTCTAGCAGTTAAACCAACACACAACACATTTCCCACTCCAGGCCAGCAGGGAGACCTCTGAACCTGACTGCTGAGGTGCTGCTCTCTGTGGTCGGGAGTAGGGAAGTTAGGGCAGTCTGTGAAGGGAACGGGACGTGTGTGGACGTGAGAAGGGGAGCTGGAGGAAGAGCAGAGTTAGGGCTAACTCCTAGCTGGAGCGCATGGTCCGGATTCCGGTCTCCAAGTTTGTAGGGACACTGACATTCCTGCAGCCGAAACCGGAGGAAGTAGCAGTTGTAAATGCTCTGTACCCAACTAAGGCTCGGAGGCCCCAGCAGCGACGTGTGGGAGCCAGAAGGAAAAGGCTACGGCTGCCTGCCATACGAGAAAGTTCCAAAAGAGAGTCAACAGGGGGAACTTCGTTGAACTCAGCACTGCGAGTACCTCAGATAAGCACTAGAACGGAGGCCACACTACCTATCTGCAGAGAGAGAACTCCAAATTGGCTTCCAGGCTGACCAACTCCTTCTCCATCTGTACTCTGGGTCCAGGACGGCACTTACCAAGTACAGGTAAAGGAACTGCACGACTGTGTCTGTCATCTTTCTCCTGTGCCTGGCACACGGCTCTGCTACATCCTGCACTGCACACCATCTACCAACTCTTTCATCTGCCCTGCGACTACGGCCCTACCTGTGCAGGGCTTCTACATCTTAGCTACACCACAACATCTGTCCCAGAGAAGCAACACTGCAGCGCTGGTCAATCTAATCAGAAACCACAGGTGGCGTCACGTATCATTCACCCATAAACATAATTCACCCCTTGGCATGGATGCCCAGTGCCACGGAACGGGTCACCACCATCGTGACACATCCCTGTGAGACACCAGCCCGGCACCGATTAACCCCACTGCCCTGGCTGGCCACCCACACTCCATGTCTGATTCATCTTGGACTGTGGAATTCACGATTTGACTTGATAACCCAGGCATGGTATGATAGAAAGAGCTACATGGACTAATGTGAAGTGTGGCCTGCTGCATCATTCACTTTGGGTGGGGGTGCAGGACACAAGGAAAGGGGTTCTTCCTGACCAGGAGCCAGCACTTGACGACTCAGTGCTTGCATTTTTTGAAACTTCAGAAGAGGAGGACATATTTGCTGGAGTCTGTTTCGGCAATGTAAGCCAAAACCAGTTCCTCATGCTCCGGCTTTAAAAGCGGTTACCCTACTCCCAGAAAAGGTAGCCTTCCAGGTGTTCTGGAGCCAGACCATGACGCAGGCTCAACACCTCCTGCCTTAGCTGCTATTTTGCTTTTGCCACTACCAGCAGATGCACCACCACCATCAGCACCAGCTGGCCCCCCCACGCCCACGTCCATGGCCTCTTCCACCAAACTTCAAAATTTGCCACAAAATAACATCATATATATGGCACTGTATCAGAAGCTCTATTCAGTCAATGGATAATTGTCAATCTCCATATGTGTTCCATCAGTCACACAGAGACGCTCACAGGCTCAGTATGGATTAGACAAGAATATAAAAAGTAGACAAAGTGTACAGTATCATCAGATAGCAGGTATATATAGCATAGTTTAAACATTAACAATGTACGTCTATATATCAGGAGTAGTGTTGAGCCACCCCACTAGTATTTTGGTTTGTTGCACAGGAGGCAAGTTCGTCGAATGTTTGTCGAACCACATTGAAAACAATGGCAGGCAAACACAAACACATACAAACACATAGAAAACAATTACAAAACACCTTAAAAGGTGTCCCAAAGCCGAAAAAATGCTCAGAAGACAAAAACTAACATATGGAAAAGGGCAACTACATTTAGAAAAGAGGTGGAGGAGTAAAAGGAGGAGGTGGAGGAGACACAGATATAGGCTTGTCATGCCCTTATGAAGCCAAGAAAGGCTGGAATAAAAATGTAAAATACAAACCAAAAAAAAATAATTCTGAAATCGAACACGATCATATACCGTCGGACTTCCCACCAATAAATTATGCCAACTGGCGATCGGGCGGCGTTATTCCCACGAACCTCCAAACAGCGTCCATGAAGGCAAAGTGTTTGCTTTCCGGGGGCAGTATGATTGCAAAGCTGAACCTTAAAGGAATGTCCAAAAGGGCTCCACCCGGGAAACCACAACCATGCCACCTCAAGAAAAGATGCACACATTGAAAGTTTTGTCGATTCTGTGTGTGGTGTGGTATGTCCGTTTGTAGTTGTGCTAGCGATTTGTCAGCTTTATTCTGTTAATGAACGAGACTCCGGCATGCCCCCGCGGTACGCGTCAAACTTGCTAGAGGGATATGAGAGGCTCTGGCACGCGAGATCGAGCAATAACAGGTCGATCATGGCCTTACATGTCCGGGGCTGCATGCGTGCTACACTGAAAGGACCAGCTTTTGTCGCTTACAGGTGCGGATAAACCGCTGAACACCGTTAGTGATGGGGATCTGTGATTCCAATTATTCCCCGTGAACGATGATTTCCTAGTAAGTGCAGGTTAACCGCAATTCCTGAATTAGGCCTAACCGGCATTCCTGAAAAAATGCAAAAAATTACATGTCCAAACCACAGGTGCTGTAGCTTGCTTAACAGCTCGGCAGCCGTTCTCAGGCCCAGTATGGATTCGACAAGATTCTAGAAAGTTGATAAAGGGTACAGTTTCACCGGATAACACGTATATACACTCACTGGCCACTTTATTAGGTACACCTGTCCAACTGTGTGTTAAGACTTAATTTCTAATCTGCCAATCACATGGCGGCAACTCAGTGCATTTAGGCATGTAGACATGGTCAAGACAATCTCCTGCAGTTCAAACCGACCATCAGTATGGGGAAGAAAGGTGATTTGAGTGCCTTTGAACGTGGCATGATTGTTGGTGCCAGAAGGGCTGGTCTGAGTATTTCAGAAACTGCTGATCTACTGGGATTTTCACGCACAACCATCTCTAGGGTTTACAGAGAATGGTCCGAAAAAGAAAAAAAATCCAGTGAGCGGCAGTTCTGTGGCCGGAAATGCCTTGTTGATGCCAGAGGTCAGAGGAGAATGGGCAGACTGGTTCGAGCTGATAGAAAGGCAACAGTGACTCAAATTGCCACCCGTTACAACCAAGGTAGGCAGAAGAGCATCTCTGAACACACAGTGCGTCGAACTTTGAGGCAGATGGGCTACAGCAGCAGAAGACCACACCGGGTACCACTCCTCTCAGCTAAGAACAGGAAACTGAGGCTACAATTTGCACAAGCTCATCGAAATTGGACAGTAAAAGATTGGAAAAACGTTGCCTGGTCTGATGAGTCTCGATTTCTGCTGCGACATTCGGATGGTAGGGTCAGAATTTGGCGTAAACAACATGAAAGCATGGATCCATCCTGCCTTGTATCAACGGTTCAGGCTGGTGGTGGTGGTGTCATGGTGTGGGGAATTTTTTCTTGGCACTCTTTGGGCCCCTTGGTACCAATTGAGCATCGTTGCAACGCCACAGCCTACCTGAGTATTGTTGCTGACCATGTCCATCCCTTTATGACCACAATGTACCCAACATCTGATGGCTACTTTCAGCAGGATAATGCGCCATGTCATAAAGCTCGAATCATCTCAGATTGGTTTCTTGAACATGACAATGAGTTCACTGTACTCAAATGGCCTCCTCAGTCACCAGATCTCAATCCAATAGAGCATCTTTGGGATGTGGTGGAACGGGAGATTCGCATCAGGGATGTGCAGCCGACAAATCTGCGCCAACTGTGTGATGCCATCATGTCAATATGGTCCAACATCTCTGAGGAATGCTTCCAGCACCTTGTTGAATCTCTGCCACGAAGAATTGAGGCAGTTCTGAAGGCAAAAGGGGGTCCAACCCGTTACTAGCATGGTGTACCTAATAAAGTGGCCAGTGAGTGTATGTAGCATAGTTTACACATTAAAAACCTACGTCTATATATCAGGAGGTAGGCTCAGATGGTCTCAGGCCCAGTATGGATTAGACGTGATTGGACAAAGGTGAGAAAGGGTACCGTATCACTAGATAACAGGTATGTATACCATAGTTTACACATTAAAAACCTATGTCTATAGATCAGGAGGCAGGCTCAGACGGTCTCAGGCCCAGTATGGATTAGACGTGATTGGACAAAGGTGACAAAGGTTACCATATCACTGGATAACAGGTATGTATAGCATAGTTTACACATTAAAAATATATGTCTATAGATCAGGAGGCAGGCTCAGACATTCTCAGGTCCAGTATGGATTTGACCAGATTGTACAAAGTTGAGAAAGGGTACATTATCACTGGATAGCAGGTATATATAGCATAGTTTAAACATTTAAAATCTCCGTGTTCTCAGTATGGATTAGACAACAATCTAAAAAGTCAAAAAAAGGAAATGTATTTGAAGCATACACCAGTATACACTTTTGGTGGTATTTTTTAATCTTCATATATATTTCTGTCTCAGTAAGACAGTCCAGCCTCTCCGCAATAGGAAATGAGATGCATACAATTACTGACATAAAGTCTAGTGATTGCAGAAATCTAGGAATTACTATTTACGGGAAAAACTTCCATCACAATTCTCAGAGGCGATGCTGACCCTCAATTAATTAGTGTGGAGACAGCAAAAACTTTTCTTTGTGAAGAAAGTGTTGCTGTATCGCAGAACCGTTGATCCCATCGCCGTTACTCATATCCATCCAATTTTGATCACAGGGAGAGATGTAAACATGGTGCACACTGCCTATCATGATCTGTCATGTAACTTTGGAGTGCAAAACACAGAAGCCACAGGCCGTAGGCGATTCAATTGGATTGGCATGAGAGGGCACATTTAAAAATGTGCGCTGGAATGTCACACGTCTGTGGGTAGGAAAACTGTGAAAGCTGATGAGAAACCACCACTGCATCTCATTGTGAGTCGACGTTCATAAGAAACGGAAGCCATTGATCATCTGAAGCTAGAGCCTGGCCAGCGGGACAGGGCACAGCTACGTCTTAACCATCATCTTCTATCAGTTCACCAAATTTGTAGTGGCAGCCCCAGTGAAGGATTTGACAGCCCAGACTACACAGCGGAGGAGCAGGGAGAGGTAAACATTGCAAATGTTGGGTCCCTGCCCAAGCAAGGGGGCCCACTCGTGGGCGTCGGTACTGGCGCTGGGCCCCTCATAGTACAGTGGTGTGTCTGACGGCGGGTGTGCACCCCCACCCTCAGAGACACTTGATTGCACTATGAGGGACCCTGTGCCAGTGCCCGCGCCCAAGAGTTGGCCCACCCACCTGTCCAGGGCAATGGCACTCGCACGGTGGCGTGTGCTAGGTGGACCTGCTGCTAAAGGCGAAGGCTTAGGCGAAGGTTAGATCATCCACATTTTGGGTCGAGAGACGAGTCCTTTTTTCTGTCAGGATTGATCCAGCAGCACTGAAGACTCTTTAAAATAGCACACTAGTAGCTGGGCAAGCGAGCTCCTGTAAGGCATATTGTGCCAATTCAGGCCAGGTGTCCAGTTTAGCAGCCCAATAGTCAAATGGGAATGACCTTTGAGGGAGAACATCGATATGGGACGAGAAGTAGTTTGTAACAATAGTTGACAAGTGCTGTCTCCTGTCACTTTCAATCGATGCAGTATTACCAGTCGTGTGAGTGGGACTTGAAAAATCAGTCCACAACATGGTCATGAAACCCCTGTCTCCAACGCCACTTCTGATGTGTGCACCACCAACACTTCTTCCAAGTTGCCCCTGGCCCCTATGGCTCGTGTGAGAACCATCACCGCTACTGTGTGCTGGGAATGCCTCAACCAACCGGTTTACCAGAGTTGCTTGTTTGTTAGCCAATATTCGGTCAAGGTTCTCCTGTGGCATGATGTTTTGGAATTTGCATTTATAGCGTGGATCCAGGATGCTGGCCAACCAGTAGTCGTCATCATTCATCATTTTGGCAATGCAGGGGTCCCTTTTTAGGATTTGCAAGGCGTAATCTGACATGTGGGCCAATGTTCCCGGTGTCAATGATGCACTGCAAGCGCTGGGTGGAGGAGCACTTTCTGGCAAATCCACATCCCTCAAGTCACGCACAAACCCTGTACCAGACCTTGCCACGCCAACATTTTCTCTTGCCCCACGAGAAGCATCCTCCTCCCCTAAAAAATCATCCCCATCATCATCCTCCTCCTACTCCTCCTCTTCTTCCTCCACCTCGTCCAGGAGAGTTACCGGAGCAGGCAATGGCTGACTGTCAGCACGGCTTCCCTCCTCCTCTTCCTCATCATTCTCGGCTGCAGACGCCTGCTCCTTAATGTGCGTCAAAGTTTGCATGAGCAGACGCATAAGTGGGATGCTTATGCTTATGATGGCATCGTCTGCGCTTACCAGCCGTGTGCATTCCTCAAAACACTGAAGGACTTTGCAGAGGTCTTTCAGCTTCGACCACTGCACTCCTGTCAACTCTATGTCTGCCCTCAAAGTGCCTGCCCGTGTATCCTCCCACAAATGCATTACGGCCTGCCTCTATTTGCACAGCAGCTCAACCATGTGCAGGGTGGAGTTCCACCTTGTTGCAACGTCAATAAATAGGTGGTGCTTGGGAAGGTGGAGCAATCGCTGCAGCTTCTGCATACGACTGGAGCGTACCGGCGACCGGCGGATGTGCGAGCACAGTCTTCGGACCTTCTGGAGCAGGCCTGTTAACTCCGGATAATTATTGAGGATGCACTGCACCACCAGGTTCAAGGTGTGAGCCAAGCAAGGTATGTGTCTAAGTTTTGAAAGGGCTATGGCTGCCACAAAATTCCGGCCGTTATCACTAACTACCTTGCCTGCCTCAAGATGTAGACTGCCCAGCCATGACTCTGTTTGTCACTGAAAGTAGTCGGCCAGTACCTCTACGGTGTGTCTGTCGCCCAAACACATCATCTGCAACACAGCCTGTTGACGCTTTCCACTAGCTGATCGATAGGGGGACACTTTGTTTGCAACACTGTCATCTGCGGATGCAGTGCTCGTGCGACTGCGTTCTGTGGACGAGCTTTCGCTTCTGGGAGAGGCGGAGGAGGGTCGAACGTCTACAGCCAACTCTTTCTTATACCGTGGGCTAGGCAGCACTGTCCCATCACCGCTGTCCCCTGTGGACCCTGCATCCACCACATTAACCCAGTGCGCAGTGATGGACACGTAACGGCCCTGGCCATGCCTACTGGACCATGCATCAGTTGTGAGGTGCACCTTTCCACTCACTGATTGCTTGAGTGCATGGACAATGTGGAGGGCTGGGATGGCTTTGCGAGAAAAGAAGTGGTGACTGGGTAGGTTATAGCATGGTACTGAGTAGGCCATGAGTTCGCGGAAAGCTGCACTTTCAACTAACCGATAGGGCATCATCTCTAACAAGATTAGTTTGGCAATATGGGGGTTCAAACCCAGTGTACGCGGATAAGAGGATGAGTACTTTCTTGTCCTACTCATAGTCTCTGGTAGGGTGAGCTGGACTTGAGAGCTGCATATGGTCGAACTATCGGTGGACATGGCGGACTGAAAGAGGGTTGATGATGGTGATGGAGTTGGTGTTCTTTCTGATGGCCTAGATTCAGTCTTTCATTGCAATAACAGTGTGATTCCCTGACTGATTTGCCCTTGCGATGACAACTCAACATTTGCTGCTTGTGGTGTGCTAACCGGTGGGCTTACAGTGGGTGAAACAATGTAGTGTTGCTGACTACCTTCTTTGGGAGCAGTTGCACATGTGGTACGTGAGGTTTGGTAGTCCGTCCATGCTTGCAATGCATGGTGGTTAAATGTCTTAGCATGCAACTGGTATTCAAATTTCTCAGATTTTTCCCTCGGCTAAAGGTCTTTGCGCACTTCTTACAGCTAACCTTTGCCTGATCATTAGGATTTTGTTCAAAATAGTGCCACACTGCACTCTTCATACTATGGAAGACATTTTGAAGCCTTGCACGCTGTGCTATTTTGACTGTCTGGCCAAGCTGTCCTGCAACTCTTTTGGTTTTTGTAACCTGTTTTTGGACTGCTCCGGGCCTGACAGATAACAGCTGTTGTGATGTCGATGCCCGCTGCGGATGCTCCTCCTCCTCTTCAGAGCTATTGGCAGTGGCACCCTCTTCCCCCAATGGATGCCAATCTGGGTCAACAACTGGGTCATCCATCACCTCCTCTTCAATGTCATGTGCACCTTCCTCTGTGTCACCGTGTATGGTGGTATAGTATGCGGGAAGGGGCACCTGAGTTTCATCAGGGTCAGATTCTGACTCAGTACACTGCGAGGACAATGTAGTGCTCTGAGTGAATGTACCAGCAGATAAATCTATCAGTGGCTGTGCATCAGTGCACTCCATGTCAGATTCATCTTGGCCTGGGTAATTCACGATTTGACTTGATAACCCAGGCATGGTATGTGAAAACAGCTCCATGGAGTAATCTGTAGTGTGGCCTGCCGCATCCTTGATTTTTGGTTGGGGTGAAGGACACAAGGATAGATGTGGTTTTGACTATGAGCCTCCAATGACGACTCAGTGCTTTTATTTTTAAAACTTCAGAAGAGGAGGCGATAGAGCTGGAGGCTGAGTCAACAATGTAAGCCAAAACTTGTTCTTGAAGCTCCGGCTTTAAAAGCGGTTTACCTACTCCCAGAAAAGGGAGCCTTCGAGGCCTTGTGGAGCCAGACGATGACGCAGGCTCAACACCTCCTGCATTTGGTGCTATTTTGCTTTTGCCACTACCAGCAGATCCAACACCAACATCATCATTACCAGCTGCCAACCCCCGCCCACTTCCACGGACTCTTCCACCACACTTCATCATTTTTGGGGAAAATGTACCCAAAAAACCACCAACTATATGGTACTGTAAAACAAGGTACAAGGTGTATATAGTAGTGGGGAGAATTTGAATCTCTCTAGACTTCAGCACACAGTTGGATATGTCAGGCCCTGTTTATATTACACCGCAATGTGACAGGCAGATTCTAGATGGTGTAAGAAAGGTGTATAGAGGACTGGGGAGAATTTGAATCTCTGTAGACTTCAGGACACAGTTGGATTCGGTCAGGCCCTGTTTATATTACACCACAATGTGACAGGCAGATTCTGTATGGAGTAAGAGAGGTGTATAGAGGACTGGGGAGAATTTGAATCTCTCTAGACTTCAGGACACAGTTTGATTCTGTCAGGCCCTATTTATATTACACCGCAATGTGACAGGCAGATTCTGGATGGTGTAAGAAAGGTGTATAGAGGACTGGGGAGAATTTGAATCTCCCTGGACTTCAGGACACAGTTGGATTCTGTCAGGTCCTGTTTATATTACACCGCAATGTGACAGGCAGATTCTGGATGGTGTAAGAAAGGTGTATAGAGGACTGGGGAGAATTTGAATCTCTCTAGACTTCAGGGCACAGTTGGATTCTGTCAGGCCCTGTGTATATTACACCACAATGTGACAGGCAGAAATTGCCTAGTGTATGACAAACTACAAGGTGTATATAGAATTGGGCAGAATTGAAATCTCCCTAGAGTGTAGGTCTGTAAGAATGGAAAAACTCCTCGGCTTTTCCTTACAGAGTCACACACTTAGATAGCTTCAATTTGGCCGTGATAACAGCCGTTACATGGTACTGTGAGAGGAGCGTACACGTACACCGCTGTACGGTGTATGTAAAATTGTCAAGCTCCTTGTTTTTGTATACGGACTGACACACGCTGTTTCTCTCTAGTTTTGAATGTAATCAAACAGCAGATATACTAAACTGTTTGAAAAACGGACAAAACTATAAGAAGTAGGTCTGTAAGAATGGACAAACTCAGCGGCTTTTCCTTACAGAGTCACACACTTAGATAGCTTCAATTTGGCCGTGATAACAGCCGTTACACGCTACTGTGAGAGGAGCGTACACGTACACCGCTGTACGGTGTATGTAAAATTGTCAAGCTCCGTGTTTTTGTATACGGACTGACAGACGCTGTCTCTCTCTAGTTTTGAATGTAATCAAACAGCAGATATACTAAACTGTTTGAAAAACGGACAAAACTATAAGGTGTAGGTCTGTAAGAACGGACAAACTCCTCGGCTTTTCCTTACAGAGTCACACACTTAGATAGCTTCAATTTGGCCATGATAACAGCCGTTACACGGTACTGTGTGAGGAGCGTACACCGCTGTACGGTGTGTGAAAAAATGAACGCTCAGTACCTCACCAGGACAAAACAATAAAATTTGGATTGCTTTTAAAAAAGCAGTTTGAACACCAGTGTGCACAAGGCAATGCAGCTAGCCTTCAAAGGCAGGCTAATCACCACCAACGCTGCTGCACAAAAGCAAAAATCTTCACCTTTCACTGCACAGTAACTACAGTGAAAATCGCTATCAGCAGAAGCAGTTTTTTTTTTCTTTTTGCCTTCCTAACGCTCTCCCTACAGAATCAGCAGCTGCAGCAGCTCTCCCTATTCTGAGATCAGCATGAGTAACATGGCGGTTGGTGTGCATGCCCTTTTATACCCCCTGTGATGCCCCACAAAGCAAGCCAATCACTTGCATGCCCTTCTCCAAGATGGTGGTGACCGCTGCCTATGTCATCACGTTGCCCACAGTGTCCGTTCTTCCTGATTGGCTGAAAAGGGCGCTAAAGCATCTTTTGAAACGCGACTTTGGCGCTAAAGTCGCCGACCTCGTGGCTGACCTCACGCTAACGTCGGGTTTCGTTTCATGAAACCCGACTTTGGCGAAAGTCGGCGACTTTTGAATTTTTTCCACCTGTTTCGCTCAACTCTACGCGGAACTATTATCTCAGGCCCAGGAGAGATTACACCTCAATGAAACAGGCTGAAATTGGATGGTGTATGACAAGGTGAAGGGTGTCTATAGGATTGGTGAGAATTTGAATCTCACTATAGATTTGAGGACGCAGAATTATTGTCTCAGGCCCAGGAGAGATTACACCTCAATGTAACAGGCTGAAATTGGATGGTGTATGACAAGGTGGAGGGTGTCTATAGGATTGGTGAGAATTTGAATCTCACTATAGATTTGAGGACGCAGAATTATTGTCTCAGGCCCAGGAGAGATTACACCTCAATGTAACAGGCTGAAATTGGATGGTGCATGACTGTCACGACTGCAGCCGCAGATGCGGCCCAGCAAGCGCCTCCACACCGATGGCAAGGGGTGGGAATCCCCCGGGGATGCAATATGGACCCGCTATACCACAGAGGGGACACGGGCCTACCCGAACTAGGGAAGGGCAGCGACCGGGATTCTGTGGCAGCTGAGCATGTGGACAAAGAAGACACGTAGGACTAGATAACACCGCACAACTTCAGGTATAAATAAACTAAAGTTTACTTAAAGTAAAGTCACAGTACATAGACAAAACAGGGCTAAACCAGGCTCCCGATTCCACACCTCCCAGAAGGGTACCACCCAGTGGACCCCAAGGCACCATCGGATTACCGAGGCACTCATAAGCGGGACATCGGGACACAGGCAGGACATCAGGACACACGAGGTCATCAGGACATCAGGGTACACAAGGTCATCAGGACATCAGGGTACACGAGGTCATCAGGACACACGAGGTCATCAGGACATCAGGACACACGAGGTCATCAGGACATCAGGACACACGAGGACATCAGGACATCAGGACACACGAGGTCATCAGGACATCAGGGTACACGAGGTCATCGGGACATCAGAGTCACCGGCAGACATCAGACGGGAGTTGTTTAGTTCCGGACATCCAACACAACCTACAGGCACCACTGCAGTCATCCAGCTCCATGCTCCAGGCAGCGGTCATCAGGTTCCAGACTGCGGTCAACAGGCTCCGGGCATCGGACCTAGGAAGGAACTCAAGCGTGATGGTGCTAACAGGATTGCTGGGCCTGCATGGAGCTAGCACCGCATGGTAGTCAAAGCACAGCATAGTAGATGCTCAGCAGGAACACCAGTTACAAGAGTGTCAGAGTCACTGGGTGCAGGGCTCCAAACACAGAGGGATTCCAGGAACATAACACAGCAGACAGTTCAGACATGGTCAGGTACAGGATAGGTACAGGATCGAGGATTCAAGCCTGGATACACCGCCTCCAGGCCAGGTCAAATTTAGACAGGGTCAGGTACAGGACAGGTACAGGATCAAGGATTCAGGCCCGGATATACCGCCTCCAGGGCAGGACGAGGGTAAAGGACAAAGCAGGAATCAAGGCAGGGACTTTGGTACCATAACCGAGACAGACGAGGTCCAGAGACACAGACAAAAGACACTCATGGCAAAGTCCAGGAGCTTTGTGAGTAGCTCTGGCCCTGTCCATAGGGCAGGGTAAGTTTACAAAGGAGCTGCCCCTCAGCAATTGGCTGGGGACAGCATTTCAAGTACACACACGAACCCTGATAAAAGCAGGGGAGGTGTGGCCGCGCACACCCTAAGCACACACAGAAACCATTGCAGCACAATCAGTGCAGGAACAGCAGCTTAAAGCACCTGGCATCTTCTGCAAGCCTAGACACACGTGGAAAGTCATTCACCAGCTGCAAATGACCTCACAACCCGCAGACAGCTTCCACAGCAGCAACCAGGGACCGCACATATGGATGGTCAAGCAGCAAAGCAAAGACCTAACAACACATGTGCAGCTACGCAGCAGAGCAGGGAACTGAGCAGGCTCAATACAGGTAAAAGCCAGCAGTATCCCAGCTCAATTAGGGAGAAAGAAGTAAGGGGTTAAAGCAAAAAACATGCATTGTCACACCGACAACCAAATACAAACAGAACGGCGTGACAATTACAAGGTGGAGGATGTCTATAGGATTGGTGAGAATTTGGATCTCACTAGAGATTTGAGGACGCTGAACTATTGTCTCAGGCCTAGTAGAGATTACACCTCAATGTAACAGGCTGAAATTGGATGGTGTATGACAAGGTGGAGGGTGTCTATAGGATTGGTGAGAATTTGGATCTCATTAGAGATTTGAGGACACTGAAAATGATGCTCTCAGTCCAAGTATGGACGCAGGCAGCCTAATAAGCAGGACTGCTGCACACACAAAAGGGTGGAAAAATGAACGCTTGGTAACTGTGCAGAAAAGAGGAAGAAAAGTATTTTTGCTTTTAAAAAAGTAGTTTGCACAGCAGTGTGCAAACAGCAATGCAGCTATCAGGGAGCCTTATAAGGCAGCCTAATAACCAACAGAGCTGATGCACAAAAATAGAGCCTCCCCTGTCACTGCACACAAAGTGTGTTGTAAGTGGAAATCGCTAACAGCAGAAGCAGTTTTTTGGTTCTTCTTCCCTGCCAAACGCTCTCCCTTATTCTGAATCAGCAGCAGCAACCTCTCCCTAATGCTAAGATCGGCAGAAGTAAGATGGCGGTTGGCGTGCACGCCCTTTTATAGCCCCTGTGACACCACACAAAGCCAGCCAATCACTTGCATGCCCTTCTCAAAGATTGTGGTGACCGATGCCTATGTCAACGCGTTGCCCACAGTGTGCGCCCTCCATCATTGGCTGAAAAAGGGCGCTGGAAGCATCTTTTGAAACGCGACTTTGGCGCTCTGGTCGCTGACCTTGTGGCCGACCTCACGCTATGGTCGGGTTTCATTTCATGAAACTCAACCTCAGCGAAAGTCACCGACTTTTGAATATGACCGACCCATTTCGCTCAACTCTACTGTATAGATGTGACACTAGTCCAAACAGCTGATATGCGATACTGTTTGAGAAGCGGACATGTTGTGAATTCACTTTTTGGTCTGCCTCTGGTTGCTTGTGAGGGTGGTGGAGCTGGTTGTATTGACAGAGTCGTGAGTTCTCTTTCTGGGCTCCCTCTGGTGGTTGCAGGAGGTAATGAAGCTGATCTAATTAACAGAGACCTGCCACATGATAATGAGGACGACGATTAGACATCTGGAGTCTCTGACTGGATTTAAGACAGCCGACTGCTGGTGATTTTTCCTGCCTCCTGAGGTCTTAGTTTCCAGTTCAGTCCCTGCATTCTCAAGCTAAGTGTTCTTTGCTATTGTTCACATTTGATTTGGTTTTGTCTATTCAGTTTTGTTTGGTCAGCCAGCCCCGGCTGGGGCTGTGCTGAATTTCCATTCTTGTGTTACTGTTTGTGCCAGTTTGCATTTTGTCCCTTATTAGATTGGCCTCTTTTTGCTCTGTTTTCAGAATATGCCAGAGTGCTGATATAGTGGGTGAAGTCAAGTGACTTCAGGGAGTTTTTTTGCTACCAGAAGTGTTGGACATTTTTGCAGGGTTTTTTGGCGTGACTGCAGACACTATCTTCCCTTTCCTGTCCTTTCTAGTTACTGTGGGCCCCATTGTTTGCTCAGCCTTTTTTCCTACCTGTGTTTGTGTTTTCATCTTGTCTCACCGACAATATATGTTTGGGGGCTGTCTATTCCTTTGGGTTCTGCTCTGGGACAATTTAGATTTCCCCTTTTCTTGCTTTAGGCTTATTTAGTCCTCCAGCTGTGTCGAGGCGTCTAGAATCATCGTAGGTACGCTCCACGGCTACAATAGTTGTGTGGATAGGATCAGGGGTCTGCAATCCGCTTAGTTACCAACCTCTCTGGTTTTCTGTGGCTTAGCTTGGTTTTGTTTTCCTCCTCTGTAACCCAATCATAACAGAATCATCAGCCATACCGCAGATTCTAGGATACTCAAAAGCAGGAAAGAATAGTTAAAAAAAAAAGTGTCAGAATTTTTTTTATATGTATTTTTTCCTCTTTTTCTCTGGGGCTGTAGGAGGATTTTTTTTCTTTAATGGAGATTAAGCAATTGTCTGATCATGTGGAGCAGCTCGCTGCTGAAGTGCGGGGAATTTCCGCCTATCTCACTCAGTCACATGCTGTTGAACCAAAGATCCCTACTCCTGATGTGTTTTCTGGTGATTGGTCTAAATTTTTGAATTTTAAGAATAATTGTAAATTATTTCTTGCCTTGAAGCCTAACTCATCGGGGAGCTCTGTGCTACAGGTTAAAATTGTCATCTACTTGCTGCGCGGCGATCCCCAGGATTGGGCTTTTTCTCTGACACCTGAAAATCCTATTCTGACAAATGTGGACGCATTTTTTCAAGCCTTGGGGTTGTTGTATGATGAACCTAATGCTGATGATCAAGCTGAGAAAACCCTGTTGGTATTGAACCAGGGTCAGGATTCTGCAGAGTTATGCTGTCAAAAATTCTGAAAGTGGGCGGTCCTTACTACATGGAATGATGGTGCATTGGCAGCTCTCTTTCGGAACGGTTTATCAGAGATCGTAAAAGATGTTATGGTGGGATTTCCTGTTCCCTCTGGTCTTGATGATTCTATGTCATTAGCCATTCAAGTTGATCAGCGTTTACGTGAACGTAAAACACGAGAGGCGTTGCCACCTTTTGAACAAACGTCTGAACCTATGCAATGTGATAGGGTTTTGTCTAGGACGCAATGTCAGGAGTTTAGAAGGTGTAATAAGCTGTGTTTTTTCTGTGGAGACGCCTCTCATACTATTTCTGTCTGCCCTAAACGAGAGAAACGTTTTGCACACACATTTGCTGTGGGCAGTGTACAACCTAAGTTTCTTTTGGTACTTACTCTGATCTGCTCCTTATCCACATTTTCCGCTAAGGCTTTTGTAGATTCAGGAGCAGCTTTGAATCTGATGGATTTGGACTTTGCTAAACTTTGTGGTTTTCCCATGATACGTCTGCAGACGCCTATTCCTTTGAGGGGTATTGATGCTACTCCTTTGGTGGAGAAAAAACCTCAGTTTTGGACCCAAATGATAATGCGAGTTGCCCCAGACCACCAGGGTTAATTAAGGGTGGGAGTTCATAATTAAGGGCTTATAAGAGGCAGCTGGTTGGGGCTCAACTCCTTTTGGAAGTGCATTGAGCAGCAGGGTGGTGTACTGGTAAAAGGGAAAAAAAATCTTTTAAATCTTCTGCCTGAGCGAGTGTGAACGAGTTGAGTGTGACCTGAGCGTAAGTGCGGACTGTGGTAAGTGTATGACTTGAGATTCAGTGACTTTGGATTCAGGGAATTTCCAAGGGAGGTATTACTGAATTGCTGTTACATTTTATTAATACTTTTTATTTATTTTTTCTTATCTTATTGTCTGGTGCAATCCCCATTAGGATGTGCTCCACTATTGCCAATGCCATCCAGTGCACGTCTTGCCGCATGTATGAAATCCTTGAACAGCCGATCGAGGGTGCATACTGCTGTGCAAGATGTGAGCACGTTGTGCATTTGGAAGCCCAGATACTGGATCTAAATGTGCAGCTGGCAACACTGAGATCCATAGACAATATGGAAAGGAGTCTTCTGCTCACTGAGCAGACGCTCAATGGGATAGATGAGGGGGGGATGCTAGGTTGGAGCTGCAGGAAAATGAAGCAGCTAGCTGAGTGACAGTTAGAAGGCGGGGTAGAGGGAAGAGCATCAGGGAGGCTAGTCCTGATCTGGCACACCCCAATAAGTTTGCTAAGTTGGCAGATGAGGGGAGTGTTAGTGCAGGAGTAGCACTGCTTCAGCAAGGCATGTCCTCTGAAAGATGGAGGAGTATCTGCTCCAGTAAGGGGGGAAATAGGAGAGCAGGGCAGGCCAGACAGGTTCTGGTAGTGGGAGACTCATCTATTAGGGGAACAGATAGGGCAATCTGTCACAAAGACAGGGATCGTCGAACGGTATGCTGCCTACCTGGCGCTCGAGTCTGACACATCGCTGATCGGGTTGACAGATTACTGGGAGGGGCTGGTGAGGATCCAGCGGTCATGGTGCACATTGGCACAAATGACAAAGTTAGAGGTAGGTGGAAGGTCCATAAAGATGATTTCAGGGAATTAGGCTGTAAGCTTAAAGCAAGGACCTCCAAGGTGGTATTTTCGGAAATACTTCCTGTACCACGTGCCACGCCAGAGAGGCAATGGAAGATTAAGGAGGTTAATAAGTGGCTCAGGAATTGGTGTAGGAAGGAGGGGTTTGGGTTCCTGCAGAACTGGGCCGACTTCTCAGTTGGCTACAGGTTCTACGCTAGGGACGGGCTGCACCTCAATGGGGAGGGTGCAGCTGTGCTGGGGGAGAAAATGGCTAGAAGGTTGGAGGAGTGTTTAAACTAGGGACGGGGGGAGGGTATTCCTATTATAGGAGGGGAAGACAGTGCAGATAGAGACCTGGGCACAAATAATGAAATTGGGGGTGGGGTGGCATGGGGGGTGGGGTTAGAACAGTTAATAATTTAAGAAAGAATAGAGGTACAGAGAGATACATAAAGTGCATGTATACTAATGCCAGAAGCCTCGCCAACAAAATGGAGGAATTGGAGTTAATGTTGTTGGAACATAATTATGATATGGTGGGGATATCTGAGACATGGCTGGACGAGAGCCATGACTGGGCGATTAATTTACAGGGCTATATTCTGTTCAGAAATGACCGTACAAATAAACGAGGGGGAGGCGTGTGTTTATATGTAAAATCATCCTTAAAACCCATCCTTCGTGATAATATACAGTGGGGCAAAAAAGTATTTAGTCAGTCAGCAATAGTGCAAGTTCCACCACTTAAAAAGATGAGAGGCGTCTGTAATTTACATCATAGGTAGACCTCAACTATGGGAGACAAACTGAGAAAAAAAAATCCAGAAAATCACATTGTCTGGTTTTTTTTCATTTTATTTGCATATTATGGTGGAAAATAAGTATTTGGTCAGAAACAAAATTTCATCTCAATACTTTGTGATATATCCTTTGTTGGCAAATGACAGAGGTCAAACGTTTTCTGTAAGTCTTCACAAGGTTGCCACACACTGTTGTTGGTATGTTGGCCCATTCCTCCATGCAGATCTCCTCTAGAGCAGTGATGTTTTTGGCTTTTCGCTTGGCAACACGGACTTTCAACTCCCTCCAAAGGTTTTCTATAGGGTTGAGATCTGGAGACTGGCTAGGCCACTCCAGGACCTTGAAATGCTTCTTACGAAGCCACTCCTTCATTGCCCTGGCGGTGTGCTTTGGATCATTGTCATGTTGAAAGACCCAGCCACGTTTCATCTTCAATGCCCTTGCTGATGGAAGGAGGTTTTCACTCAAAATCTCACGATACATGGCCCCATTCATTCTTTCATGTACCCAGATCAGTCGTCCTGGCCCCTTTGCAGAGAAACAGCCCCAAAGCATGATGTTTCCACCACCATGCTTTACAGTAGGTATGGTGTTTGATGGATGCAACTCAGTATTCTTTTTCCTCCAAACACGACAAGTTGTGTTTCTACCAAACAGTTCCAGTTTGGTTTCATCAGACCATAGGACATTCTCCCAAAACTCCTCTGGATCATCCAAATGCTCTCTAGCAAACTTCAGACGGGCCCGGACATGTACAGGCTTAAGCAGTGGGACACGTCAGGCACTGCAGGATCTGAGTCCATGGTGGCGTAGTGTGTTACTTATGGTAGGCCTTGTTACATTGGTCCCAGCTCTCTGCAGTTCATTCACTAGGTCCCCCGGCGTGGTTCTGGGATTTTTGCTCACCGTTCTTGTGATCATTCTGACCCCACGGGGTGGGATTCTGCGTGGAGCACCAGATCGAGGGAGATTATCAGTGGTCTTGTATGTCTTCCATTTTCTAATTATTGCTCCCACAGTTGATTTCTTCACTCCAAGCTGGTTGGCTATTGCAGATTCAGTCTTCCCAGCCTGGTGCAGGGCTACAATTTTGTTTCTGGTGTCCTTTGACAGCTCTTTGGTCTTCACCATAGTGGAGTTTGGAGTCAGACTGTTTGAGGGTGTGCACAGGTGTCTTTTTATACTGATAACAAGTTTAAACAGGTGCCATTACTACAGGTAATGAGTGGAGGAAAGAGGAGACTCTTAAAGAAGAAGTTACAGGTCTGTGAGAGCCAGAAATCTTGATTGCTTGTTTCTGACCAAATACTTATTTTCCACCATAATATGCAAATAAAATGAAAAAAAACAGACAATGTGATTTTCTGGATTTTTTTTTCTCAGTTTGTCTCCCATAGTTGAGGTCTACCTATGATGTAAATTACAGACGCCTCTCATCTTTTTAAGTGGTGGAACTTGCACTATTGCTGACTGACTAAATACTTTTTTGCCCCACTGTATATGAATCTAATGAAAATGTAGAGTCCCTGTGGGTAGAAATAAGGGGAGGGGGAAAAAATAATAAATTACTGATAGGGGTTTGTTATAAGTCTCCAAAAATAATGGAAGCAACAGAGAATATCCTCATAAAGCAAATAGATGAAGCGGCGACTCAAGGAGAAGTCATTATTATGGGGGACTTCAACTACCCTGAAATACATTGGGGAACCGAAACCTGCAGTTCCAGCAAAGGTAATAGGTTTTTGACAACTATGAGAGACAATTACCTTTCACAACTGGTTCAGGACCCAACAAGAGGGGGGCACTGCTAGACCTAATATTAACCAACAGGCCAGACCGCATATCAAATATAAGGGTTGGGGGTCACTTGGGTAATAGTGATCACAAATTAATAAGTTTTCGTGTATCCTTTAATAAGATGTGTAGTAGAGGGGTTACAAGGACACTAAACTTCAGGAAAGCAAATTTTTAACCGATGAGAGATGATCTTGGTGGAATTAACTGGGACGATATCCTGAGACATAAAAATACACAAAGAAAATTGGAGACGTTTATTAGCATCCTGAATAGGACCTGTGCACAATATATACCGTATGGGAATAAACATGTGAGAAATAGGAGGAAACCACTATGGCTAAATAGAGCTGTAAGGGGTGCAATAAGAAATAAAAATAAAGCATTTAGAGAATTAAAGCAAGTAGGTAGTGATGAGGCATTAACTAAATACAGAAGATTAAATAAATTCTGTAAAAAGCAAATCAAGACAGCAAAGATTGAGACAGAGAGACTCATTGCCAGAGAAAGTAAAAATAATCCCAAAATATTCTTTAACTACATAAATAGTAAGAAACTAAAAAATGATAGTGTTGGTCCCCTTAAAAATAGTCTGGTTGAAATGGTGGATGAGGATGAGGAAAAAGCCAATATGCTAAATGACTTTTTTTTCAACAGTATTTACACAAGAAAATCCCATGACGGATAACATGATCAGGGATAAAAATTCTCCATTAAATGTCAACTGCTTAACCCAGCAGGAAGTACGGCGACGTCTAGAAATCACTAAAATTGACAAATCCCCGGGCCCGGATGGGATACACCCCCGAGTACTGCAGGAATTAAGCACAGTCATAGCTAGACCATTATTTATAATCTTTAAGGATTCCATAATAACAGGGTCTGTACCACAAGACTGGCGTATAGCAAATGTGGTGCCAATATTCAAAAAGGGGACAAAAACTGAACTTGGAAATTATAGGCCAGTAAGTTTAACCTCAACTGTGGGTAAAATCCTGGAGGGTTTTCTAAGAGATACTATACTGGAGTATCTGGAGAAGAATAACCTCATGACCCAATATCAACATGGGTTTACAAGGGACCGTTCCTGCCAGACTAATCTGGTAAGATTTTATGAAGAGGTAAGTTCCAGACTGGACCAAGGGAATGCAGTGGACATAGTGTACATGGACTTTTCAAAAGCTTTTGATATGGTGCCACACAAAAGGTTGATAAATAAAATGTGAACAATGGGGATAGGGGAATATAGGTGTAGGTGGGTTAAGAGCTGGCTCAGGGATAGGAAACAAAGGGTGGTTATTAATGGAGCACACTCGGACTGGGTCACGTTTAACAGTGGCGTACCACAGGGGTCAGTTTTGGGCCCGCTTCTTTTTAACATATTTATTAATGACCTTGTAGGGGGCATAGAGAGTAGAATTTCAATATTTGCAGATGACACTAAACTCTGCAGGGTAATCAATACAGAGGAGGACAATTTTATATTACAGGAGGATTTATGTAAACTAGAAGCTTGGGCTGATAAATGGCAAATGAGCTTTAATGGGAATAAATGTAAGGTCATGCACTTGGGTAGAACGAATAAGATGTATAATTATGTGCTTAATTGTAAAACACTAGGCAAAACTGTCACTGAAAAGGACCTGGGTGTATGGGTGGACGACAAACTCACATTTAGTGGCCAGTGTCAGGCAGCTGCTGCAAAGGCAAATAAAATAATGGGATGCATTAAAAGAGGCATAGATGCTCATGAGGAGAACATAATTTTACCTCTATATAAGTCACTAGTGCGACCACACTTAGAATAATGTGTACAGTTCTGGTCTCCGGTGTATAAGAAAGACAGCTGAACTGGAGCGGGTGCAGAGAAGAGCGACCAAGGTTATTAGGGAACTGGGGGGTCTGCAATACCAAGACAGGTTATTACACTTGGGGTTATTTAGTTTGGAGAATCGAAGGCTTAGGGGTGATCCTATTACAATGTATAAATATATGCGGGGACAGTACAAAGACTTTTCTAATGATCTTTTTACTCTTAGACCTGTGACGGGGACAAGGGGGCATCCTCTACATCTGGAGGAAAGAAGGTTTAAGCATACTCACAGATGCGAATTCTTTACTGTAAGAGCAGTGAGACTATGGAACTCTCTGCCATATGATGTTGTAATGAGTGATTCCCTACTAAAAATTAAGAAGGGACTGGATGCCTTTCTTGAAAAGTATAATATTAGAGGGTATATACACTAGTTTCCTTAATATTGTGTTGATCCAGGGAGCTAGTCTGATTGCCGTATGTGGAGTCGGGAAGGAATTTTTTTCCCCAAGGTGAAGCTTATTGTTTGCCACATGTGTTTTTTTTGCCTTTCTCTGGATCAACATGTTAGGGCAGGTTAGGACAGGATATGGGTTGAACTAGATGGACTTAAAGTCTCCCTTCAACCTTAATAACTATGTTACTATGTTACCAAGAAAATTGTAAATTTTTGGTGCTGCACAATTTGCTTGATACTATTGTTCTGGGTTTTCCTTGGTTGCAAACTCATAATCCAGTTTTGGATTGGAAATCTGTGTCTGTGGTGAGTTGGGGTTGTCAGTGTGTTCTTAAGGACACTCCTGTTTTCTCCACCTCTCCTCAGTCTCATGATATTCCTGATTATTTGGCTGATTTTTCTGATGTATTTAGTGAGAGTAAGTCTGCGTCTTTACCTCCTCATAGGAGTTATGACTGTGTAATTGAGTTGATGCCTGGGTGTAAATTTCCCAGGGGTCGGCTTTTCAACTTATCAGTACATGAACATGATGCTATGCGATCCTATATTAAAGAGTCATTGGAGAAGGGTCATATTAGACCATCCTCTTCACCCTTAGGTCCTGGGGTTTTTTTTGTGGCCAAGAATGATGGTTCATTAAGACCTTGTATTGATTATCGTTCCCTTAACAAGATGACAGTTAAATATTAGTACCCGTTACCCCTGATGTCTGATTTATTCTCCAGAGTTAAAAGTGCCTGCTGGTTTACTAAGCTTGACCTCAGGGGGGTGTATAATCTTATTTGCATCAAGCACGGGGATGAATGGAAGATGGCGTTTAATACTCCGGAGGGACATTTTGAGTACCTGGTGATGCCTTTTGGGCTCACTAATGCCCCTTCCGTCTTCCAATCCTTTATGAATGATATTTTCTGGGACTTTGTGGATAAGTTTTTGATCATCTATCTGGATGATATTTTGATCTTTTCCAGTGATTGGGATTCTCATGTGGAACATGTCCGGACTGTGTTCCGGATTTTGAGGGAGAATTCCCTGTTTGTTAAGGGATCGAAATGCCTCTTTGGTGTACAGAGGATTTCATTTTCAGGATTTATTTTGTCACCATCGACTATTGAAATGGACCCGGCCCAGGTACAGGCCATTTATGATTGGGTTCAGCCCACTTCTTTGAAGGCTCTCCAGAAGTTTTTGGGTTTTGCTAATTTCTATCATAAATTTATAGGTAATTTTTCTGGTATTGTCAAACCACTGACTGATCTGACCAAGAAGGGCGCTGATGTGCTGAATTGGTCTCCAGAGCCTGTCTCGGCATTTCTGGAGCTTAAGTGGAGACTCATTTCTACTCCGGTTTTACGGCAACCTGATGTCTCACTTCCATTTCAGGTGGAGGTAGATGCTTCTGAGATTGGTGCAGGAGCTGTGTTGTCCCAAAAAGATCCTGTGACTTCTAAAATGAATCCATGTGCCTTCTTTTCTCGAAAGTTCTCCCCATCTGAACGCAACTATGATGTGGGGAATCGAGAATTGTTGACCATGAAATGGGTATTTGAAGAGTGGAGACATTGGTTGGAGGGAGCTAGACATCAAGTTGTGGTCGTCCCCGATCACAAGAATTTGATTTATCTGGAGTCGGCCAAATGCTTGAATCCTAGACAGGCTAGGTGGGCCTTGTTATTCATGCGTTTTAATTTTGTGGTCTCTTTTCTTCCGGGCACTAAGCATGTTAAGGCATACGCCCTTTCTAGGAGTTTTTTTGCTGATTCTCTTATTGTTACCGAGCCTACAACCATCCTAGGTGAGGGGGTAGTTCTTTCTGCCATTTCGCCCGATTTGAGACGTGCCCTGGAAGAATTTCAGGAGGATAAACCTGAGCATTGTCCTATGGGAAAATTGTATGTTCCTGACCAGTGGAGGAAGAGAGTGATGTCTGAAGTTCATTGCTCCGCATTGGCTGGTCATCCAGGTATTTTTGGTACCAGAGATTTGGTGAGTCGGTCTTTTTGGTGGCCTGCCTTGTCTTGTAATGTCAGGAATTTTGTGCAGTTCAGTGGGACTTGTTCTCGGTCTAAACCATGTTCTCGTTCTAGTGGGTTGTTGATGCCCCTGCCGGTGCCCAAGAGGCCATGGACCCATATCTCAATGGATTTTATTTCTGATCTTCCTGTCTCTCAGAGAATGACTGTTATCTGGGTGATTTGTGATAGATTTTCTAAGATGGTCCATCTTGTACCACTCCCAAAGTTGCCATCTTCCTCAGAGTTGGTGCCCTTGTTTTTACAACAGGTGGTTCGGTTGCATGGGATTCCTGAGAACATTGTGTCAGACAGAGAAGTTCAGTTTGTTTCCAGATTCTGGAAAGTCTTTTGTTCCAATCTGGGAATTCAGTTATCTTTCTCCTCTGCGTTTCATCCTCAGACCAATGGGCAGACTGAGAGAACAAACCAGACTTTGGAGTCCAATTTGAGATGTTTTAAATCTGCTGATCAGGATGACAGGGTCTCATTTTTGCCCTTGGCCGAATTCAGGCTAAACAATAGAGCTAGTTCTGCCACTTTGATGTTGCCTTTTTTCTGTAACTTTGGGTTTCATCCTCGATTTTCTTCAGGGCAAGTGGAATCTTCAGCCTGCTCAGGTGTGAACACTGTGGTAGAGAGAATGCAGCAGATTTGGGACCAAGTGGTGGATAAGTTTTCACTCTCTCAGGAAAAGGCCCAGCGGTTTTCCAACCGGCATAGGACCATTGGTCCCTGGTTTAAAGTGGGTGATATGGTTTGGTTGTCGTCAAAGAATATCTTTATGAACATTGCGTCTCCAAAGTTCAAGCCAAGATTTATTGGACCTTATAAGATTTTGGAGATTCTTAATCCTGTTTCTTTTCGATTGGCTCTTCCAGTTGCGTTTAAGATCCATAACGTATTTCACAAATCTCTGTTGAAGAGGTTTGTTGAGCCAGTAGATCCTATGGCGGCACCTCCTGACCCTGTATTGGTTAAAGGCAATGTAGAATATGAGGTAGTGAAAATATTGGATTCTCATTTGGCTAGACAGAGACTCCAGTATTTGGTCAAATGGAAGGGTTATGGCCAAGAGGATAATTCTTGGGTCTCTGCCTCTGACATTCATGCCAATAGATTGGTTCGTGCTTTTCACCGGGCCCATCTTGACCGACCTGGTCGCGTGGATGAGGGTTCGGTGACCCCTCCTCGGGGGGGTACTGTTGTGAACTCATTTTCTTGTCTGCCTCTGGTTTCTCGTGAGGGAGCTAGTTGTGCTGACAGAAGAGTTGTGAGTTCTCTTTCTGGGCTCCCTCTGGTGGCAGCAGGAGGTAATGAAGCTGATCTAATTAACAGAGACCTGCCACCTGATAATGAGGATGAGGTTTGGACATCTGGAGTCTCAGACTGGATTTAAGACAGCTGACTCCCTATTCCCATGCTGGTGATTTTTTTCCTGCCTCCTGAGGTCTTAGTTTCCAGCTCAGTTCCTGTCTTCTCAAGCTAAGTTGTCTCTGCTAATGTTCACATTTGATTTGGTTTGGTCTAATCAGTTTTTTGTGTGGTGGGTGAAGTCTAGTGACTTCAGGGCTTTTTTTGCTATCAGAAGTGTTGGACATTTTTGCAGGATTTTTTGGAGTGATTGCAGACAGTATCTTTCCTTTCCTGTCCTTTCTAGTTAGTGTGGGCCCCATCGTTTGCCCAGCCTATTTTCCTACCTGTGCTTGTGCTTTCATCTTGTTTCACTGTCAACACATGTGTGGGGGCTGTCTATTCCTTTGGGGTCTGTTCTGGGGCAGTTTAGATCTCCCCTTTTCTTGCTTTAGGCTTATTTAGTCCTCCGGCTGTGATGAAGCGTCTAGAATCATCGTAGGAACGCTCCACGGCTGCTGTTAGTTGTGTGTTAGGATCAGGGGTCTGCAATCCACGTAGTTACCAACCTCTCTGGTTTTCTGTGACTTAGCTTGGTTTTATTTTCCTCCTCGGTGACCCAATCATAACATATGATACTGTTTGAGAAGTGGACAGCTCTAAACGGTGTATGGAAAAATGGAAATGTCCGTATATGTATTTCCGGAGTCTCACACACACACGCTGTCTCTGTATAGACTTGACCATAATCCAAACAGCAGCTATACGATACTGTTTGAGAAACCGACAGCTCTATACAGTGTATGTATGGAAAATTTTAAATCTCTGTCTATTTTTTTCCGGAGTCAACAGCAGATATACGATACTGTTTGAGAAGCAGACAGCTCTATACGGTGTATGTATGGAAAATTTTAAATCTCTGTCTATTTTTTTCCGGAGTCACACACACACGCTGTCTCTGTATAGATTTAACTGTAGTCCAAACAGCAGATATATGATACTGTTTGAGAAGCGGACAGCTCTAAACGGTGTATTGAAAAATGGAAATGTCCGTATATGTATTTCCGGAGTCTCACACACACACGCTGTCTCTGTTTAGATGTGACCGTAATGTGAACAGCAGATATATGATACTCTTTGCGAATGGACAGCTCTATATGGTGTATGGAAAAATGGAAATGTATAGAGACTCAGGAGGGCACTACTCAATAGAATCGCGGATCCACCAGCAGTCAGTATAAACAGAAACTATGAAATAGATAGAGGAAAACTACTGACAAAAATTGCAGGGATCACTGTGAGAATACAAGAATATTTTATGGGTAACAGAAGGGCAAACAACCATTTAAAAACATTTAAAAGTCATACACTGACATGAAACAAGCACCAGGGCCCAAAATAGAGCCCACCAACTCACTCCAGTAAGTGGACATGTATAAATGGCTCTAAAGTACAATAAAATGCCCGCAACAATGAAACAAATAATGTACAATCATGTGCAGATCAAAATAATTCCAAAAATCAGTCTATTAAAATAGACTAATCTATGCAGCCACAAATACAAAATACAAAAACTGCAGGCAAAAAGCCATAAGAGTATTCACAGTGAGGCACTATGCAACATTATAATATCCAGAGATTGAACAACCTGTAAGGCAAATGAGAGCCATAATGTAGCCCAGAGGCTGAAATGATCAAGATTAAATCCTGCCTGCATAGTCCCAATGAGATGCCACTTACATGGGGGGAGCTTGTGGAGTGCCCGACGCTAGTCGCCACCGCTAGGTGGCTTCGTCAGGGGCCCCTGATGAAGCCACCTAGCAGTGGCGACATGCGTCGGGCACTCCACAAGCTCCCCCCATGTAAGTGGCATCTCATTGGGACTATGCAGGCAGGATTTATTCTTGGTCATTTCAGCCTCTGGGCTACATTACGGCTCTCATTTGCCTTACAGGTTGTTCAATCTCTGGATATTGTAATGTTGCATAGTGCCTCACTGTGAATACTCTTATGGCTTTTTGCCTGCAGTTTTTGTATTTTGTATTTGTGGCTGCATAGATTAGTCTATTTTAATAGACTGATTTTTGGGATTATTTTGATCTGCACATGATTGTACATTATTTGTTTCATTGTTGCGGGCATTTTATTGTACTTTAGAGCCATTTATACATGTCCACTTAATGGAGTGCGTTTGGGGGGCTCTATTTCGGTCCCTGGTGCTTGTTTCATGTCAGTGTATGACTTTTAAATGTTTTTAAATGGTTGTTTGTCCTTCTGTTACCAATAAAATATTCTTGTATTCTCACAGTGATCCCTGCAATTTTTGTCAGTAGCTTTCCTCTATTTCATAGGAAAAATGGAAATGTCCGTATATATATTTATGGAGTATCACACACACACGCTGTCTCTGTATAGCTGTGACCGTAATCCGCAAACAGCTGATATACGATACTGTTTGAGAAGCGGACACCTCTATACGGTGCATGTATGGAAAAATGTAAATCTCCGTCTATTTTTTCACGGAGTCACACACATATAGCATGTATTTGTCTGTGATACCAGCCGGTACATGGTAGTATGTGAGGAGCGTACACCTCTATATGGTGTGTGAAAAAGTGAACGCTCGGTAACTGTGCAGACAAAAGTATTTTTGCTTTGAAAAAAGCAGTCTACACAGCAGTGTGCACACAGCAATGCAGCTATCAGGTAGCCTTATAAGGCACAACAAGAGAACACAAAATGACAGATATGAAAAATTTCTCTGCAGCCAAAAATATGGCAGTAATCAGCAAGTGCTGGATAACAAACACAGGGTATTTAGTCTATACGTTTTTTTGCAAAAAAATGTATGCCAAGCTGCCTCACCATCGTCAAGGTAACCCGTGTCGAAGCAGTCCCTATCTAATGTATTTAAAACCTGAACGTGTGAACAGTGTCTAATATGAACAGGATTCAGACAGGCCGCTCCACAGTATGGGCTCATGGTTTGAGACAGCTACTTTATGCACATCACACAGGAGAGGGGTGGGGTCTCCCAAGCCTTGCTAAGCAAGGAAAAAACGGATTTTAATCACAAGTTCAGGTTTTAAATACATTACATAGGGACTGCTTCGACATGGGTTACCTTGACGTTGGTGAGGCAGCTTGGTATACATTTTTTTGCAAAAAAAGTATCGACTAAATACCCTGTGTTTGTTATCCAGCACTTGCTGATTACTGCCATATTTTTGGCTGCAGAGAAATTTTTCAAATCTGTCATTTTGTGTTCTCTTGTTGTATCTTAGTTAATGGGTGGTGTGAACGTGGTCTGACCGACGTGTTCACATTTATGCATATCACATGTGTTTTTAATCTGTTTTTTCCTTGCTTAGCAAGGCTTGGGAGACCCCACCCCTCTGCTGTGTGATGTGCATAAAGGAGCTGTCTCAAACCATGAGCCCATACTGTGGAGCGGCCTGTCTGAATCCTGTTCATAGTAGACACCTTTCACACGTTCAGGTTTTAAATACATTAGATAGGGACTGCTTCGACACGGGTTACCTTGACGATGGTGAGGCAGCTTGGCATACTTTTTTTGCAAAAAAAGTATCGACTAAATACCCTGTGTTTGTTATCCAGCACTTGCTGATTGCTGCCATATTTTTGGCTGCAGAGAAATTTTTCAAATCTGTCATTTTGTGTTCTCTTGTTGTATCTTAGTTAATGGGTGGTGTGAACGTGGTCTGACCGACGTGTTCACATTTATGCATATCACATGTGTTTTTAAGCCTTATAAGGCAGCCTAATAACCACCAGAGCTGCTGCACACAAAAATATCCTCCCCTGTCACTGCACACTAACTGTTGTGTTGTACAGAGAAAATTGCTATCAGCAGTAGCACAGTTTTTTTTTCCTGCCTAAACACTCTCCCTATTGAGAACAAGCAGCAGCAACCTCTCCCTATGCTAAGATCGTCAGAAGTAAGATGGCGGTCGGCTTTCAGGGCTTTTATAGCCACTGTGACGCCACACAAAGCAAGCCAATCACTGCAATGCCCTTCTCTAAGGTGGTGGTGGCCGCTGCCCATGTCATCGCATTGCCCATAGTGTGCGTCCTTGATCATTGGCTGAGAAAAGGTGCTGGAAGCATTATGGGAAGCGCGACTTTGGCGCTCGAGTCGGCGACCGCATGGCCGACCTCACGCTATGGTCGGGTTTCGATCAGCGAAACCCGACTTTAGCGAAAGTCGGCGATTTTTGAATTTGACTGACCCGTTTCGCTCAACTCTAGATGGTATCCATAACTTAATATTTTGTTGCACAACTTTTTGCGGCAATCACTGCAATCAAACAATTCCTGTAACTGTTAATGAGATTTCTGCACCTCTCGACGGGTATTTTGGCCCACTCATCAAGCAAAAACTGCTCCAGTTGTCTTGTGTTTGAAGGCTGCCTTTTCCAGATGGCATGTTTCAGCTCTCTCCAAAGATGCTCAATAGGATTTAGGTCAGGGCTCATAGAAGGCCACTTCAGAAAAGTCCAATTTTTTCCTCTTATCCATTCTTGGGTGTTTTAGCTATGTGATTTGGGTCATTATACTGTTGCAAGACCCTTGACCTGTGACTGATACCAAGATTTCTGACACTGGGTAGCATATTTCTCTCTAGAATCCCTTGATAGTCTTGAGATTTCATTGTGCCCTGCACAGATTCTAGATACCCTGAGCCAGATGCAGCAACGCAGCCCCAGAACATAACAGAGCCTCCTCCATGTTTCATAATAGGGACAGTGTTCTTTTCTTGATATGCTTCACTTCTCTGTCTGTGAACTTAAAGCTGATGTGCCTTACCAAAAAGTTCCATTTTTGTCTCATCTGTCCATAGGACATTCTCCCAGAAGCTTTGTGGTTTGTCAACATGTAGTTTGACAAATTCCAGTCTGGATTTTTTATAATTGTTTTTCATAATGGTGTCCTCCTTGGTCGTCTCCCATGAAGTCCCTTTCGGCTAATAAAACGACGGGTGGTGCGATCTGACATTGATGTTCCTTGAGCTTGAAGTTCACCTTTAATCTGTTTAGAAGTTTTTCTGGGTTCTTTTGTTACCATTTGTATTATCCGTCTCTTTGATTGGTCAACAATTTTCCTTCTGTGGCCACGTCCAGGCGTCTAGGGAGGTTGGCTACAGTCCCATGGAGCTTAAATTTCTGAATAATATGTGCAATTGTAGTCACATGAACATCAAGCTGCTTGGAGATGGTCTTATGACTTTTACCTTTAACATGTTTGTCTATAATTTTCTTTCTAATCTCCTGAGACAACTCTTTCCTTCGCTTCCTCTGGTCCATGTTGAGTGTGATACACACCATGTCACCAAACAGCACAGTGAGTATATGTAGCCCTCTATACAGGCCCACTCACTGATTCCAAGATTGTAGACGCCTGTGATGATAATTAGTGGACACACCTTGATTTAACATGTCCCTTTTGTCACTTTATTTTCAGGGGTACCATCATTTCTGTCCAGGCCTATTTCACGAGTTTTATTTTTTTTTAATTATGAGGAAGCATGGTTGAAAAGCAATGTCTGAATTTCATTTGTTCATTTTCATAGATTTTTGATTTATTATTTCTTTTGTCAGATTCAAGTTACTTCTGTGACCACTGTGGATTTTTCTGTCTTTAACGAGGGGTACCAACAATTTTGACCACGTGTGTAACAGTGGTGGTTTCTCCAAGTGGGACTCCACATGTATCTGGGTTTAAATATACAAAGATAAGTGGTGCCACATTAGTGCCATTAATCTTTTGTCTTAGAATTAGTCTTTACAGGATGTTCTACTTCCTGTACGACCACTGACTGACTAACATGAAGTGCTGTGTAATATAAGAAATAATGTACCTCTATTAAAATATAACATTATAGAATTTTAGAGTATAAGAATTCACAAGACAAGAATGTGACCTTTATGACCATGGTAAACTGAGGTGGGACGTGGACCAGTGGTCTGTTCATCGCTAGTGGTCAGCAAAATACTGCTGAAGATATAGATGAAATTACCCACACGTCTAACTCACATAACTAAATACTGTATTCTTATTATACATCTGCTATAAAAGAAGGAAATTACCTTAAAGCTTCTGTAATTTATATCCTCCTACATTCAGCACCAGAACCCAGGATGATGTCTATGCAAATGTGTATGACCCAGCATATAAAGGGTTAGATCCTTCTCCTCTTTATCTCAGTTATCTTCCTCACATTGTAAATTGATCAGTGACGATGTATCTTCTATTACTGCTGGTGATTTCCCCAATAAGTAAGATTTATATTGTGTCTGTATTGGATATAACAGTAATTATAAGCGGCTACAAGTCACATATTTCTTACCATGTTCTCTGTATTTCAGGTGTCCTCAGTCAGACATTACTGGAGTCTGGTCCAGGACTTGTGAAACCTCCACAGCAACTGAAATTAACCTGTACAGTCTCTGGGTTTGAGTTAACCAGTTATGCTATGCACTGGGTCAGACAAGCCCCTGGGAAAGGTCTGGAATGGATTGGAGCTGTATGGACTAATGGTGGTACTTCTTATACTGATTCACTGAAGAGCAGAACCACAATCACAAAAGACAACGCCAAGAAGCAGGCCTATCTCCAGATGAGTAACATGGAGGCTGCAGACACTGGAGTGTATTATTGTGCAAGAGACACATAAATATAAAGTAATGAGGAGATCATACAAAATCCTGCTGTGTCTCACTGGTTATAGGAAACCACAAGAGGAAGAAGGTTACTGATCTGTGAAAGAGAAACTTTGTAAGGACATTAGAAAAATATTGCTGGAAAAACAATAAGAGCAAATAGGGTCTTATCCGATGAGACAGAGGAAATTTAAAAAAAAACCGGGAATTGCTCACCTGGTTCAGTTATGTGACCACAACACTTAAAACATTGTTGAAAAATCAGCTGCTGCAGACACTTAATACATTTCCATTAGATGGATAGGAGAAGTAGTGGGGTTGGAATCTGTGCTGCCGACATTACCAGAATCTTGTATCAAAGATATTCAGAGATTGGATTCCAGGATCGAAGAGTTTTATTAGTCAATTTGTTTCTAAGTATTCCACTTCTTCATCAGGACAAACCATGTTTAATTCAAAATACTGGTATCATCGGCAGCGCAGATCCAAAGCCCAATACTAATTATAAGGACATTAACTGGTTTTCAGCATATTACATAAAAACTCTTCCTCCAAAAGAGAATGAGAGCAATTTTACAACTGACACCTGACTGAATGAAAGTGCTCCAATCCGAAAAGCTCTGATTATGTCAGGCTAACACTTTAGGGCTGTGTGCCCACGTTGCGTTTTTGTAAGCGTTTCTGCAGCGTTTGTGCCGGCTCAGACGCTGCAGAAACGCTTAAAAGAAGTTTCCCATTCAATTTAATGCATTTTTGGCTTTTTGTGCCAATGCATGCATTTTTAAACGCTCAGGAAACGCTTAGAGGCTAAAAACACAGCATGCTCATTAATTTCCACATTGCTCCTCGTTTTTAGCCATTTCCAATGTTCCCAGAAAGCGCGCGGAAAAAAACGCTTCAAAAACACGCGTTTTTTGTGCAAAAACGTGCAAGAAACGGGCGGAAATAAAACGCGCATTTTCTGAGAAGGAGTCCCGTTTCCTGAGCATTTAAAATCGCTAACGTGGGCACATAGCATAATGGTCAGCAGACAATCATCAATGCACTGAGACAAAATGTGAGTCCTATGTGTCAATCCTTCAAGGTATTACAGCATAATGTATCAACCATCACCAGTTCTGGAACCCTAAAAGGCCAAAAATAGGCGTTTCTTTATTTTATTTAAAAAAAAAATCCCTCAAAATACATAAAACATTTATATTCACATTTTCCTTTCTTTTTTTATATCTTGAACTTTTAACGTATTCTTAATAGTTTTCTTACAGGGTAAACTTTGGGGAAAAACTGAATTAAAAATCCAGAATTGCTGTTTTTCTGTCTCCTTGCCTCTAAAACAAGGAAGAAAGCTGTCTGCATTTCATCAAAATGATACAAAACGTACAGTTTGCTAAAAATAAAAAAAAAACTTCAAATAGCTTCACTGTGAGAAACTTTAAAAAGTTATGGATAAAGAATGTAGCAATAAATATGATTTTTTAAAGCTTTTTTTCTACAGCGGTAACACATTAAAGAGCTACAAAAGACTATAATCCCCTTCTGATGAATTTAACATGTCATTTTTATTGCAAAATGAATGCAGTGAAACAAGATGTAAGCAACAGTGGTGGAAATGCTGTGGGGATTTTTTCTGTTTATTACCACAAACTTTTTTTTCTTTCTTTTTAAATTCATGATATGGAAAAATAAATGATAGCATAAAAAAGATAGAATTCATCCTCCAATAAGCAATACCACACATCTTGGTCTATATTGACTGATAAACAAACATCCCCCCAGTTGTGATTATATATGGCTATGATATTCAGTAATAACTGTATTTCCTGCTTGTGTACCAATGTAATGCATGTGAATTCAAAAGTAGAGACAACAGGCAGAAACAACAATCTACTTCTACTTTATTCAGTTAACAAGGTTAAATGCGGGATAGACTATTATCATAGATAAACTGCACAAGAATAATATTCACAGCATCATTTACAGGCAACAGGCAATTATATGCAAAAAGATATATTTGTTAGCACATTACAAGACATACTGTATGTCCTCAAGATCAGTCCTTGGTCTACAGTCCAACCTTGGTCTAACCAGCGGATAAGGGTCGGAATGTGGTAATTTGACTGGTGGAGGCAATAAAAAAACTTTGCAACAAAGAACCATATGCTTTGTTATCATATAGTCTTTTGCCTGTTTTTGAGGATGAGCTGAGGAAGATGCTTGAGGGGAGTTTTGAGAGTGGGTCAATTAGTAAAAATATTCTTGATGGGTTAACTGTTAATTCACTCGTGATGCCCACCTTCCATCTTCTCCTCAAGGTCCAAAAAGATACAATCAGTCCTCCTGGATGTCCGATTTCCTCTGGTATAGGGGGACTTAGTGATCCAATATGTAAATACATTGATTACTATTTGAGACCTCAAGTTAAGATGCTGCCCTCTTACCACGGTCGTTCTTAAACATCTGGATGGCATGACTCTCGAACCTTGTACAATTCTTGTCATGGCAGATGTACAGGCACTATATACCTCCATCGGCCTTGATGATGCATTAGAGGCAAGCAAATTTTTTCTTGAATCCAGTGGTATCGATGTTGAAACTAGAAGCCTGGTGCTAAGATTGTTGCAATTCATTTTACACAGAATTTTTTCACATTCAAAGACAACATTTTTCTTTAGAATCATCATACAGCTCTGATGGCAGTCTGTGCACCCTCATATGCTAACCTCTTCTTGGGGTTTTGGGAAAGGAGCATGTTTCAGGAGGGCGCACATGCTGACTTCGCCAGTTTCTGAGATGGTTTTGATACATTAATGTCATCTTCTTTATATGGCAAGGATCCGTAGATGACCTTCATGGGTTTATGAAGGCACAGAGCGTAACCATCTGAACTTCAGGCTCACATATAATTACCATGACAAAGTGATTTCATTTCTGCATATCAAGTTATTGGTGCAGGATGATGGTTCCATCTATACTGATTATTTCCGTAAAGAAACATTGGTTAACGCAGTACTTTATGACTCCTTCTCACACCAAGTCTACGATCGTGGCTGTCCCGATTGGACAATTTGTTCGCATGAACAGGCAACATGTTTGAGAGTCAGGCTATGGACCTTGAGGAGTGATTCCTGGCCCATGAATATAGCAATAGAAGTATTAAACAACGCTATTTCTGAGTCAGGAGTGTGAGAAAAAGTGAACTGCTGGCCTCAAGCAACACTAATAAGAGGAAGGATCCAGTAATAAGGCATATCTCAACATATAACCACCAGTGGGAAATTATGTGGAAGATCATGAATAGAGTTGAGCGACTTTTGGTTTTTTAGGGTCGCGTTTCGTTTCGTGAAACCCGACTTTTCCAAAAGTCGGGTCGAGCAAGATCGTCCGATTATAGGGAAAAGTCGGGGTCGTCCCGAAACACGAAACCCAATGTAAGTCAATGGGGATTAAAAGTCGGCAGTGAGAGGAAGACAGGAAACACACCTACAGTGCCCATTTGAATGCCAAAAGCATCAATTCTTCTTTCTTAAGCTTGTCAACTTTAATTAAATTCATAATACAAGTTACGCACTGAAAAATGGGGGTTATTTGGCTAAAGTTGTGGGGGGGGAGGGCTGGCTACAGGTTTTCATGTGCCCTGGGCGAAAGAGCGCCCCTTTAACACATACCACAACTCATCATGCTCCGATACGGCAGAGAAATAGCGGTATAGTACAATGAAAAATACCTCACTTTTTACATCTCATGACGAGGCCCATCTATTTCTCCATACAGAATCATTGGTCCCATATAATGTTTGAAACAGTATATGATGAGCTCCACATAATGCTACAGTATATGTTGGTCCCCATGGATGAAGCTCCACTGTCTTATGGGCCCAAATAATGCTCCAAACATAATGGGCCCCATTTCTAATGCTCTAGTGTATAATGGGCCCTGTAAATGCTGCTCCAGTGTCTGATGTCCACCTTTGGAATGTTCCAGTGTATGGTGGGCCCCATCTATCATTCTCCAGAGTATAGTGCTCCCCAAAAATTGCTGTCCCAACATTGAAAACAATCAAATAAGTCTCCTCGCTAGGGAATCCCTGTACTTGTCTGGACAGGTGCTGTAGCTTGCTTAACAGCTCGCCAGCCGTTCTCACGCCCAGTATGGATTACACGTGATTGCACAAAGGTGAGAAAGGGTACCGTATCCCTGGATAACATGTATGGATAGCGTACACATTCAAAATATATGTCTATACAGCATGAGGCAGGCTCAGACGGTGTTAGGCCCAGTATGGATGGCACGTGATTGCACAAAGGTTAGAAAGGGTACCGTTTCCCCGGATAACATGTATGGATAGCTTACACATTCAAAATATATGTCTCAGGAGGCAGGCTCAGATGGTGTCAGGCACAGTATGGATTGCACGTGATTGCATAAAGGTTAGAAAGGGTACCGTATCCCTGGATAACATGTATGGATAGCGTACACATTCAAAATATATGTCTATACAGCATGAGGCAGGCTCAGACGGTGTTAGGCCCAGTATGGATTGCACGTGATTGCACAAAGGTTAGAAAGGGTACCGTATCCCCGGATAACATGTATGGATAGCGTACACATTCAAAATATATGTCTCAGGAGGCAGGCTCAGACTGTGTCAGGCACAGTATGGATTGCACGTGATTGCATAAAGGTTAGAAAGGGTACCGTATCCCTGGATAACATGTATGGATAGCGTACACATTCAAAATATATATCTCAGGAGGCAGGCTCAGACGGTGTCAGGCACAGTATGGATTTGACGGCCCAGATTACACAGCGGAGGAGCAGGGAGAGGTAAAGATTGCAAATGCTGGGGCCCTGCCCAAGCAAGGGGGCCCACTCGTGGGCGTCGGTACTGGCACTGGGCCCCTGATAGTACAGCGGTGTGTCTGATGGCGGGTGTGCACCACCACCGTCAGAGACACTTGATTGCACTATGAGGGACCCTGTGCCAGTGCCCGCGCCCATGAGTCGGCCTACCCACCTGTCCAGGGCAACGGCACTCGCACGGTGTCGTGCGCTAGGTGGTGACCCCGGCCATGGGGGGGAGGCAGCACAGTTAGGGAGTTTTAGAAAGTGGCATATGTTGATGTTGGACATTCAGCTGATGCAAAAGGCGAAATAGGTGAAGTACCAGGAAGAGGTGGACCAAAGCAAGCCATTTTTCTGTCACCCTATGTGTCATCAGGGGAAGGTGGGACAAAATCCTTGGAAACCCATGCGTGGTTTATTTTAATGAAGGTTAGATCATCCACATTTTGGGTTGACAGACGGGTCCTTTTTTCTGTCAGGATTGATCCAGCTGCACTGAAGACTCTTTCCGATAGCACACTTGCAGCTGGGCAAGCGAGCTCCTGTAAGGCATATTGGGCCAATTCAGGCCAGGTGTCCAGTTTAGCGGCCCAATAGTCAAAGGGGAATGACCTGTGTGGGAGAACATCGATATGGGAGGAAAAGTAGTTTGTAACCATAGTTGACAACTGCTGTCTCCTGTCACTTTCCATCGATGCAGTATTACCAGTTGTGTGAGCGGTATTTGAAAAATCAGTCCACAACATTGTCATGAAACCCCTGTCTCCAACGCCACTTCTGCTGTGTGCACCACGAACACCTCTGCCAAGCTGCCCCCGACCCGTACGGCTCGTGTGAGAACCATCACCGCTGCTGTGTGCTGGGAATGCCTCAAGCAACCAATTTACCAGAGTTGCTTGTTTATTAGCCAATATTAGGTCAAGGTTCTCCTGTGGCATGATGTTTTGTAATTTGCCTTTATAGCGTGGATCCAGGATGCTGGCCAACCAGTAGTCGTCATCGTTCATCATTTTGGCAATGCGGGGTCCCTTTTTAGGATCCGCAAGGCATAATCTGACATGTGGGCCAATGTTCCCGGTGTCAATGATGCACTGCGAGTGCTGGCTGGAGGAGCACTTTCTGGCAAATCCACATCCCTCCAGTCACGCACAAACCCTGTACCAGACCTTGCCACGCCAACATTTTCACTTGCCCCACGAGATGCATCCTCCTCCCCTAAGTAATCATCCCCATCATCCTCCTCCTCCTCCTCTTCTTCCTCCACCTCATCCAGGAGAGGTCCCTGAGCAGACAATGGCTGAATGTCATCAAGGATTCCCTCCTCCTCTTCCTCCTCATCAACATTGGCTGCAGACGCCTGCTCCTTAAGGTGCGTCAAAGTTTGCATGAGCAGACGCATAAGTGGGATGCTCATGCTTAGGATGGCGTCGTCTGCGCTTACCAGCCGTGTGCATTCCTCAAAACACTGAAGGACTTTACAAAGGTCTTTCAGCTTCGACCACTGCACACCTGTCAACTCCATGTCTGCTCTCAAAGTGCCTGGCCGTGTATCCTCCCACAAATGCATTATGGCCTGCCTCTGCTCGCACAGCCGCTCCACCATGTGCAGGGTGGAGTTCCACCTTGTTGCAATGTCGATAATGAGGCGGTGGTTGGGAAGGTGGAGCAATCGCTGCAGCTTCTGCATACGAACGGAGTGTACAGGCGACCGGCGGATGTGCGCGCACAGTCTTCGCACCTTCTGGAGCAGGGCTGTTAACTCCGGATAATTTTTGAGGAAGCACTGCACCACCAGGTTCAAGGTGTGAGCCAAGCAAGGTATGTGGCTGAGTTTTGAAAGGGCTATGGCTGCCACAAAATTACGGCCGTTATCACTAACTACCTTGCCTGCCTCAAGATGTACACTGCCCAGCCATGACTCAGTTTGTCGCTTCAAGTACTCGGCCAGCACCTCGGCGGTGTGTCTGTCGCCCAAACACATCATCTGCAACACAGCCTGCTGACGCTTTCCACTAGCTGCTCGATAGGGGGACACATCGTGTGCAACAGTGGCAGCTGCAGATGGAGTGCTCGTACGACTGCGCTCTGTGGACGAGCTTTCGCTTCTGGAGGAGGAGGAGAAGGAGGAGGAGGAGGAGGAGGAGGGTCGAACGCCTACAGCCAACTGTTTACTATACCGTGGGCTAGGCAGCACTGTCCCACCACCACTGTCCCCTGTGGACCCTGCATCCACCACATTAACCCAGTGCGCAGTGATGGACACGTAACGGCCCTGGCCATGCCGACTGGACCATGCATCAGTTGTGAGGTGCACCTTTCCGCTCACTGACTGCTTGAGTGCATGGACAATGCGGTCTTTCACATGATGGTGGAGGGCTGGGATGGCTTTGCGAGAGAAGAAGTGGCGACTGGGTAGGTCATAGCGTGGTACTGCATAGGCCATGAGTTCGCGGAAAGCTGTGCTTTCCACCAACCGAAAGGGCATCATCTCAAACGAGATTAGTTTGGCAATGTGGGCGTTCAAACCCAGTGTACGCGGATGAGAGACTGAGTACTTTCTTGACCTACTCATAGTGTCTGGGAGGGTGAGCTGGACTTGAGAGCTGCATATGGTGGAAGTAGCGGTGGACAGGGCGGACTGAGAGTGGGTTGATGATGGTGATGGAGTTGGTGTTCTTTCTGATGGCCTAGAATCAGTCTTTCGTTGATATAACAGTGGGATTCCCTGACTGCTGTGGTCTTGCAACGACACCTCAACATTTGCTGCTGTGCTAACCGGTGGGCTTACAGTGGGGGAAACAATGTAGCGTTGCTGACTACCTTCGTTGTGATCAGTTGCACATGTGGCACTTGAGGTTTGGTGTTGTGTCCACGCTTGCAAGTGCATGCTGGTTAAATGTCTAAGCATGCAACTGGTATTCAAATTTTTCAGATTTTTCCCTCGGCTAAAAGGTCTTTGCGCACTTCTTACAGATAACCTTGGCCTGATCATGAGGATTTTGTTCAAAAAAGTGCCACACTGCACTCTTCCTACTTTGGCAGACATTTTGCGGCCTAGCACGCTGTGATCTTTTGACCCTCTGGACAAGCTGTCCAGCAACTCTTTTGATGTTTGGAACCTGTCTTTGGAGTGCTCCGGGCCTGCCAGATAACAGCTGTTGCGATGTCGATGTCTGCTGTGGATGCTCCTCATCTGAGCTATTGGAAGCAGCACCCTCTTCCCCCAATGGATGCCAATCTGGGTCAACAACTGGGTCATCCATCACCTCCTCTTCTATGTCATGTGCACCTTCCTCTGTGTCACCGTGTATGGTGGTATAGTGTGCGGGAAGGGGCACCTGAGTCTCATCAGGGTCAGAATCTGGCTCTGTACACTGCGAGGACAATGTAGTGCTCTGAGTGAATGTACCAGCAGAATCATCCATCAGCGGCTGTGCATCAGTGCACTCCATGTCAGATTCATCTTGGCCTGGGTAATTCACCATTTGACTTGATAATCCAGGCATGGTATGTGAAAACAGCTCCATGGAGTAATCAGTAGTATGGCCTGCGTCATCCTTCAATCTTGGTTGGGGTGAAGGACACAAGGAAAGGTGTGGTTCATGAACATGAGCCTCCAATGACGACTCAGTGCTTTTACTTTTTACAACTTCAGAAGAGGAGGCGATAGAGCTGGAGGCTGAGTCAGCAATGTAAGACAAAACTTTTTCCTGATGCTCTGGCTTTAAAAGCGATTTGCCAACTCCTAGAAAACTAAGCGTTCGAGGCCTTATGTAGCCAGACGATGACGCAGGGTCAGCACCTCCTGCATTCGGTCCTATTTTGCTCTTGCCACTACCATCAGATCCACCACCAACACCATCATTACCAGCTGCCAACCCCCGCCCAATTCCACGGCCTCTTCCACCAGCCTTCCTCATTTTTGGTAGAAATGTAGACAAAATCCAACAAACTATATAGTAATGTAAAACAAGGTACAAGGTGTCTATAGGACAGGGGAGATTTTGAATTTCTGCACACACTTTTGGACACTGGACACTTTTGGATTGTGTGAGGCCCACTGATATCTGAGCGCTATGTGACAGGCTCGATGGCACAGCTGTGACAAAAGTGACTAGAGGATAAGGGAGATTTTGAATTTCTGCACACACTTGTGGACAGTGGACACTTTTGGATTGTGTGAGGCCCACTGATATCTGAGCGCTATGTGACAGGCTCGATGGCACAGCTGTGACAAAAGTGACTAGAGGATAAGGGAGATTTTGAATTTCTGCACACACTTGTGGACAGTGGACACTTTTGGATTGTGTGAGGCCCACTGATATCTGAGCGCTATGTGACAGGCTCGATGGCACAGCTGTGACAAAAGTGATTAGAGGATAAGGGAGATTTTGAATTTCTGCACACACTTGTGGACAGTGGACACTTTTGGATTGTGTGAGGCCCACTGATATCTGAGCGCTATGTGACAGGCTCGATGGCACAGCTGTGACAAAAGTGACTAGAGGATAAGGGAGATTTTGAATCTCTGCACACACTTTTTGACACTGGACACTTTTGGATTGTGTGAGGCCCACTGATATCTGAGCGCTATGTGACAGGCTCGATGGCACAGCTGTGACAAAAGTGACTAGAGGATAAGGGAGATTGGATTGCTTTTAAAAAAGCAGTTTGCGGAGCAGTGGGTAAACAGCAATGCCAGCCTGTCAGGAAGCCTTAAAAGGCAGCCCAACAACCAACACCACTGATACACCACAATATAGCCTCCCCTTGCACTGCACACACAGTGACTGGTGTGTTGTGCAGGCCAAATCGCTAGCAGCAGAAGCAGTTTTTTTGTCTTCTTCCCTGCCTAATGCTCTCCCTACAGAATCAGCAGCAACCTCTCCCTATACTAAGATCGGCAGAAGTAAGATGGCGGTCGGCGTGCACGCCCTTTTATACCCCCTGTGACGCCCACCAAAGCAAGCCAATCACTTGCATGCCCTTCTGAAAGATGGTGGTGACCCGTGCCTATGTCATCACGTTGCCCACAGTGTCCGTGGATCCTGATTGGCTGAAAAAGAGCGCAAAACAAACTTTTGAAACGCGACTTTGGCGCGTAAGTCGCCGACCTCGTGGCCGACCTCATCCTAGGGTCGGGTTTCGTTTCATGAAACCCGACTTTGCCAAAAGTCGGCGACTTTTGAATTTTTTCGACCCGTTTCGCTCAACTCTAATCATGAACAGACACTGGGCTATATTAAAAAGATAAACCCATAAAAAATATCCATAAAAATGTATATAATAACAATATTTCTTTAAAATAAACAAAGGAAGCACAATATCTCAATAATTGATTAAAAACAATATTTATTCAATATAATTAAAAATAACCAAGAATTGCATGTGCGGGGGCAAGAAAGCAGCCAGAACAGGTGGCAAGAACCGTTAAATCAGGGCTAAAAATCAATTATAGGAGGCCAATAGCACCATGAAAAATACATTAATCACAATAAATATAAAAGGTGACAAAATAAAATTCATTTCACATCCCAAAAATATATCACTATATTATTTATGACCAATAAAGTGTAAAAAATAAATTAAATAATAGTGTATGAATTAATATTAAATATTAAAGTGATAAATATACATCAAATATTGATACCAAGTGCACTAAGTAAAATGTTACCACCACCACCAACAAGTAATATATAATTTACTATAAAATAAATGCAAACATCATATTTAATGACAAGAATATAATTGATAGTGCATAATAGTGCATATATCAAAGTGATAAATGTGCATCATATATTACTTGCAGGTGCACAAAAGGTTATTAAACCGACTCCCTGATGAAGCAGATAAAGCGAAACGCGCGTTGGAGTCGCGTGTGCGGGGGCAGTTTGTTGCCATTTCTGGTTGGTAATGTATTCTCTTTGATTATGGGCTATTTTTATTCCTCTCATCAAATGTGAGGTCTGCATCTATGAAGGCTTTTTATCCTGAGTAACTTATATATTATTTTATGGCGCTCTAATAACCTTTTGTGCACCTTCTGCTTCATACTTGCTGATATTTTACCCTCTATTGGAATCTGAGTGCATAAAGAATTTTATCTCACTTTGTCATTGAGCTGGACTATCTACTGGAATCTTCACGCCAAGACACGGCGGTTCCTTGCTCCGACTCCTGGGATGTCTTTAAGTGGTGAGCTGGATTGTTTTTTCATTTGTTAAAATATCCACGTTTTAGTTGCTCAATCCTGAAGCCACATTTTTATGGATGCTATCATCATGCCAATTAGTATTAACATTTAGTAGAGTTTATACCAGTTGCCCTTAGATTCGCCCATACTTAATATGCCCCTTGGTCTTTTACTATGTGTACTCTATTTAGGTTTGATTTGATTATTATTTAACACATAGCAATTTGTACTTAATTTATTACATTAATACTAGTGCCAATATTTAGGATACGTATCACTTAGCTTTGCAATCCTGGAGCCACATTGTTAAAGATGCTATTTTTACTCTAATAGGCATTAAGATTAAGTTGAGGGTTTGTCGATAAAAGTTACCCTTAGATTTATCTACATTCAGTATGGCATGTGAGCATGCTTGCTATGTCACTGCTTACAGAGCATCATATGCAGCATCCAGAAGTGATGTGTTGTAGTGTCTGATCCACCATGCCGTAGGATACGCCGAGAGGCATGCAATTTCCGGAAGCTCCAGATAACACGCATGTGCCATTTATGGTGCTGGTCTAATTTGCAGCTGTGGAGGCAAATATTTAAACACACTACACATACAGTTACAGCCCCCTGAGGAAGCCCACGTAAAACGCACATTAGGGCTGCACAAGACAGCTCATCATACAGGCAGTAGATGGGTAAGTGGGTCGTATTTTAATCACTACTTATATTTATTCAGCTGATGGAAGGACTCCATTTTCTTTGGGTGCCTTGTTCAGTCATTAACTATATGCATTTTTTATACTTGGTACTATATATAACTGCTATCACATCCACACTCTATGTGTGTACTCACATCATATTCATTGGGTACCATATCAGTTGTATTTTGTATGCACTATGCACTGTAATAATTTATACAATTACCATCATGATGACATGGTGATTTACTGGCCCATAATTTCCCCACCCCGATACATTTTTGATAAGTTGCTGTCCTATTCACCTGAGCCTCTCCTGGTTTTTTTACTTTTAAAAAAGATATATTTTATTAAATTTATGACTTGCATTGCTTAAATAAAACTTTTTGACATGATTATATATATATATATTGTAGACATTGACTCCTTGTTTTGTGCAGGATAGATGTATATGGGAGTGTCATACATGGCCCTTTCTGGTCATCTCTATAGGCATATGGCCAGTTGGGTATGATATGTAGGACTTCACTGTTTCAGTGGATTTGTTTCCAAGGGTTAAAGATAAATACCTGAATAAATTTTTGGCAAGTAGTAGGGTTGCCTGTCAAATTCTAGCAGAGTGTAATATACACATTACTAGTACTTGCCTCTATTGTCAGTACCAGCAGTTGACATGAAATCAAAAGTACACAGCTTACATGCTTATAGTCACGTGCCAGCTAGTGATGGGTGAGCACAAAAATGCTCGGGTGCTCATTGCTCGGGTCGAGCAAATTGAAACGCTCGGGTGCTCCATGACCCTTTACTAAGGCCAATCAGGACTGAGCCTGTACTGATGGGGTATCATGAATGGAGAGTGACAGAAAACCTGTGTCCCCAAAGTCTGCCCCAAGGTCCAGTCGCGCCACAGTTATCAAGTAGGGATGGGCGAGTCTACTCGCTAGAACTCGTTACTCGGCGAATAGTAAGGGACTCGCTGGACTCGTTACTCGGCGAGTCTCCCAGTGATTACTCGCACAGTAACGAGTCCAATGCAAGTCAATGGCAATGCTAGTTTTGTCAGAGTTTTTTTTCTCACTCGCTAGACTCGCTATATCACATCGCTGTCAACAGCGAGTCTGAGCGAGTCTACGATTCCGAGTCCTGTATACTGGATTCGGGACTCGCTTATACAGAATCTGTTATGTTCCTACAAGTTTACAAGACAGCCTATGTCAACACACAGCGATTGTGAGCGAGTCTGAGCGAGTCTACGAATCCCGAGTCCTGTATACTGGATTCGGGAATCGCAAATATAGAATCTGTCATGTTCCTACAAAGCTTCCGAGACAGCCTAGCGTGTTAGGTCAGAAAACTTTTTTAGATGGACAAGCATTTTAGCCAATCATATTCAGTAATGTTGGTTGTGGCAGGACTATGATTGGCTTCTGTCCATCGTGATGCCTATGTCATGTATGAGAGGCGAGGCTGTATATAAGCCTTTTCCACCGCCATTTCCTCTACATTCCTGAGAGATCTGAGATAGAGCAGGGTGAGGTAGATGCTTGAGCAGATCATAGGGATTGTCAGTTAGTGTAGGGAAACTTCAAGATTCCTTATATTAAACCCAAACAGCTCTTCTGAGAGCTACCAGGAGGACAGAGGAGTACTGTGTAGACTGTAGGCAGGCAGGGAGGATCAAGCCTTACAGTGCAGTGCACAGTGCAGGGACTAGTGTGCAGCTTCACTGCTAGGTGTCAGCACACACACTTACCCCGCCAGCAAGTGACGCCTACAGCACCACCTAACTCCATCTCGGTGACTGTGCATTTGTCAACAATGTCACAAAAACCACAATTTCCCAAAAACGAGGTTGTAAAGGGACGAGGTCGTGGCCGTAGCAGTGTAGGGAACATCACTTGAGCGATCTCCCTCCAGGCTGTAGTCCGCTGGATGTTATGCCCATAGGCAGGGTCAGTGGGGAGCCAAAGCAGGGGCCGAGCCTCCACCAGATCAATCAACTGCAGCGTGTTGACAGTGACACGGGCCATGATTGCTCTGTATTGCTCTGTGTGTGTGCGTATGTCAACTCGACTCGGATTATTTCCTGTTTGCTCAAAGCATGGTGTGTGCTAGAGAAAAATCGCTTCCCTCGCCTCATCGGCGCTAAATAAGACAAACAAATGCGAGTTTGGACTCGGACACAGCAGCAACAAACGGTTGCGAGTGGGGTTTACAAATCGCCAATGCAAGCGCTTTCCGAGACACATCTGCGATTTGTAAATCACACATTACTCGCTAAGACTCACTTCCCCATTCATTAACATTGGACTCGCTAGACTCGCAACGAGTAGCGAGTCCCGGGCTCGGACTCGCTAGAGTCAAGCGATTCCGAGTAATTTAGGACTCGCCCATCACTATTATCAAGTGTTGGTGGTGCCAGGGCCCTGGACATGTGGATGCCAACTGCCCCCTGATAGCTGAACCCATGGACTACGGATATACTCGTCATGTGTCTATGTATGCTCAGCCCGTCTACTCCGCCACTATAGGCACTGCCGACCGCAAACCACAACCTGACTTGCAGACAGGCTGAATACATGTGGGAATTCCCTAACAGACAGGCATTCCACACATGTATTGGTTCAGTGGATAGCACTGCATCCTTGCAGCGCTGGAGTCCTGGGTTCGAATCCCACCAAGGACAACATCTGCCAAAAGTTTGTATGCTATCCCCGTGTTTGTGTGGGTTTCCTCCCACATTCCAAAGACATACTGATAGGGAATTTAGATTGTCAGCCCCATCAGGGACAGTGATGATAATGTGTGCAAACTGTAAAGCGCTGCAGAATATGGTAGCACTATATAAAAATAAAGATTATTATTATGTATTCAGCCTGTCTGCAAGTCGCAAATCATGCAGATAAGATGACGAAATCTAAATCTCAGAGCGCGCCAAAATACTTGGAAAACACCTGAGCATGCTCGGAAAAACCCGAGCAACGAGTATACTATCTCATCACTAGCCCTGACGTGTACTGGCTTAAGCAGGGGGACACATCTGGCACTGCAAGATCTGAGTCCCTGGCGGCGTAGTGTGTTACTGATGGTAGCATTTTTAAAGGTGGTCGCAGCTGTACGCAGGTCATTCACTAGGTACTCCCGTGTGGTTCTGGGATTTTTGCTCACCGTTCTTGTGTTCATTTTGACCCCAAATGTTGAGATCTTGCGTGGAGCCCCAGATTGAGGGAGATTATCAGAGGTCTTGTATGTCTTCCATTTTCTTATTATTGCTCCCACAGTTGATTTTATCACACCAAGCTGCTTGCCTATTGCAGATTCAGTCTTCCCAGCCTCGTGCAGGGCTACAATTTTGTTTCTGGTGTCTTTCGACAGCTCTTTGGTCTTCACCATAATGGAGTTTGGAGTGTGACTGTTTGATGTTGTGGACAGGTGTCTTTTATATTGACAACAAGTTCAAACAGGTGCCATTACTACAGGTAATGAGTGTAGGACAGAGGAGCCTCTTCAAGAATAAGTTACAGGTCTGTGAGGGCCAGAAATCGTGCATGTTTTTAAGTGACCAAATACTTATTTTCCACCATTATCAAATCAAATCAGACAAGGTGAGTTTCTGGATTTGTTTTCTGATTTTGACTCTCAGGTTATGTGCACACGGTGCGGATTCTGCTGCGGATCCGCAGCATTTCTGCAGCAGATTTAGGTGCGTTGTACAGTTCCATTGTTTTCAATGGTAAACTGGAAAACGCTGTGCACATGCTGCGGATTTTTCCGCGCGGTTTTGCTGCGGTTTACAATCCGCAGCATGTCAATTCTTTTGTGCAGAAATGCTGCAGTTTCACACCTCATCCATTATGAGGTGTGAAACCGCAGGGCAAAACCGCAGGCAAATCCGCAGATATTTATCTGCGGATTTTACTACAAAATCCGCACCATCAAAAAGCTCCGTGTGCACATACCCTCATAGTTGTGGTCTACCTATGATGTCAATTACAGGCCTCTCTCATCTTTTTAAGTCAGAGAAAAGAGGGAGACACAAAAGCGCAAATAGGGTCTTATCAAATGTTACACAGAGTTGCCCACCAAAAAAACAACTCACCTGGAAAGAGTGAAGGAAAGGCATATATTAATGACGGCTGCTGCAGATCCACAGGTCAGTGCAGGACCTGGTTGAAGCATACACTTAGGTAGGAAGGAAGGATCATCCCCGCGCTGCTGCAAGAAGAATTCCAAAAATTGTAGAGGTTTCAACGTGGTTTATTCTACGCGTTTCAGGGTTCAGGTGACCCCTTCATGTTTGGTATGTCCTGATGAAGGGGGTCACCTGAACCCTGAAACGCGTAGGATAAACCACGTTGAAACCTCTACAATTTTTGGAATTCTTGCGGCAGAGTGGGGATGATTCTTACTTCCTACTTAAGTGTATGTCATCTTTTTAAGTGGGAGATCTTGCACAATTGATGGCTGGCTAAATACTTTTCTTTCGCCACTGTAAATGGGGTGGCTCAGCACCCAAGGCAGAAGCATTTTTCACCCATATGGCTGTCAACCAAAATTTTTTGTATAGGGTTGATAAAATCTGATATGAGGTGGTGGAACAGTTGGTGCTGCCCCAGTTACACCCTCGGGCAGTGCTAGAGATGGCACACACACATGATGGGAGGACACTTAGGGGTAAAGAAAACCCAAGAATGCATACTGCAGCAGTTCTTTTGGCCTGGAGTGTATGCGGAGGTACAACGGTATTGTGAGTCATGTCCCGAGTGCCAATTAAACACACCCATTGAAAAGTTATTAAGTCCATTGGTGCCTCTGCCCATCATATCGGTACCCTTTAATCAGATAGCAATGATTTTCTTGGGTCCTATAGTGAAATCCACCTGGGGCCACCAACATATTCTGGTCGTAGTGGATTACGCCACACAGTACCCAGAGGCCATACTAATTCGCCACACCTTACTGAAATTATTCGCCCCCGAGTTATTTACAATGTTTTGTCACCTTGGGCTGCCAAAGGAGATCCTTACTGATCCGGGGACTTCTTTTATGTCCAAGCTGACCAGGGAGCTATGTAAGTTGCTCCAGATTAAACAACTACGTACGTCAGTGTACCACCCACAAACCGTCGGGTTGGTGGAAAGATTTAACAAGATCCTCAAATCCATGCTAAAAAATTTTTGTTGCCAATGAGAGGAGGGATTGGGACATATTACTGCCCTATCTAATGTTCACTATCTGCAAGGTACCACAGGCATCCATGGGGTTCTCCCCATTTGAGCTATTGTACGGCAGGCACCCAAGGGGACGGCTAGATATAGCCAAAAAGACTTGCAAACAGGAGCCCACTCCGCATAAGAGTGTTATTATGCATGTGGCAAGCATGCAGGACTGATTGCGACAGTATGGCCCATAGTAAAGGAGCATCTGATGGATGCCCAGGCCATGCAGTGCCAAATGTATAATAAAAGAGCCACGGTCAGGACCTTTAAAGAAGGGGACAGGGTGTTGATACTAGTGCCCACCACAGAGATTAAGCTCTTGGCCAAGTGGCAAGGGCCATATGAGATACAGGGGAAGGTGGAAGAAGTAAAATATAAGGTGTATCAACCTGGAAAGAAGAAACTGGAACAACTGTACCATGTGAACCTACTAAACATGTGGAAGGACCTAGAATGTTTTGTCACAGAGGCGACTCCGGTCGTACCAACAGGGAATCATGTGTCAACGGTCAAGGACGTGGCCGGGGGTGAGGTTAAATTAAATGCAAAAACAGAAGCCGCGGAGACACCATCACATGTTTCTCAACGCAAGCAATGACTAGCCAGGTCTTTCACCGGGAAGGAACAACCACGGGAAGGGCAGTCTCCAATGAAGGAAACCACCTATGCCAAAACATGGTATCCATCCACAGACAGCTGTTTCGGGGTATTGGCATAGGTGGTTTCCTTCATTGGAGACTGCCCTTCCCGTGGTTGTTCCTTCCCGGTGAAAGACCTGGCTAGTCATTGCTTGCGTTGAGAAACATGTGATGGTGTCTCCACGGCTTCTGTTTTTGCATGTTTTACATATTTCCCATAAGGGATGGGGGCAGTGCTCTAGAATCACTGCGTTGAGAAACACGTGATGGTGTCTCCGCAGTGTCGGATGTTGATCTCCATGAGGTCAATCATCCTCATTTTTTCAAGGTTAAATTAAATGACACTCACAAAACAGCAGCGTCGGGAGGCTCAGGCTCTGGTGCAAAGGAATACGGAAGTATTCTCAGAGCTGTCAGGGTGGACCTTGGTGATACAGCATGAAATTGTCACCGAGCCTGGGGTAAAGGTGCGAATGAAATCATACCACATGCCAGAGGCCCGGCGGCAAGCTATTATGGTTGAAGTGAAACAAATGCTCCAGTGAGAAGTTATCAAGGAATCCCAAAGTGAGTGGGCTAGCCCCATTGTGCTGATTCTAAAGTAATCAGCACAATGGGGCTGATTACCAGACGGGTAATTATGCTTTTGTAATGACTTCAGGAAATTGAATGAGGTATCTAAGTTTGGCCTCTATCCAATACCCCAAGTGGACGAGCTAATTGAAAGACTGTGGGGGCCCAGCAATTCACCATGCTCGATCTCACCAAAAAAAGGTTACTAGCAGGTCCCACTAACAGCATCAATGTGGAGAAACGGGGTCAGTGGGTGCTCTCGTCCGCTGGCCCGGCTGCCTTTAGAAAGACTGCATGGACCAGGGCTCATACCCCTGAACGCCCGCTCTATCTCCCCGTGGGCAACATACTACACAGAAAACGCAGGGTTAGGGTAAAACAGTGTGGCAATACTTTATTGAACCACAACACCCAATAGCAAACAGAACAATCCCAGCAATTACTCCCAACATTTTGCACATTACAGGGCCTAACCCTTCCGCTGACTCGCCTGGATAACGGTAGATGTTCTGTCAGAGCTCCCAGGGTCGATATTCCACCTGTGATATACACACAGAGAAGAGATATTGACATGTGTAGGGAGATGACCGAGAACAGTCCAAAGAGTCTGTACAAGGTCCAAAGCCATTTGACACAACGTCAGAGCTCCCAGGGTCAACTGATTAAATTTGCTGATGACACAAAACTAGGAGGGATAGCTAATACTAGAGAAGAGAGAGAGAAGATTCAAAAAGATATAAATAAACTGGAGCAGTGGGCAGCAACTAACAGAATGGTTTTTAACAGGGAAAAAAGCAAAGTACTACATCTGGGCAATACAAATGGAAAAAAGCATATACAGAATGGGAGGAATAGGGCTAAGCAACAGCACATGTGAAAAAGACTTGGGTATACTAATAGATCACAGACTGAATATGAGTCAACAGTGTGATGCAGCAGCAAAAAAGGCAAATGCAATTCTAGGATGTATTAACAGAAGCATATAGTCTAGATCACGTGAAGTCATTATTGCCCTCTACTCCTCTTTGGTCAGGCCTCATCTGGAATACTGTGTCCAGTTTTGGGCGCCACTTTTTAAAAAAGACATCAACAAACTGGAGCAAGTTCAGAAAAGTGCGACCAGAATGGTGACCGGTCTGCAAACCCTGTCTTATGATTAAAGGTTGCAGGATTTGGGAATGTTTAGCTTGCAAAAGAGAAGACTGAGAGGAGACTTAATAACTGTCTACAAATATCTCAAGGGATGTCACATTGCAAAAAGATCATCTTTATTCTCATTTGCACAAGGAAAACTAGAAGCAATGGGATGAAACTGAATGGGAGGAGACACAGATTAGATATTAGAAAAAACTTTTTGACAGAGTGATCAATGAGTGGAACAGGCTGCAACGAGACGTGGTGAGTTCTCCTTCAATAGAAGTCATCAAACAGAGGCTGGACAGATATCTGTCTGGGATGATTTAGCGAATCCTGCTTTGAGCAGGGGGTTGGACCAGATGGCCCAGGAGGTCCCTTCCAACTCTAAGATTCTATGATTCTATGAGGCTGCGGGAGTGCATTGCAGCCACGGTCATAGCTGTGATTGCAATGCAAAATAAAACTAAGTCTTGGTCCTGGGCAAGCTATTTGCCCAAGGCAGATTTAAGAAAACCCACCATGGGCTTTTATTTTTGAAAAGGACTACAGGAAGGTAGTGAGGCAGTCTAATTTCTCCCGGGCCAGGTCTTCCATGTGACCAGTGGCCACAGGTTCCTTTTAAAATCCCTGAAGCAGGGGGTTGGGTGTGTCAGTGTGAAGTTTGCAAGGTGTAGAGCAAACGGCTCTGCAAAAGCTCAACCTGTGTGAAGGAACACAGAGCCAAGCCAAGCGAACTCCTGGCACCCCGCAGCGTAATATGGTGGTGAGGTTGCCCTCGGCAACCGGACGCACTTATGGATTGTCTTACTTCCCGGCTGCGATCTGGAGGATACCGTTTGTTTTGTTTGTGAGTTTTTGAATATTAAAACTATGTTTACTTTGCATTTTCCTGGGTCACTGCCTCATCACTGCACAGTGTGGACACCCTGCACTACACAATAAATAATAATTTTATTTCTATAGTGTCAAAGTATTGTATAGTACTTTATAGTAATGCTTTGACAAGTACAGTCAATGTCAGACTGGAGCACCTTGGGCCCACTAGAGAAAATCATTCTTGGGTCCCGCTATATAGCTAAATAAAAATAAATACAAGACCACCAAATGTGTGGTAAAACATGCTAATATGGTATAATATAAGGTAGCACATCTTAATTATGTATCAGGAGTTGGGGTAGCCCCCCTCAAAAAAAAATAAAGTAGCCCCCTCATAGAATATAATGTAGCCCCCTCATAGAATATAAAGTAGCCCCTCATAGAATATAAAGTAGCCCCCCCATAGAATATAATGCAGCCCCCTCATAGCGTATAATGCAGCCAGCCTGATATAGTACAATGCAACTCCCCCACAGAATATGTTGCCTCCTCAGAGTATAATGCAACCCCCTCATAAGATATAATACAGCCCCCTCTTAGTGTATAATGCAGTCCCCCATAGAATATAATATAGCCCTCTCATAGGGTATAATGCAGCCCTCTTCATATAGTATAATGTAGCCCCCACAGAATATAATGAAGCACCCTAAGAGTATAATGCAGCCCCCTCATATAGTATAATGCAGCCCCCTCTTATAGTATAATGTAGCCACCATCACAGAATATAATGTAACCCCCACAGAATAAAATGCAGCCAGCTCATAGGATATAATGCTGCTCCCCTCATAGGGTATAATGCTGCCCCCTCACAGGGTATAATACAGCCCCCTCATATAGTATGATGAAGCCCCCCTCATCTATATATATATATATAAAACTGAGTGTGTGTATGTATGTATGTATCAATGTATGTATGTATGTGTTTGTGTATGTAACAAGCCATGCCCACTCCACATAGCCCCACCCACTCCATATAGCCACACTCACTCCACACACAAAGCAATGCCCAGTAAAATAAATATCTAATATATATATCAAAATGAGAAAATGGTTGCGCTCAATTGCATTAAGACGTAGCCAAATTTGGCCACAAAATGTGAGCCCATCCACCAACGTCAAGGTAATCTCATGGATCGGATGGGTCCATGACCTAACTGCCTAGTGTGAACACTTACCTCTGGAAATTAACTTGGTAAAGCCTATATTTATAGGAAGTTCCTTACACTTGCCAGTCCTACTCTAACATGAAAACCACAGAAAGAGGAAAGAATCTTCCAATATTTAAGAAAAAAACAAAACAGGCAGAGATGCTTACTTGTATAGACAGGCCTCAATACAAATGCACTAACAGGGTGCAGTGGACCCAAGCAAAATAGCAACTGCACAGGTGCAATAATACCTAATGAAACAGCCAGCCTACAATCAGGGATTGGCCGTGTGGCATACCAGTACAAAAAAATAATCCGTATGTGGCAATGTTCACACAGGGAATGCAGAGCATATGGTCCACAGCCTCTTAGTAACACCATAGAGGGGGGCTGCCCAGTGCTAACCATAATGCATCCCGTGTGAATAGAGGCCACAGTTTACAGAACCATTTAGGCCTGACTGCACCCTGAAAAGATAAAAAGTGCACAAAAACATATCAATATATGTAAGGTATTGGTTAATATCATGGCCATAATACGTAAGCTGGCAAACTAACGTCAAAGTTCCTTACACTTGCCAGTCTTACTCTAACATGAAAACCACAGAAAGAGGAAAGAATCCTCCAATATTTGAGAGAAAAAACAAAACAGGCAGAGATGCTTACTTGTATAGACAGGCCTCAATACAAATGCACTAACGGTGCAGTTATTTTAGCAGGTGAGGTATCAGTGGGCCTTTTTCAAAGTGTAAATTTGAATGATCCAGATTGAATAGAATAAAACTTGACGTTAATGGGATGTCTACATTTAAGGTTATCTTTATATGCTGAAACACAACAAGAAAACACAAAACAACAAATTTGCAAAAATACTCTGCAGTAAAAAATATGACAGTAATCAGCAAGTGCTGGATAACAAATACATGGTATTTAGCCGATACATTTTTTGCAAAAAGTGTATACCAAGCTGCTCCACCACGTCACGGTAACCCTTCACGGAGCAGTCCCTATCTAATGTATTTAAAACCTGAACATGTGAACAGTGTCTAAATGAACAGGATACAGACAGGCACCTCCTAGTATGGGCTCGTGGTGCAAGACAGCTCATTTATGTGCATGTCACACAAGAGAGGGGTGGGGTCTCCCAAACCATGCTAAGCAAGGAAAAAACAGATTAAAAACATATGAGACATGCACAAATGTGAACAAGTCGGTCAAACAGTGCTCACACCACCCACTGGCTGAAACACAAAAAGAAAACACAAAATAACAAATTTGCAAAAATACTCTGCAGTAAAAAATATGACAGTAATCAGCAAGTGCTGGATAACAAATACAGGGTATTTAGTCGATACATTTTTTGCAAAAAGTGTATACCAAGCTGCTCCACCATGTCACGGTAACCCTTCAAGGAGCAGTCCCTATCTCTCCAACTCTCTCCCAGAAAGAAAGAGAGAGAAAGAAAGAAAGAAAGAAAAGAAAAAAGAGAGAGAGAAAGAAAGAAGCAAAGAAAGAAAAAAGAACAGAGAGAGAGAGAGAAAGGAAGAACAGAGAGAAAAAGAAAGGAAAAAGAAAGCAAGAACAGAGAGCAAAAGAAAGAACAGAGAGAAAGAGGGGAAAGAGAGAAAGAGGGGATAGAAAAAAATAACAGAGAGAAAGAAGGGACAGAAAAAAAGAACAGAGAGAGAAAGAAAGAGGGGAAAGAAAGAAAGAATGAACAGAGAAAGAAAGAGAGAAAAAGAAAGAGAGGAAAGAAAGAAGGAAAGAAAGAACAGAGAGAAAGAAAGAACAGAGAGAGAAAGAAAAAGATTAGAGAGGGAAAGAAAGAACAGAGAGAGAGAAATAAACAGAGAGAAAGAAAGAAACAGAGAGAAAGAAATATCAGAGAAAGAAAGAAGCAGAAAGAAAGAAGAGAGAGAGAAAGGAAGATGGGAAATAAAGAAAGAAAGAACAGTGAGCCAAAGAAAGAACAGAGAGAGAAAGAGAGGAAAGAAAGAAAGAATAGAGAGAAAGAACGAACAGAGAGAGGAAGAAAGAAAGAACAGAGAGAAAGGAAGAACAGCGATAGAGAAAGAAAGAGGGGAAAGAAAGAACAGAGAGAGAAAGAAAGAGAACAGAGAGAGAAAGAACAGAGAGAAAGAGGGGACAGAAAAAAGTACAGAGAGAGCAAGAAAGAGAGGGGAAAGAAAGAACTGAGAGAAAAAAAGAAAGGGAAAGAAAGAACAGAGAAAGAAATAAAGAAAGAACATAGATAGAGAGAAAGAAAGAACAGAGAGAGAAAGAAAAGAGAGAAAGAAAAAGCAGAGAGAAAAAATGAAAGATTAGAGAGAGAAAGATAGAACACACAGAGAAAGATTAGAGAGGGAAAGAAATAACAGAGATAGAGAATGAAACAGAGAGAAAGAAAGAACAGAGAAAGAAAGAAAGAACAGAAAGAGAGAAAGGAAGAACAGAGAGAGAGAAAGGAAGAGGAGAAATAAAGAAAGAAAGAACAGAGTGAAAGAAAGAACAGAGAGAAAGAGGAAAGAAAGAACAGAGGGAAAGGAGCAAACAAAGAGAGAAATAACAGCGAGAGAAAAAGAAAGAGGGGAAAGAAAGAAAGAACAGAGAGAGAAAGGAATCACAGAGATAGAGAAAGAAAGAGAGAAAAAAAGAAAGAATAGAGAGAAATAAATAAATAAAGAACAGAGAAAAAGAAAAAGGGGAAAAGAAAGAGAGGGAGAAAGAAAGAACAGGGAGGGAAAGAAAGAAACAAGGAAAGAAAGAACAGAGAGAGAGAAAGGAAGAACAGAGAGAGAGAAAGAAAGGGAAAAAAGAGAAAACAGAACAAAAGAAAGAACAGAGAGAAAGAAAGAGGGGGAAGAAAGAGCAGAGAGCGAAACAAAGAACAGAGAGAGAGAGAGAAAGAGGGGAAAGAAAGAAAGAACAGAGAGGACGAAAGAGGGGACAGAAAAAAAGAACAGAGAGAGAAAAAGAAAGAAAGAGGGGAAGAAAGAAAGAATAGAGAGAGAAAGAAAGAAAGTGGGGAAAGAAAGAAGGAAAGATAGAAAGAAAGAACAGAGAGAAAGAAAAAACGAAAGATTAGAGAGAGAAAGCAAGAACAGAGATAGAAAGAAAGATTAGAGAGGGAAAGAAAGAACAGAGAGAGAGAATGAAAGAAACAGAGAGAGAAAGAAAGATTAGAGAGGGAAAGAAAGAGCAGAGAGAGAAAGAAACAGAGAGAAAGAAAGATTCTATAAAGATATTATAGTTGCCCGGCTCCCATTCTAGTGCCCACCTGAGCCTCCCGATGCAGGACATATCATGATCAGCTCACATGTCTGGCATCCCCGATTCTAAGGCGATCCTGCTGTCCGCGCTGTCGGAGGTGGACATGGTGATGGATCTGAAGCATTCCCTGAAGTGCCTCCATGGTTCCATCACAATATCCTCCCAAAATAACCTAATTTCCGGTCAGCTTCCAGCACATCACTTCTGGTGGAACGTCACGTGCGAGTTTTAAAGTGCTCCTCGGGGCTCCGCCGTGTACTCCTGTGTCTGCGGGAAAAGTAAGCTCCTGGCCGGGACAGCAGGGCAGACTCTTAAAATCGACTGTCCCGCTGGATCCGGGATGGTTGGGAGGCATGAATGCTCCCCACCATACACCTTGTACACACAGCTCCGCTCCATACACGTTGCACACACACGGCTCCACTCAGTACACACATAGCTCCACTCCATAAACCATGTACACATACGGCTCCGCCCCGTAGACCTCGTACACATGGCTCCGCTCCATATACCTCGTACACACATGGCTCTGCTCCGATCCTTGCACACATGGCTCAGCTCCATACACTTCATATACACAGGGCTTGGTTTTTTACATCCCATACACAAACGGCTTTGCTCCGTACACCCCGCGCACACACACAGCTCCGTACACTTCATACACACAGGTCTCCGTTTCTTACACACACGGCTCCACTCCATACACCTCGTACACAGACAGCTCCACTCCATACACCTCGTACACACACTGCTCCGCTCCATACACCTTGTACACACACAGCTCTGCTACATCCAGCCTGTAAACTCCTCCTGACCGCACACAAAGTTTAAACTTCCCCTCATCCAGCACCATGACAACCAGCATAGCAGAGTCCTGCAGACACTGAGGCCCCTGATCATGTGACCTCTGACCCCTCCCCCGTAACCTAATCACAGGTCCTGTGCGCACAGAGCAGCCCAGCAATATCATTACTGGGATTTATCAGTGACGGGCTGCAGTGGGTCTCCCTGGGAGGGCAAGGAATGGATGAGGTCGGTGCAAGGGGGGCGTGGCGGCTCAGTGCAGTGCGGGAAAGTAAAATCCTGGCCAGGACAGCAGGGCAGGCTGTGAAAATCAGGACTGTCCCCCTGGATCTGGGAAAGTTGGGAGGCTTGGGTGACAGGTTAAGCAATTGTTTAGGGCCTGTATAAATGCACACTTCACAGGGTTAGGAGGGTCGATGGCTCAGAATGATGCTGAGTATGAACAATTTTAGCAAGCTCTAGTGAATCTGATGGTGATTTCAGTGTCACATACAGGGGATGCATAAGTGTCAATCGTGCCTTCCCAAAGACAAAAAGCTGATGCTGTGTGCTATGCTTCCCTGCCCCTTTCTCTCTCTTAGGCTACTTTCACACATCAGTTTTTTGCCGTCAGGCAGGATCCGGCTATTTTTAGAAAAAACGGATCCGGCATAAATTTTGGAGAACTGTAGAAACGGATCCGTTTTTTTGCTGGATCCGTCTAGCAGGTTATATCTGTTCCTGGGGGCTGGCCAATTGGATCTGAGCATGCGCAGACTTAAAAAAAAAAACCGGATCCGGTGGCTGGATCCATCTTTTTCTGGATCCGGCGCATTCCGGCGCCCATAGACTTTCATTGTAGCAAAAAGCTGGAAGCGCCGGATCCGGCGCTTCCGGCTTTTTCGCCGGAGACAAATAAACGTTACAGTAGCCGTTTTTTCCAGACGCCGGAATGAGACAAGTTGCCGGATCCGGCAAAAAACGGATGAAACGCAATGCCATCCGGCACGATCTGGCGCTAATGCAAGTCAATGGGGAAAAACTGGATCCGGCATTGCATTTTGCCGGATCCGGTTTTACAAAAAAAAGCCGGATCGCGCCTGAAGGCAAAAAACTGATGTGTGAAAGAGGCCTTAAGATGGTGCTTACCATGTGGCAATAGCTGTGGGGAATGGGTGATGGCTCCTTTTAGCTCCGGCACAGTAGTGCAGTAAACACAGCATACTGCAATCAAGATGTACCCCCTTTCAGACCAGAGGAGCTCTGGGATGAGAAAGAGATGGTTATCCAGCAAATTAGATCCTCACACCACAGCTCTGTGGTGGGATGCTTCACAAGGAGAATGCACCGTCTCACCTCTGTCACTGGATCCCACCTGTGAGTCTCTGGGGTCTTTCCCTCTAGGTGTTAACTGCAGTGGGGAGAGTGGAGGGATGTCAGGTCCCCTGTGCCATTGGGCCACAGCAGCGCAGCCTGTTAAAATGGCTGCAGGGTCCCTCCCTCTTCCTCTTGCTGTGCAATGGCTTTGTAATAATGCGGCCGCTGGGGGGTAGCTTCACCGGCCGCTCCAGTACTCACTGTGCTGGAGGCTGTTTCAGCTCCGATATGCTGTCCACTTTGGAGAGCAGCTCTCTCTTGAGGGAAAACTCTCTTCTTTTTACTCCTTGCTAGACACTCCTCTAACTTAAACTCATGCCACAAGATATGGCCTTCCCAAAACCCTGTCTGATGAACAAATGCACATGTAGCAGGATGCAGCCGGCCTCCACTAATAAAGGCAAGGAGCAGCACAGGTGCAATCCACTGATAAAACAACCACCCCACACCTACCAGACCATGGAGGGGTTAGCTACCTAGTAGAAAAAATGCACATAGATAAAGGCTTGAATAGGACGCCAGTCACACAGGCAAGCGTGATGCAGAGTGTCTGGCTTGCAACCTATTAATGACGCCCATAGCATTATCAGGCGGGCTGCTCCAGCACTATAGTATGCAAAACACAGTGACAGATGCCCCAGACCAAGCCAACAGAAAGAGGCCCAGCTGCATCCTGCAAAAACTGATATGATAAGTGCAAAAAATTAATGCATACAATGAATACATTAAATGAGGTATTGCTTAATATTTTGGCCAAAATAAATTAAGCTCGCAAGCCACTTCACGGCTCCTCATATTTGCGAGTCCCCAACAATAATTTCAAAACGGCTTATCATAGGAAAATTCAAAAAACTCATACCACAAGATATGGCCTTTCTCCCCACACCTACCAGACCATGGAGGGGTTAGCTGCCTAGTAGAAAAAATGCACATAGATAAAGGCTTGCATAGGACGCCAGTCACACAGGCAAGTGTGATGCAGAGTTTTTGCAGGATGCAGCCAGGCCTCTTTCTGTTGGCTTGGTCTGGGGCATCTGTCACTGTGTTTTGCATACTATAGTGCTGGAGCAGCCCGCCTGATAATACTATGGGGGTCATTAATAGGTTGCAAGCCAGACACTCTGCATCACACTTGCCTGTGTGACTGGCGTCCTAAGCAAGCCTTTATCTATGTGCATTTTTTCCACTAGGCAGCTAACCCCTCCATGGTCTGGTAGGTGTGGGGTGGTTGTTTTATCGGTGGATTGCACCTGTGCTGCTCCTTGCATTTACAGTCATATGTTAAAGTTTGGGCACCCCTATTAATGTTAACCTTTTTTCTTTATAACAATTTTGGTTTTTGCAACAGCTATTTCAGTTTCATATATCTAATAACTGATGGACTCAGTTATATTTCTGGATTCAAATGAGGTTTATTGTACTAACAGAAAATGTGCAATCTGCATTTAAACAAAATTTGACCGGTGCAAAAGTATGGGCACCTCAACATAAAAGTGACATAAATATTTTGTAGATCCTCCTTTTGCAAAAATAACAGCCTCTAGTCGCTTCCTGTAGCTATTAATGAGTTCCTGGATCCTGGATGAAGGTATTTGTGACCATTCCTGTTTACAAAACAATTCCAGTTCAGTTAAGTTTGATGGTCGCCGAGCATGGACAGCCCGCTTCAAATCATCCCACAGATGTTCAATGATATTCAGGTCTGGGGACAGGAATGGCCATTACAGAACATTGTAATTGTTCCTCTGCATGAATGCCTGAGTAGATTTGGAGCGGTGTTTTGGATCATTGTCTTGCTGAAATATCCATCCCCTGCGTAACTTCAACTTCGTCACTGATTCTTGCAGATTATTGTCAAGAATCTGCTGATACTGAGTTGAATCCATGTGACCCTCAACTTTAATAAGATTCCCGGTGCCGGCATTGGCCACACAGCCCCAAAGCATGATGGAACCTCCACCAAATTTTACTGTGGGTAGCAAGTGTTTTTCTTTGACTTATGGATATGGGACGGACCCCCACTCCACGTTAAAACCACCATAACTACAGTACACCTAGGCACTAGAATAAATACACAACACATTATTTTGGTTGTCAAAATGGCCACAGCTTTATTTAAATCACAGGATTAACACAATCACAGTAGGAGTCAGGTGAAGTGCTAGTACATTGGGATTGACAAGTACTGTGATATCCCAGCTGTCTGACATACAGAACCAGGCCAGACAGCCATAAAGGGGCGGCACACACTGGCTTGCCATTCAAGCAGAGCCAGTAAACTTTCAGGGCACCAATGACCCTATTATCCTCACTCCTGTGCTTAACCACTGTGGCCGCCCCTGATTGACGTTACCATTACAACGTCCTTGAGGCTGGACACCAAAGCCGAGCCTGTTCACCACCATGAGGTTTTACATCCTCTATTAGTTAAAATGAGTCCACCTTAACTTGCCAGCAACTTCCACCTGACTCCTAAACCGCAAAGCCGTGACGGGTTATAAATTCACATTTGACACCTTTTTTTTTTTTTTTTTTTTTTTTTTAATAAATCACTTTAGTAAACTTATAAGCTAGAAGTCCCTGCAAAAGCATTAAGGGGACTAGCTTGGCAAACCTCCGACTCACAAAGAGTCATCCTACAGCACTCAGGAGAGGAAAAAACCCCTGTGGAGGAAACCTCTAGGGAACCATGGCTGAAGGATGGCCCTTCCCTTGGGCTTAGAAGGTTAATGCTGTTAACTCTTTATAGCCATGATAAAATTGAGCCAGGAACAAGATATACATGGTAATTTCAAAAATACAATAAAGCATTCATCATACAAGCAATAATCAAAACGTTTTAGGACAATGATTGTAAACAGGGCGGGTGGGCGGGAAATGCTTCCTCCTGTTCATCCTGTCCAAGAAAGAGGGAAGAGACACAGATTTCCTGCTCTATATAAGCCCCACCCTCCTCACAGTAACCCACCAGGCACAGACATACTGTGCTTCTTACTCTGAAAGCAACATCACTCTAGCTTAAAAATCTACACTATACCAAAAATCTGCAGGAGTAAAGGTCCACCCATCCCCAAGTCATGTCCTCCTCCGCCTATGGCTCCAGTGGTTCCTTGACTTATGGATATGGGACGGACCCCCACTCCACGTTAAAACCACCATAACTACAGTAAACCTAGGCACTAGAATAAATACACAACACATTATTTTGGTTGTCAAAATGGCCACAGCTTTATTTAAATCACAGGATTAACACAATCACAGTAGGAGTCAGGTGAAGTGCTAGTACATTGGGATTGACAAGTACTGTGATATCCCAGCTGTCTGACATACAGAACCAGGCCAGACAGCCATAAAGGGGTGGCACACACTGGCTTGCCATTCAAGCAGAGCCAGTAAACTTTCAGGGCACCAATGACCCTATTATCCTCACTCCTGTGCTTAACCACTGTGGCCGCCCCTGATTGACGTTACCATTACAACGTCCTTGAGGCTGGCCACCAAAGCCGAGCCTGTTCACCACCATGAGGTTTTACATCCTCTATTAGTTAAAATGAGTCCACCTTAACTTGCCAGCAACTTCCACCTGACTCCTAAACCGCCACCAGAGATGCCATTTGACACCTTAAATGGACTCGCCCCCACCAACCATGCCTAATAAAGCCATCAACCATTTCTACATGCTATGGAAAGTCTGTGCACACAAGTAATAAAATTAAAATTCCAGAGCTCCGACAGATTAATTTTATCGATGCCATGCTACCAAGTTATAATCGATAATACGGTAACTACAGCAAAAAAGCAGTTGTTAAACATCCTGCAATGAGGATCCCATAATGGGGAATGTGGAAAGTAAGCCATAATTAAGGTCATAGCCACAATCTGAATACCTGCATAATGACATCTGTCATGCCTCAAAAAACTATTATACCGCATGTATTGTAGCCAGCTCTAATAATTCACCAAATCACAGATTTTAGTTCTAGAAACCACCATTATTTACAGTAGCTGTGCAGCAAAATGTCTTAAACCCACTTACTATCACTACCCGAAAAGTGATGAACATATCAATAGAAAGATATTATAAATAGGGAGTAATTAAAACTATACACAATATAACATCAACATTATAACCGACCATAAAATAACATTCAGAATATCTGGAAGCAGCAATTTAAATAAACCTAAAGCAGAAAAAAGTCTACAAAGGCATTATTAATAACCCAGCCACGTCATTGTTAATTGTTTTTTATGCACTTGATAACATTTACTGTTGACCTCTCCAACTGGGTCAAAGGCATTGGGAATAGGCATATTGCCCTTTTTGTTAATGCACTTGATTACTTTACCCTTAGCGGCTCCCACTGGCTCAAGGGCACCGGGAGTAGGCATACTGCCCTTTGTGTTAATGTACTTCATGATACCCTTAGCCGCTCACACCAGCTCAAGGGCATCGGGAATAGGCATATCGCCCATCATGTTAATGCACTTGATTACTTTACCCTTAGTCACTCCCACTGACTCAAGGGCACACAGATCAGGTGCAGTGCTCTTCAGTTTTGTGCACTAGATAACTGCATTGTCCAGATGACAACCTTGTTCTCTTCACCCCTCCAGCCGCCGTCCCTGGCACAGAGGAGCCAATTTCTTCTGTAGGCATGCAAAATATGATTGCCCTGACCCCAGGGACATTACCCTAACAGGGTCCTATAAAATATAAATTGTAGGAGTATGGCATGTATGGATTGCACGTGATTGCACAAAGGTTAGAAAGGGTACCGTATCCCCGGATAACATGTATGGATAGCGTACACATTCAAAATATATGTCTATACATCAGGAGGCAGGCTCAGACGGTGTTAGGCCCAGTATGGATTGCACGTGATTGCACAAAGGTTAGAAAGGGTACCGTATCCCTGGATAACATGTATGGATAGCGTACACATTCAAAATATATGTCTGTACATCAGGAGGCAGGCTCAGACGGTGTTAGGCCCAGTATGGATTGCACGTGATTGCACAAAGGTTAGAAAGGGTACCGTATCCCCGGATAACATGTATGGATAGCGTACACATTCAAAATATTTGTCTGTACATCAGGAGGCAGGCTCAGACGGTGTTAGGCCCAGTATGGATTGCACGTGATTGCACAAAGGTTAGAAAGGGTACCGTATCCCCGGATAACATGTATGGATAGCGTACACATTCAAAATATATGTCTATACATCAGGAGGCAGGCTCAGACGGTGTTAGGCCCAGTATGGATTGCACGTGATTGCACAAAGGTTAGAAAGGGTGCCGTATCCCTGGATAACATGTATGGATAGCGTACACATTCAAAATATATGTCTATACATCAGGAGGCAGGCTCAGACGGTGTTAGGCCCAGTATGGATTGCACGTGATTGCACAAAGGTTAGAAAGGGTACCGTATCCCTGGATAACATGTATGGATAGCGTACACATTCAAAATACAGTGGGGCAAAAAAGTATTTAGTCAGTCAGCAATAGTGCAAGTTCCACCACTTAAAAAGATGAGAGGCGTCTGTAATTTACATCATAGGTAGACCTCAACTATGGGAGACAAACTGAGAAAAAAAAATCCAGAAAATCACATTGTCTGTTTTTTTTCATTTTATTTGCATATTATGGTGGAAAATAAGTATTTGGTCAGAAACAAAATTTCATCTCAATACTTTGTGATATATTTTTTGTTGGCAATGACAGAGGTCAAACATTTTCTGTAAGTCTTCACAAGGTTGCCACACACTGTTGTTGGTATGTTGGCCCATTCCTCCATGCAGATCTCCTCTAGAGCAGTGATGTTTTTGGCTTTTCGCTTGGCAACACGGACTTTCAACTCCCTCCAAAGGTTTTCTATAGGGTTGAGATCTGGAGACTGGCTAGGCCACTCCAGGACCTTGAAATGCTTCTTACGAAGCCACTCCTTCGTGGCCCTGGCGGTGTGTTTTGGATCATTGTCATGTTGAAAGACCCAGCCACGTTTCATATTCAATGCCCTTGCTGATGGAAGGAGGTTTGCACTCAAAATCTCACGATACATGGCCCCATTCATTCTTTCATGTACCCGGATCAGTCGTCCTGGCCCCTTTGCAGAGAAACAGCCCCAAAGCATGATGTTTCCACCACCATGCTTTACAGTAGGTATGGTGTTTGATGGATGCAACTCAGTATTCTTTTTCCTCCAAACACGACAAGTTGTGTTTCTACCAAACAGTTCCAGTTTGGTTTCATCAGACCATAGGACATTCTCCCAAAACTCCTCTGGATCATCCAAATGCTCTCTAGCAAACTTCAGACGGGCCCGGACATGTACAGGCTTAAGCAGTGAGACACGTCTGGCACTGCAGGATCTGAGTCCATGGTGGCGTAGTGTGTTACTTATGGTAGGCCTTGTTACATTGGTCCCAGCTCTCTGCAGTTCATTCACTAGGTCCCCCCGCGTGGTTCTGGGATTTTTGCTCACCGTTCTTGTGATCATTCTGACCCCACGGGGTGGGATTTTGCGTGGAGCACCAGATCGAGGGAGATTATCAGTGGTCTTGTATGTCTTCCATTTTCTAATTATTGCTCCCACAGTTGATTTCTTCACTCCAAGCTGGTTGGCTATTGCAGAATCAGTCTTCCCAGCCTGGTGCAGGGCTACAATTTTGTTTCTGGTGTCCTTTGACAGCTCTTTGGTCTTCACCATAGTGGAGTTTGGAGTCAGACTGTTTGAGGGTGTGCACAGGTGTCTTTTTATACTGATAACAAGTTTAAACAGGTGCCATTACTACAGGTAATGAGTGGAGGAAAGAGGAGACTCTTAAAGAAGAAGTTACAGGTCTGTGAGAGCCAGAAATCTTGATTGCTTGTTTCTGACCAAATACTTATTTTCCACCATAATATGCAAATAAAATGAAAAAAAAACAGACAATGTGATTTTCTGGATTTTTTTTTCTCAGTTTGTCTCCCATAGTTGAGGTCTACCTATGATGTAAATTACAGACGCCTCTCATCTTTTTAAGTGGTGGAACTTGCACTATTGCTGACTGACTAAATACTTTTTTGCCCCACTGTATATGTCTGTATATCAGGAGGCAGGCTCAGACGGTGTTAGGCCCAGTATGGATTGCACGTGATTGCACAAAGGTTAGAAAGGGTACCGTATCCCCGGATAACATGTATGGATAGCGTACACATTCAAAATATATGTCTGTACATCAGGAGGCAGGCTCAGATGGTGTTAGGCCCAGTATGGATTGCACGTGATTGCACAAAGGTTAGAAAGGGTACCGTATCCCCGGATAACATGTATGGATAGCGTACACATTCAAAATATATGTCTATACATCAGGAGGCAGGCTCAGACGGTGTTAGGCCCAGTATGGATTGCACGTGATTGCACAAAGGTTAGAAAGGGTACCGTATCCCTGGATAACATGTATGGATAGCGTACACATTCAAAATATATGTCTATACATCAGGAGGCAGGCTCAGACGGTGTTAGGCCCAGTATGGATTGCACGTGATTGCACAAAGGTTAGAAAGGGTACCGTATCCCCGGATAACATGTATGGATAGCGTACACATTCAAAATATATGTCTATACATCAGGAGGCAGGCTCAGACGGTGTAAGGCCCAGTATGGATTGCACGTGATTGCACAAAGGTTAGAAAGGGTACCGTATCCCCGGATAACATGTATGGATAGCGTACACAATCAAAATATATGTCTGTACATCAGGAGGCAGGCTCAGACGGTGTTAGGCCCAGTATGGATTGCACGTGATTGCACAAAGGTTAGAAAGGGTACCGTATCCCTGGATAACATGTATGGATAGCGTACACATTCAAAATATATGTCTGTACATCAGGAGGCAGGCTCAGACGGTGTTAGGCCCAGTATGGATTGCACGTGATTGCACAAAGGTTAGAAAGGGTACCGTATCCCCGGATAACATGTATGGATAGCGTACACATTCAAAATATATGTCTGTACATCAGGAGGCAGGCTCAGACGTTGTCAGGCACAGTATGGATTTGACGGCCCAGATTACACAGCGGAGGAGCAGGGAGAGGTAAAGATTGCAAATGCTGGGGCCCTGCCCAAGCAAGGGGGGCCCACTCGTGGGCGTCGGTACTGGCACTGGGCCCCTCATAGTACGGCGGTGTGTCTGACGGCGGGTGTGCACCACCACCGTCAGAGACACTTGATTGCACTATGAGGGACCCTGTGCCAGTGCCCGCACCCAAGAGTCGGCCTACCCACCTGTCCAGGGCAACGGCACTCGCACGGTGTCGTGCGCTAGGTGGTGACCTCGTCCATGGGGGGGGAGGCAGCACAGTTAGGGAGTTTTAGAAAGTGGCATATGTTGATGTTGGACATTCAGCTGATGCAAAAGGCGAAATAGGTGAAGTCCCAGGAAGAGGTGGACCAAAGCAAGCCATTTTTCTGTCACCCTATGTGTCATCAGGGGAAGGTGGGACAAAATCCTTGGAAACCCATGCATGGTTCATTTTAATGAAGGTTAGATCATCCACATTTTGGGTTGACAGACGGGTCCTTTTTTCTGTCTGGATTTATCCAGCTGCACTGAAGACTCTTTCCGATAGCACACTTGCAGCTGGGCAAGCGAGCTCCTGTAAGGCATATTGGGCCAATTCAGGCCAGGTGTCCAGTTTAGCAGCCCAATAGTCAAAGGGGAATGACCTGTGTGGGAGAACATCGATATGGGAGGAAAAGTAGTTTGTAACCATAGTTGACAACTGCTGTCTCCTGTCACTTTCCATCGATGCAGTATTACTAGTTGTGTGAGCGGTAATTGAAAAATCAGTCCACAACATTGTCATGAAACCCTTGTCTCCAACGCCACTTCTGCTGTGTGCACCACGAACACCTCTGCCAAGCTGCCCCCGGCCCGTACGGCTCGTGTGAGAACCATCACCGCTGCTGTGTGCTGGGAATGCCTCAAGCAAACGATTTACCAGAGTTGCTTGTTTATTAGCCAATATTAGGTCAAGGTTCTCCTGTGGCATGATGTTTTGTAATTTGCCTTTATAGCGTGGATCCAGGATGCTGGCCAACCAGTAGTCGTCATCGTTCATCATTTTGGCAATGCGGGGGTCCCTTTTTAGGATCTGCAAGGCATAATCTGACATGTGGGCCAATGTTCCCGGTGTCATTGATGCACTGCGAGTGCTGGGTGGAGGAGCACTTTCTGGCAAATCCACATCCCTCCAGTCACGCACAAACCCTGTACCAGACCTTGCCACGCCAACATTTTCACTTGCCCCACGAGATGCATCCTCCTCCCCTAAGTAATCATCCCCATCATCCTCCTCCTCCTCCTCTTCTTCCTCCACCTCGTCCAGGAGAGGTCCCTGAGCAGACAATGGCTGAATGTCATCAAGGATTCCCTCCTCCTCTTCCTCCTCATCAAAATTGGCTGCAGACGCCTGCTCCTTAAGGTGCGTCAAAGTTTGCATGAGCAGACGCATAAGTGGGATGCTCATGCTTAGGATGGCGTCGTCTGCGCTTACCAGCCGTGTGCATTCCTCAAAACACTGAAGGACTTTACAGAGGTCTTTCAGCTTCGACCACTGCACACCTGTCAACTCCATGTCTGCTCTCAAAGTGCCTGGCCGTGTATCCTCCCACAAATGCATTATGGCCTGCCTCTGCTCGCACAGCCGCTCCACCATGTGCAGGGTGGAGTTCCACCTTGTTGCAATGTCGATAATGAGGCGGTGGTTGGGAAGGTGGAGCAATCGCTGCAGCTTCTGCATACGAACGGAGTGTACAGTCGACCGGCGGATGTGCGCGCACAGTCTTCGCACCTTCTGGAGCAGGGCTGTTAACTCCGGATAATTTTTGAGGAAGCACTGCACCGCCAGGTTCAAGGTGTGAGCCAAGCAAGGTATATGGCTGAGTTTTGAAAGGGCTATGGCTGCCACAAAATTACGGCCGTTATCACTAACTACCTTGCCTGCCTCAAGATGTACACTGCCCAGCCATGACTCAGTTTGTCGCTTCAAGTACTCTGCCAGCACCTCGGCGGTGTGTCTGTTGCCCAAACACATCATCTGCAACACAGCCTGCTGACGCTTTCCACTAGCTGCTCGATAGGGGGACACATCGTGTGCAACAGTGGCAGCTGCAGATGGAGTGCTCGTACGACTGCGCTCTGTGGACGAGCTTTCGCTTCTGGAAGAGGAGGAGGGTCGAACGCCTACAGCCAACTGTTTCCTATACCGCGGGCTAGGCAGCACTGTCCCACCACCGCTGTCCCCTGTGGACCCTGCATCCACCACATTAACCCAGTGCGCAGTGATGGACACGTAACGGCCCTGGCCATGCCGACTGGACCATGCATCAGTTGTGAGGTGCACCTTTCCGCTCACTGACTGCTTGAGTGCATGGACAATGCGGTCTTTCACATGATGGTGGAGGGCTGGGATGGCTTTGCGAGAGAAGAAGTGGCGACTGGGTAGGTCATAGCGTGGTACTGCATAGGCCATGAGTTCGCGGAAAGCTGTGCTTTCCACCAACCGAAAGGGCATCATCTCAAACGAGATTAGTTTGGCAATGTGGGCGTTCAAACCCAGTGTACGCGGATGAGAGACTGAGTACTTTCTTGACCTACTCATAGTGTCTGGGAGGGTGAGCTGGACTTGAGAGCTGCATATAGTGGAAGTAGCGGTGGACAGGGCGGACTGAGAGAGGGTTGATGATGGTGATGGAGTTGGTGTTCTTTCTGATGGCCTAGAATCAGTCTTTCGTTGATATAACAGTGGGATTCCCTGACTGCTGTGGCCTTGCAACGACACCTCAACATTTGCTGCTGTGCTAACTGGTGGGCTTACAGTGGGGGAAACAATGTAGCGTTGCTGACTACCTTCGTTGTGATCAGTTGCACATGTGGCACTTGAGGTTTGGTGTTGTGTCCACGCTTGCAAGTGCATGCTGGTTAAATGTCTAAGCATGCAACTGGTATTCAAATTTTTCAGATTTTTCCCTCGGCTAAAGGTCTTTGCGCACTTCTTACAGATAACCTTGGCCTGATCATGAGGATTTTGTTCAAAAAAGTGCCACACTGCACTCTTCCTACTTTGGCAGACATTTTGCGGCCTAGCACGCTGTGATCTTTTGACCCTCTGGACAAGCTGTCCAGCAACTCTTTTGATGTTTGGAACCTGTCTTTGGAGTGCTCCGGGCCTGCCAGATAACAGCTGTTGCGATGTCGATGTCTGCTGTGGATGCTCCTCATCTGAGCTATTGGAAGCAGCACCCTCTTCCCCCAATGGATGCCAATCTGGGTCAACAACTGGGTCATCCATCACCTCCTCTTCTATGTCATGTGCACCTTCCTCTGTGTCACCGTGTATGGTGGTATAGTGTGCGGGAAGGGGCACCTGAGTCTCATCAGGGTCAGAATCTGGCTCTGTACACTGCGAGGACAATGTAGTGCTCTGAGTGAATGTACCAGCAGAATCATCCATCAGCGGCTGTGCATCAGTGCACTCCATGTCAGATTCATCTTGGCCTGGGTAATTCACCATTTGACTTGATAATCCAGGCATGGTATGTGAAAACAGCTCCATGGAGTAATCAGTAGTATGGCCTGCGTCATCCTTCAATCTTGGTTGGGGTGAAGGACACAAGGAAAGGTGTGGTTCATGAACATGAGCCTCCAATGACGACTCAGTGCTTTTACTTTTTACAACTGAAGAAGAGGAGGCAATAGAGCTGGAGGCTGAGTCAGCAATGTAAGACAAAACTTTTTCCTGATGCTCTGGCTTTAAAAGCGGTTTGCCAACTCCTAGAAAACTAAGCGTTCGAGGCCTTATGTAGCCAGATGATGACGCAGGCTCAACACCTCCTGCATTCGGTCCTATTTTGCTCTTGCCACTACCATCAGATCCACCACCAACACCATCATTACCAGCTGCCAACCCCCGCCCAATTCCACGGCCTCTTCCACCAGCTTTCCTCATTTTTGGTAGCAATGTAGACAAAATCCAACAAACTATATAGTAATGTAAAACAAGGTACAAGGTGTCTATAGGACAGGGGAGATTTTGAATTTCTGCAGACACTTGTGGACACTGGACACTTTTGGATTGTGTGAGGCCCACTGATATCTGAGCGCTATGTGACAGGCTCGATGGCACAGCTGTGACAAAAGTGACGAGAGGATAAGGGAGATTTTGAATTTCTGCAGACACTTGTGGACACTGGACACTTTTGGATTGTGTGAGGCCCACTGATATCTGAGCGCTATGTGACAGGCTCGATGGCACAGCTGTGACCAAAGTGACTAGAGGATAAGGGAGATTTTGAATTTCTGCACACACTTGTGGACACTGGACACTTTTGGATTGTGTGAGGCCCACTGATATCTGAGCGCTATGTGACAGGCTCGATGGCACAGCTGTGACCAAAGTGACTAGAGGATAAAGGAGATTTTGAATTTCTGCACACACTTGTGGACACTGGACACTTTTGGATTGTGTGAGGCCCAATGAATATCTGAGCGCTATGTGACAGGCTCAATGGCACAGCTGTGACCAAAGTGACTAAAGGATAAAGGAGATTTTGAATTTCTGGAGACACTTGTGGACACTGGACACTTTTGGATTGTGTGAGGCCCACTGATATCTGAGCGCTATGTGACAGGCTCGATGGCACAGCTGTGACCAAAGTGACTAGAGCATAAGGGAGATTTTGAATTTCTGCACACACTTGTGGACACTGGACACTTTTGGATTGTGTGAGGCCCACTGATATCTGAGCGCTATGTCACAGGCTCGATGGCACAGCTGTGACAAAAGTGACGAGAGGATAAGGGAGATTTTGAATTTCTGCACACACTTGTGGACACTGGACACTTTTGGATTGTGTGAGGCCCAATGAATATCTGAGCGCTATGTGACAGGCTCGATGGCACAGCTGTGACCAAAGTGACTAGAGGATAAGGGAGATTTTGAATTTCTGCACACACTTGTGGACACTGGACACTTTTGGATTGTGTGAGGCCCACTGATATCTGAGCGCTATGTGACAGGCTCGATGGCACAGCTGTGACCAAAGTGACTAGAGGATAAGGGAGATTTTGAATTTCTGCACACACTTGTGGACACTGGACACTTTTGGATTGTGTGAGGCCCAATGAATATCTGAGCGCTATGTCACAGGCTCGATGGCACAGCTGTGACAAAAGTGACAAGAGGATAAGGGAGATTTTGAATTTCTGCACACACTTGTGGACACTGGACACTTTTGTATTGTGTGAGGCCCAATGAATATCTGAGCGCTATGTGACAGGCTCGATGGCACAGCTGTGACCAAAGTGACTAGAGGATAAAGGAGATTTTGAATTTCTGCACACACTTGTGGACACTGGACACTTTTGGATTGTGTGAGGCCCACTGATATCTGAGCGCTATGTCACAGGCTCGATGGCACAGCTGTGACAAAAGTGACGAGAGGATAAGGGAGATTTTGAATTTCTGCACACACTTGTGGACACTGGACACTTTTGGATTGTGTGAGGCCCACTGATATCAGAGCGCTATGTGACAGGCTCGATGGCACAGCTGTGACCAAAGTGACTAGAGGATAAGGGAGATTTTGAATTTCTGCACACACTTGTGGACACTGGACACTTTTGTATTGTGTGAGGCCCACTGATATCTGAGCGCTATGTCACAGGCTCGATGGCACAGCTGTGACAAAAGTGACGAGAGGATAAGGGAGATTTTGAATTTCTGCACACACTTGTGGACACTGGACACTTTTGGATTGTGTGAGGCCCAATGAATATCTGAGCGCTATGTGACAGGCTCGATGGCACAGCTGTGACCAAAGTGACTAGAGGATAAAGGAGATTTTGAATTTCTGCACACACTTGTGGACACTGGACACTTTTGGATTGTGTGAGGCCCACTGATATCTGAGCGCTATGTCACAGGCTCGATGGCACAGCTGTGACAAAAGTGACTAGAGGATAAGGGAGATTGGATTGCTTTTAAAAAAGCAGTTTGCAGAGCAGTGGGTAAACAGCAATGCCAGCCTGTCAGGAAGCCTTAAAAGGCAGCCCAACAACCAACACCACTGATACACCACAATATAGCCTCCCCTTGCACTGCACACACAGTGACTGGTGTGTTGTGCAGGCCAAATCGCTAGCAGCAGAAGCAGTTTTTTTTCTTCTCAGCAGGACAAAAAAAAAAATGGGATTGCTTTTAAAAAAGCAGTTTGCGGAGCAGTGGGTAAACAGCAATGCAGAAATGTCAGGAAGCCTTAGAAGGCAGCCCAACAACCAACACCACTGATACACCACTATATAGCCTCCCCTTGCACTGCACACACAGTGACTGGTGTGTTGTACAGGCCAAATCGCTAGCAGCAGAAGCAGTTTTTTTTTCTTCTCAGCAGGACAAAAAAAAAAATTGGGATTGCTTTTAAAAAAGCAGTTTGCGGAGCAGTGGGTAAACAGCAATGCAGGAATGTCAGGAAGCCTTAGAAGGCAGCCCAACTACCAACACCACTGATACACCACTATATAGCCTCCCCTTGCACTGCACACACAGTGACTGGTGTGTTGTGCAGGCCAAATCGCTAGCAGCAGAAGCAGTTTTTTTGTCTTCTTCCCTGCCTAACGCTCTCCCTACAGAATCAGCAGCAACCTCTCCCTATACTGATATCGGCAGAAGTAAGATGGCGGTCGGCGTGCACGCCCTTTTATACCCCCTGTGACGCCCACCAAAGCAAGCCAATCACTTGCATGCCCTTCTGAAAGATGGTGGTGACCCCTGCCTATGTCATCACGTTGCCCACAGTGTCCGTGGATCCTGATTGGCTGAAAAAGAGCGCAAAACAAACTTTTGAAACTCGACTTTGGCGCGTAAGTCGCCGACCTTGTGGCCGACCTCATCCTAGGGTCGGGTTTCGTTTCATGAAACCCGACTTTGCCAAAAGTCGGCGACTTTTGAAATTTTTCGACCCGTTTCGCTCAACTCTACTCCGGAGGGACATTTTGAGTACCTGGTGATGCCTTTTGGGCTCACTAATGCCCCTTCCGTCTTCCAATCCTTTATGAATGATATTTTCTGGGACTTTGTGGATAAGTTTTTGATCATCTATCTTTTCCAGTGATTGGGATTCTCATGTGGAACATGTCCGGACTGTGTTCCGGATTTTGAGGGAGAATTCCCTGTTTGTTAAGGGATCGAAATGCCTCTTTGGTGTACAGAGGATTTCATTTTCAGGATTTATTTTGTCTCCATCGACTATTGAAATGGACCCGGCCCAGGTACAGGCCATTTATGATTGGGTTCAGCCCACTTCTTTGAAGGCTCTCCAGAAGTTTTTGGGTTTTGCTAATTTCTATCATAAATTTATAGGTAATTTTTCTGGTATTGTCAAACCACTGACTGATCTGACCAAGAAGGGCGCTGATGTGCTGAATTGGTCTCCAGAGGCTGTCTCGGCATTTCTGGAGCTTAAGTGGAGACTCATTTCTGCTCCGGTTTTACGGCAACCTGATGTCTCACTTCCATTTCAGGTGGAGGTAGATGCTTCTGAGATTGGTGCAGGAGCTGTGTTGTCCCAAAAAGATCCTGTGACTTCTAAAATGAATCCATGTGCCTTCTTTTCTCGAAAGTTCTCCCCATCTGAACGCAACTATGATGTGGGGAATCGAGAATTGTTGGCCATGAAATGGGCATTTGAAGAGTGGAGACATTGGTTGGAGGGAGCTAGACATCAAGTTGTGGTCGTCCCCGACCACAAGAATTTGATTTATCTGGAGTCGGCCAAATGCTTGAATCCTAGACAGGCTAGGTGTCACGTCTCCGTCAGATTTGGGGCCTGCTATTCCGGTCGCAGCCACTAGGAGGCGCCGGGCTGCCACTTCGCCGTCAGACTCGGGGACGGCTGTTCCTGCCTCGGCCACTAGGAGGCGCCGGGCTGCCACTTCGCCGTCAGACTCGGGGACGGCTGTTCCTGCCTCGGCCACTGGGAGGCGCCGTGGTTCTATTAAGTCGCCGTCAGACTCAGGGCCTATGGTCCCAGCTTTAGCCACTAGGAGGCGCCGGTCTGTCACGTCACCGTTGGATGCGAGGCCTGCTGATCCGGTCACGGCCTCTAGGAGGCGCCAGACCGCCACTTCACTGTCAGACTCGGGGACGGCTGTTCCTGCCTCGGCCACTGGGAGGCGCCGTGGTCCGCCCGTGAGTTATGGTGGTGACAGAGAAGTGGCTCCTGCGCAGGCATCTGGTGGGCGCAGGCTCCGCCCCTCTGTCAGTCATCAGGGTGTTACTGCAACTCCATCTGGCCTGGTCCTGGGGGCGGCCCTAATGACATCACCAGTCCAGGAACCTGTGAGGGATGACCTGATCCCTCAAATACCTTGGGACTGGTCTTGCAAGCCGCCGGATATATTCTTGGTTCCCCTGTGTATTACTTAGTGATTGATTTCTGTTTGACTCTGACCTCAGCCTGGATTTCTGACCCCTCTTTTGCCTGACGATTCTGTACTTCTGCTACTCTCCTGGTTTGTGACCTTGGCCTGGATATTCCTACTCTGCTACTTCCTAACGATTCTGTACCTCTGCCGCCCTCCTGGTTTTTGACTCTGACCTTGGCCTGAAATTGACTCTGCTATTGCCTGCTGTTTTTGTACTTCACTCTGACGACCGTCCTGCTCTGGCCGCTGTTCCTATTCAGACAGCGCCTCCTGGGCTCTGTTGTAAATCCAGATCCCTGTATAGGGGTAAAGGGTATCAGTGTTTCTCGGGGTGTTGCTTGGCTGCAGCCCAGAACCGCAGACGGACGTTACATTATATCCGGCCATAAAATTAACTGCTTCTTGTGTATATACCCAACATATACAAAAGCAGTCTCCCTGAACTTTTTTTTTTTTTTCTTCTGACTGAGCTGATTTTTGGCCTGAACACCTGGTGCACTGCACAGCCTGGAAGATCTCTCTCATTTTCTTGGACAACTATGCGGCAGTCTGGAGTCTTCAGGGAGAGAGCTGCACCTCAGAGATCCATGCTCCTGGCACGTCGACCTCTGGGCAACTACTCTGGCTATGGTTGCCCAGAGGTTCAGGTATTGCCCGCAGATGCGGCTAAAGTTTTATTACCCATTTCGGTTTCATGTGGTCAGAAATCGCTGTGTTTAAACGCGTATGTGGATAGTGGCTCTGAAGGAAATTTTATGGATTCCTTGACTGCTAGGAATCTGGGTGTAACACTACTAACACTTAATGCCCCTATTAAAACCACGGCTATTAATGGCACGTCCATTATTCAGGAGGGGGTTAAGTTTGTTACTGCCAAGGTTGCTATGTCTGTGGGAGCATTACACACTGAGCTGGTGTCATTTTTTGTGATGGACAACTTAACCTCTGCAGTTATTCTGGGTATGCCATGGCTACGCCAGCACAATCCTGTCATCGACTGGCACTTGGGTGACGTTGTACGCTGGAGCCCACAGTGTCAGAAAAATTGCATATCCTTGGCAGTAAACCAAGTTAAGGTTAAAACCCCCCACATACCGTTTGCTTTCAGAGATTTTGAGGATGTCTTTTCTATTGTAGAATCTGAAAAGCTACCCCCTCACAGAGAGTATGATTGCCCTATTGATCTGATTCCGGTTGCCCGTCTCCCTAAGGGAAGAATATTTAATCTCTCTGGTCCAGAGCGTCAGGCCATGAATGACTATATTGCAGATAGCCTAAGAAAAGGGTTTATCAGACCGTCCATTTCTCCAGTTGGGGCCGGGTTCTTCTTTGTGGAGAAGAAAGATGGTGGTCTCAGACCCTGCATTGATTATCGGGAGTTGAATGCAATCACTATAAAAAAACAGTATCCACTTCCACTCATCCCTGATCTTTTTAATCAGCTAACAGGAGCCCGTTGGTTTACTAAACTTGACCTCCGGGGGGCATACAATCTAGTCCGCATAAGAGACGGGGATGAGTGGAAAACGGCCTTCAATACACCCCTTGGCCATTTTGAGTACCTGGTTATGCCGTTCGGACTCAGCAACGCACCTGCCGTATTTCAGCACTTTGTTAATGATATTTTTAGAGACATTTGTGGGGTGTATGTCGTGGTGTATTTAGATGACATTCTGATTTACTCTGCTGACCCTGTGACACATTCTCAACACGTCTGTTCTGTGCTACAAAGACTACGTGAACACTCCTTGTTTGCTAAACTGGAGAAATGTGTCTTTTTTGCTGAGGAGGTACAGTTTTTAGGATACATGGTTTCAGGTAAAGGCTTCCGCATGGATCCTGCCAAGGTCCAGCCTATTAAGGCTTGGGTGCAACCAAAATCGCTGAAAGCGCTGCAGTGATTTTTGGGGTTCGCTAATTATTACCGCAAGTTTATTAGAGGTTTCTCAGAGATTGCCAAGCCACTCACGGATCTGACCCGGAAAGGGGCGGACGTGGCCAACTGGAATCCTGAGGCAATTCAGGCGTTTTCTACTTTAAAAGAGAGTTTTGTGGCCAACCCAGTTTTGGTTCAGCCGGATCTGGACCGTCCATTTATTGTGGAGGTGGATGCCTCTGAAGTCGGAGTGGGAGCAGTGCTATCACAAGGCACTACATCCCTCACTCAGCTTCGTCCATGTGCGTTTTTTTCCCGCAAATTCTCTCCCACGGAGAAAAACTATGATATTGGGAATCGGGAACTATTGGCAATTAAATGGGCCTTCGAGGAATGGCGTCACTTCCTCGAGGGCGCCAAACACAAGATCACGGTAATTACCGATCATAAGAATCTGACATACCTAGAATCAGCAAAAAGGTTAAATCCTAGACAAGCAAGGTGGGCATTGTTTTTCTCTAGGTTTAATTTTATAATCACCTTCCGCCCTGGTACAAAAAATGTGAGGGCCGATGCCCTCTCTCGCAGTTTCTGCCCCTCACAAGCCGAGGACTCTGAACCAGTTCCGATATTGGCCACTGGGATCATTGTGTCCGCAGTGTCATTGGACCTTCTGGAGGAGATCCGTAAATCCCCAGAACAAGCCCCTGACACTACGCCACCCAACAAATTGTTCGTTCCGCCTGCGTTTCGCCTACAAGTGCTTAGAGAATCACATGACTCTGTCTTGGCAGGCCATCCTGGTCTCAATAATACCGCCAGATTGATAACTAGGAATTTTTGGTGGCCGACGGTGGTTAAGGACTGCAAAGAATATGTCTTAGCATGTGAGGTCTGTGCCCGCGCCAAGTCCTCCCATACTCGCCCTGCCGGCTGGCTCCAGCCCTTGCCCACCCCCGAGAGTCCATGGACCCACATCTCCATGGACTTCATTACGGACCTACCGTCCTCAGATGGAAAGACGTGTATCTGGGTGGTGGTGGACAGGTTCAGTAAACAATGTCATTTTGTCCCCCTGTCGGGGTTACCTAACTCGGAAACGTTGAGTAAACTGTTTATTGTACATGTGGTACGTTTACACGGTGCCCCGGTCAATATTGTGTCTGACAGGGGTACCCAATTCGTGTCAAAGTTTTGGAGGGCGTTCTGTAAACGCATTGGTATTGAGCTATCTTTTTCCTCGGCTTACCACCCTGAAACCAATGGGCAAACCGAACGTGTCAACCAGGCTCTGGAGCAATACCTTCGTTGCTACATCTCAGAACACCAGTCCGATTGGGCAGAACATCTGCCACTAGCCGAGTTTGCCCTAAACAATCAGTATCAGGACTCCATTAAGTCTACCCCCTTTTTCTGCAACCACGGGCTGCATCCACGCTTTGGCTCATTCTCGGCCAGAATGTCGGAGCTTCCTGGGGTAGAGAAAAATATACATCATTTAAAAACCATTTGGTCTGAGGTAAACTCTAACTTGAAAGGGGCCCGGGTTAGACAGACCTCGGCAGCGAACAAACAGCGATCCAAAGGACCGCACCTGGGAGTTGGAGACAAGGTTTGGCTCTCCACCAAAAACATCAAGCTTAAAGTACCGTCTGCCAAACTGGGTCCCAGATTTATTGGTCCATACGAGATTATAGAGGTGATTAACCCGGTGGCCTTCCGTTTAAAACTCCCTCAGTCTTTCAAATTACCCAATGTCTTCCACAAGTCTCTCCTCAAGTTGTATCGCTCCCCAATTCACCCTGTCCCGTCCCCTCCTCCTCCCGTTTCGGTCAGAGGGTCCTTGGAGTATGAAGTCCAGGGTGTCCTTGACTCCCGCCTTGTAAGAGGGTCCGTACAGTATCTGGTACACTGGAGGGGCTACGGCCCGGAGGAGAGGTCCTGGGTCCCTGCGCGGGACATCCATGCAAAAGCACTAATTAGAAGGTTTCACCTCCTTCACCCTGACAAACCAGGTTTTGAGGGTCCGGAGGCCCCTCTTGGAAGGGGGGGTACTGTCACGTCTCCGTCAGATTTGGGGCCTGCTATTCTGGTCGCAGCCACTAGGAGGCGCCGGGCCGCCACTTCGCCGTCAGACTCGGGGATGGCTGTTCCTGCCTCGGCCACTGGGAGGCGCCGTGGTTCTATTACGTCGCCGTCAGACTCAGGGCCTATGGTCCCAGCTTTAGCCACTAGGAGGCGCCGGTCTGTCACGTCACCGTTGGATTCGAGGCCTGCTGTTCTGGTCACGGCCTCTAGGAGGCGCCAGACCGCCACTTCACTGTCAGACTCGGGGACGGCTGTTCCTGCCTCGGCCACTGGGAGGCGCCGTGGTCCGCCCGTGAGTTATGGTGGTGACAGAGAAGTGGCTCCTGCGCAGGCATCTGGTGGGCGCAGGCTCCGCCCCTCTGTCAGTCATCAGGGTGTTACTGCAACTCCATCTGGCCTGGTCCTGGGGGCGGCCCTAATGACATCACCAGTCCAGGAACCTGTGAGGGATGACCTGATCCCTCAAATACCTTGGGACTGGTCTTGCAAGCCGCCGGATATATTCTTGGTTCCCCTGTGTGTTACTTAGTGATTGATTTCTGTTTGACTCTGACCTCAGCCTGGATTTCTGACCCCTCTTTTGCCTGACGATTCTGTACTTCTGCTACTCTCCTGGTTTGTGACCTTGGCCTGGATATACTGACTCTGCTACTTCCTAACGATTCTGTACCTCTGCCGCCCTCCTGGTTTTTGACTCTGACCTTGGCCTGAAATTGACTCTGCTATTGCCTGCTGTTTTTGTACTTCACTCTGACGACCGTCCTGCTCTGGCCGCTGCTCCTATTCAGACAGCGCCTCCTGGGCTCTGTTGTAAATCCAGATACCTGTATAGGGGTAAAGGGTATCAGTGTTTCTCGGGGTGTTGCCTGGCTGCAGCCCAGAACCGCAGACGGACGTTACACTAGGTGGGCCTTGTTTTTCATGCGTTTTAATTTTGTGGTCTCTTTTCTTCCGGGCACTAAGCATGTTAAGGCATACGCCCTTTCTAGGAGTTTTTTTGCTGATTCTCTTATTGTTACCGAGCCTACAACCATCCTAGGTGAGGGGGTAGTTCTTTCTGCCATTTCGCCCGATTTGAGACGTGCCCTGGAGGAATTTCAGGAGGATAAACCTGAGCATTGTCCTATGGGAAAATTGTATGTTCCTGACCAGTGGAGGAAGAGAGTGATGTCTGAAGTTCATTGCTCCGCATTGGCTGGTCATCCAGGTATTTTTGGTACCAGAGATTTGGTGAGTCGGTCTTTTTGGTGGCCTGCCTTGTATTGTGATGTCAGGAATTTTGTGCAGTTCAGTGGGACTTGTTCTCGGTCTAAACCATGTTCTCCTTCTAGTGGGTTGTTGATGCCCCTGCCGGTGCCCAAGAGGCCATGGACCCATATCTCAATGGATTTTATTTCTGATCTTCCTGTCTCTCAGAGAATGACTGTTATCTGGGTGATTTGTGATAGATTTTCTAAGATGGTCCAGCTTGTACCACTCCCAAAGTTGCCATCTTCCTCAGAGTTGGTGCCCTTGTTTTTACAACAGGTGGTTTGGTTGCATGGGATTCCTGAGAACATTGTGTCAGACAGAGAAGTTCAGTTTGTTTCCAGATTCTGGAAAGTCTTTTGTTCCAATCTGGGAATTCAGTTATCTTTCTCCTCTGCGTTTCATCCTCAGACCAATGGGCAGACTGAGAGAACAAACCAGACTTTGGAGACCAATTTGAGATGTTTTATATCTGCTGATCAGGATGACAGGGTCTCATTTTTGCCCTTGGCCGAATTCAGGCTAAACAATAGAGCTAGTTCTGCCACTTTGATGTTGCCCTTTTTCTGTAACTTTGGGTTTCATCCTCGATTTTCTTCAGGGCAAGTGGAATCTTCAGCCTGCTCAGGTGTGAACACTGTGGTTGAGCGAATGCAGCAGATTTGGGACCAAGTGGTGGATAAGTTGTCACTCTCTCAGGAAAAGGCCCAGCGGTTTTCCAAACGGCATAGGACCATTGGTCCCTGGTTTAAAGTGGGTGATATGGTTTGGTTGTCGTCAAAGAATATCTTTATGAACATTGCGTCTCCAAAGTTCAAGCCAAGATTTATTGGACCTTATAAGATTTTGGAGATTCTTAATCCTGTTTCTTTTCGATTGGCTCTTCCAGTTGGCTCTTCATCGGGGACCCCTAAGCTAAGCAAGGAAAAAACGGATTTTAATCACACGTTCAGGTTTTAAATACTCTAGATAGGGACTGCTTCGACATGGGTTACCTTGATGATGGTGAGGCAGCTTGGTATACATTTTTTTGCAAAAAAACGTATCGACTAAATACCCTGTGTATGTTATCCAGCACTTGCTGATTACTGCCATATTTTTGGCTGCAGAGAAATTTTTCAAATCTGTCATTTTGTGTTCTCTTGTTGTATCTTAGTTAATGGGTGGTGTGAACGTGGTCTGACCGACGTGTTCACATTTATGCATATCACATGTGTTTTTAATCTGTTTTTTCCTTGCTTAGCAAGGCTTGGGAGACCCCACCCCTCTGCTGTGTGATGTGCATAAAGGAGCTGTCTCAAACCATGAGCCCATACTGTGGAGCGGCCTGTCTGAATCCTGTTCATAGTAGACACTGTTCACACGTTCAGGTTTTAAATACATTAGATAGGGACTGCTTCGACATGGGTTACCTTGACGATGGTGAGGCAGCTTGGCATACTTTTTTTGCAAAAAAACGTATCGACTAAATACCCTGTGTTTGTTATCCAGCACTTGCTGATTACTGCCATATTTTTGGCTGCAGAGAAATTTTTCAAATCTGTCATTTTGTGTTCTCTTGTTGTATCTTAGTTAATGGGTGGTGTGAACGTGGTCTGACCGACGTGTTCACATTTATGCATATCACATGTGTTTTTAAGCCTTATAAGGCAGCCTAATAACCACCAGAGCTGCTGCACACAAAAATATCCTCCCCTGTCACTGCACACTAACTGTTGTGTTGTACAGAGAAAATTGCTATCAGCAGTAGCACAGTTTTTTTTTCCTGCCTAAACACTCTCCCTATTGGGGACGAGCAGCAGCGACCTCTCCCTATGCCAAGATCGTCAGAAGTAAGATGGCGGTCGGCTTTCAGGGCTTTTATAGCCACTGTGACGCCACACAAAGCAAGCCAATCACTGCAATGCCCTTCTCTAAGGTGGTGGTGGCCGCTGCCCATGTCATCGCATTGCCCATAGTGTGCGTCCTTGATCATTGGCTGAGAAAAGGTGCTGGAAGCATTATGGGAAGCGCGACTTTGGCGCTCTAGTCGGCGACCGCATGGCCGACCTCACGCTATGGTCGGGTTTCGATCAGCGAAACCCGACTTTAGCAAAAGTCGGCGATTTTTGAATTTGACTGACCCGTTTCGCTCAACTCTAGATGGTATCCATAACTTAATATTTTGTTGCACAACTTTTTGCGGCAATCACTGCAATCAAACAATTCCTGTAACTGTTAATGAGATTTCTGCACCTCTCGACGGGTATTTTGGCCCACTCATCAAGCAAAAACTGCTCCAGTTGTCTTGTGTTTGAAGGCTGCCTTTTACAGATGGCATGTTTCAGCTCTCTCCAAAGATGCTCAATAGGATTTAGGTCAGGGCTCATAGAAGGCCACTTCAGAAAAGTCCAATTTTTTCCTCTTATCCATTCTTGGGTGTTTTAGCTATGTGATTTGGGTCATTATACTGTTGCAAGACCCTTGACCTGTGACTGATACCAAGATTTCTGACACTGGGTAGCATATTTCTCTCTAGAATCCCTTGATAGTCTTGAGATTTCATTGTGCCCTGCACAGATTCTAGATACCCTGAGCCAGATGCAGCAACGCAGCCCCAGAACATAACAGAGCCTCCTCCATGTTTCATAATAGGGACAGTGTTCTTTTCTTGATATGCTTCACTTCTCTGTCTGTGAACTTAAAGCTGATGTGCCTTACCAAAAAGTTCCATTTTTGTCTCATCTGTCCATAGGACATTCTCCCAGAAGCTTTGTGGTTTGTCAACATGTAGTTTGACAAATTCCAGTCTGGATTTTTTATAATTGTTTTTCATAATGGTGTCCTCCTTGGTCGTCTCCCATGAAGTCCCTTTTGGCTAATAAAACGACGGGTGGTGCGATCTGACATTGATGTTCCTTGAGCTTGAAGTTCACCTTTAATCTGTTTAGAAGTTTTTCTGGGTTCTTTTGTTACCATTTGTATTATCCGTCTCTTTGATTGGTCATCAATTTTCCTTCTGTGGCCACGTCCAGGCGTCCAGGGAGGTTGGTTACAGTCCCATGGAGCTTAAATTTCTGAATAATATGTGCAATTGTAGTCACATGAACATCAAGCTGCTTGGAGATGGTCTTATGACTTTTACCTTTAACATGTTTGTCTATCATTTTCTTTCTAATCTCCTGAGACAACTCTTTCCTTCGCTTCCTCTGGTCCATGTTGAGTGTGATACACACCATGTCACCAAACAGCACAGTGAGTATATGTAGCCCTCTATATAGGCCCACTCACTGATTCCAAGATTGTAGACGCCTGTGATGATAATTAGTGGACACACCTTGATTTAACATGTCCCTTTTGTCACATTATTTTCAGGGGTACCATCATTTCTGTCCAGGCCTATTTCACAAGTTTTATTTTTTTTTAATTATGAGGAAGCATGGTTGAAAAGCAATGTCTGAATTTCATTTGTTCATTTTCATAGATTTTTGATTTATTATTTCTTTTGTCAGATTCAAGTTACTTCTGTGACCACTGTGGATTTTTCTGTCTTTAACGAGGGGTACCAACAATTTTGACCACGTGTGTAACAGTGGTGGTTTCTCCAAGTGGGACTCCACATGTATCTGGGTTTAAATATACAAAGATAAGTGGTGCCACATTAGTGCCATTAATCTTTTGTCTTAGAATTAGTCTTTACAGGATGTTCTACTTCCTGTACGACCACTGACTGACTAACATGAAGTGCTGTGTAATATAAGAAATAATGTACCTCTATTAAAATATAACATTATAGAATTTTAGAGTATAAGAATTCACAAGACAAGAATGTGACCTTTATGACCATGGTAAACTGAGGTGGGACGTGGACCAGTGGTCTGTTCATCGCTAGTGGTCAGCAAAATACTGCTGAAGATATAGATGAAATTACCCACACGTCTAACTCGCATAACTAAATACTGTATTCTTATTATACATCTGCTATAAAAGAAGGAAATTACCTTAAAGCTTCTGTAATTTATATCCTCCTACATTCAGCACCAGAACCCAGGATGATGTCTATGCAAATATGTATGACCCCAGCATATAAAGGGTTAGATCCTTCTCCTCTTTATCTCAGTTATCTTCCTCACATTGTAAATTGATCAGTGACAATGTATCTTCTATTACTGCTGGTGATTTCCCCAATAAGTAAGATTTAGATTGTGTCTGTATTGGATATAACAGTAATTATAAGCGGCTACAAGTCACATATTTCTTACCATGTTCTCTGTATTTCAGGTGTCCTCAGTCAGACATTACTGGAGTCCGGTCCAGGACTTGTGAAACCTTCACAGCAACTGAAATTAACCTGTACAGTCTCTGGGTTTGAGTTAACCAGTTATCATATGCACTGGGTCAGACAAGCCCCTGGGAAAGGTCTGGAATGGATTGGAGCTGTATGGATTGATGGTGGTACTGCTTATACTGATTCACTGAAGAGCAGAACCACAATCACAAAAGACAACACCAAGAAACAGGCCTATCTCCAGATGAGTAACATGGAGGCTGCGGACACTGGAGTGTATTACTGTGCGAGACACACATAAATATAAAGTAATGAGGAGATCATACAAAATCCTGCTGTGTCTCACTGGTTATAGGAAACCACAAGAGGAAGAGGGTTACTGATCTGTGAAAGAGAAACTTTGTAAGGACATTAGAAAAATATTGCTGGAAAAACAATAAGAGCAAATAGGGTCTTATCCGATGAGACAGAGGAAATTTAAAAAAAAAAACGGGAATTGCTCACCTGGTTCAGTTATGTGACCACAACAGTTAAAACATTGTTGAAAAATCAGCTGCTGCAGACACTTAATAAATTTCCATTAGATGGATAGGAGAAGTAGTGGGGTTGGAATCTGTGCTGCCGACATTACCAGAATCTTGTATCAAAGATATTCAGAGATTGGATTCCAGAATCGAAGAGTCTTATTAGTCAATTTGTTTCTAAGTATTCCACTTCTTCATCAGGACAAACCATGTTTAATTCAAAATACTGGTATCATCGGCAGCGCAGATCCAAAGCCCAATACTAATTATAAGGACATTAACTGGTTTTCAGCATATTACATAAAAACTCTTCCTCCAAAAGAGAATGAGAGCAATTTTACAACTGACACCTGACTGAATGAAAGTGCTCCAATCCGAAAAGCTCTGATTATGTCAGGCTAACACTTTAGGGCTGTGTGCCCACGTTGCGTTTTTGTAAGCGTTTCTGCAGCGTTTGTGCCGGCTCAGACGCTGCAGAAACGCTTAAAAGAAGTTTCCCATTCAATTTAATGCATTTTTAGCTTTTTGTGCCAATGCATGCATTTTTAAACGCTCAGGAAACACTTAGCGGCTAAAAACATAGCATGCTCATTAATTTCTGCATTGCTCCGCGTTTTTAGCCATTTCCAATGTTCCCAGAAAGCGCGCGGAAAAAAAAGCTTCAAAAACACGCGTTTTTTATGCAAAAACGTGCAAGAAACGGGCGGAAATAAAACGCGCATTTTCTGAGAAGGAGTCCCGTTTCCTGAGCATTTAAAATCGCTAACGTGGGCACATAGCATAATGGTCAGCAGACAATCATCAATGCACTGAGACAAAATGTGAGTCCTATGTGTCAATCCTTCAAGGTATTACAGCATAATGTATCAACCATCACCAGTTCTGGAACCCTAAAAGGCCAAAAATAGGAGTTTCTTTATTTTATTTAAAAAAAAATCCCTCAAAATACATAAAACATTTATATTCACATTTTCCTTTCTTTTTTTATATCTTGAACTTTTAACGTATTCTTAATAGTTTTCTTAGGCTACTTTCACACATCAGGTTTTCGGCGTCAGGCGCGATCCGGCGTCGTGCCGGAACGCCGGATCCGGCAAATGTTTAGTAAAACCGGATGTGACGGATCCGGTTTTCTGCCGGATCCGTCTTGTTCTTGACAGACAAAACCGGATCCGTCTCATCCGGTTCATCTGTTTTTCTATCCGTTTTTCGACAGATTACGCCGGATCCGGTTTTTAAAATTGACCCTTGTGGCCTTCCGAACGGGATTGGCTACTGGAAAACTATATATAGAGTGTTCCTACAGCCCTTCTTTGACAGGTTGTCGAGGAGAAAGTGCAGGTTGGAGAGAAGAGCAAGTTACTGGCGAAGATGGATGTTGTGATTGGAAATATTTTGAAGAATTTGGCGGATTTTATAGCGGAGGCGAATCGTTTGAGGGTGATTGTTCTGGAGAAGGAGAGAGCGAGACAGCAGCGCATCAGGCATTGTAGACGACGTTTGTGGATCCACCCCATCACAGCCAAGAGAATGACGCGTGGGGTCTATTCTACACTCTGCATGGACCTTCGACGAAACCCGGATACATTTTTTGGATATGTGCGGATGAAAATGGAGAATTTTGATTACTTGGTGGAGCGCATTGCACACCTCATAAGAAATGCAGACACCTATTGCCGCTTCTCTGTTTCACCCGCAGAGCGTCTGATGGTGACTTTAAGGTAAGCCACATTTATTGGATGTGATCGCATCAGAGCACACTTTCACTGCAATCTTGTTGGTGGTAGTTTGTATCTCCAAGTGTTATAGCTGAGTTTTGGTATGTAATGCTGTGATTTTAAACTAATTAATTGTTTTTTAATTCCCCACAGATTTCTTGCAACTGGAGAATCCCTTTCTTCACTGCATTTCCAGTACAGACTCGGGATTTCCACCATATCAGGAATAGTGACGTACACATGCCGTGCGCTGTGGGACTCCTTAGCTGAAGAGTTTTTACCAGAGCCCACAACAGAGAGGTGGATTGAAATTGCTGAAAAGTTTCAACAGATATGTCAGTTTCCCAACTGCTTGGGCGCTGTGGACGGGAAACATATCCGCATTGTAAAGCCAGCCGGATCGGGATCGGAATATTTCAATTACAAGAAATATTTTTCAATTGTCCTCATGGCCATCGCTGACGCGGAATACAAATTTATTGCTGTGGATATTGGGGCATATGGCCGCTCCAATGACTCTCAAGTTTTCAAACTGTCTGCCATGGGGCGTAGACTGTATGGAAACACCTTCCAGTTCCCACCCCCTAGACCGCTGCCGTAAACATCTGGTCCACCTATGCCATTTGTCTGTGTAGGGGATGAAGCCTTCCAGCTGTCAGAACACCTTTTGAAACCATACTCTAGAAGAGGATTGACAAGACCAAAACGCATTTTTAATTACCGCCTCACAAGAGCAAGAATGGTTGAATGTACCTTTGGTATTCTGACAGCCAAATGGCGGGCCCTATTGACTGCGATCAACCTCAAGACAGAAACTGTTGACGAGGTGATCAAAGCTTGCGTGGTACTCCACAATTTTGTTATCTGCAAGGAACCCATTTCCATTGAGGACACCTCTGAAGAAACCACCTTGCAAGATTACCATGACATTACCACTAGAAGTTCTGTGACGGTTTCAGTAATGAGGGACAATTTTGCACTATACTTTGTCACCTCAAGGCAGAGTACACTGGCAGGATGACAGTGTGAAAGATTTGTGCCCTAACCAAACTTGTGTACCTTCTGTACCAACAGTATATACCTTTGCCAACTAAAGTTGGCTATCTTGTCATGGTCTCTATTTTTAGCTTTAGGCCACAGGTGTGTACCTGGTTGTGTTTTATGCAAAGTATTTCACCTTTTAACAAAAGTTGTGTACATTGTTAGGAAATCACCAACAATAAACACAACTTTTTAGGTGAAATACTTTGCTTCAAACACAACCAGGAACATAACTGTGGCAAAAAGCTAAAATTTACCCACAGTTATATACCTGGTTTTGAATACCTTTTTACCTTTTAAATACCCTTTATTTAACCTTTTTTTTAAACATATTTCGCCGCAGAAAGAAATGACAGACAACCAGTGTAAACAATTTAACTTTTATTTAAAATATTTTTTTGTTTGTAAACTGTTTTTAAAGTTAAACAAACTTTTTTAATAAAGGTTTGAAAAAAAACTGGGCATTTTTATTACAAAACACATCATAAATCTGTGTAGTGTGGGGTGGAAATACTGCTGGAGGGGCTGCGGGACACTTCGACACTGGGAGTGTGGAGAGATGATTGGGATCGTGGTGGGGAAGGAACAGTTAGAGCTGATGGTGTGGAAAAAGCTACAGAATGGGTGGACATGTGGGAGGCAGAAGAGGTGGTGGGCGGTGGAGTGGAGGGTTGGGCAGGGACTGTAGGAGCAGATGATGTTGATGGAAAGTTGTATGGGGAAGGAGTTTGGTACGGGGCAGGTTGCTGGAAGTGGGGAGATGTCTGGTACTGGGGAGGTTGCTGGTACTGGGGAGGTTGCTGGCACTGGGGAGGTTGCTGGTATGTAATAGGAGGGGGAGGATGGAAAGTGGCTGGAGGGGGTGCAGATGTAATAGGAGGGGGTGGATGGAAAGTGGCTGGAGGGGGTGCAGATGTAATAGGAGGGGGAGGATGGAAAGTGGCTGGAGGGGGTGCAGGTGGAGGAACTACAGTGGTGGGAGGTTGAGGTTGGGAGGTAACCTGCTGTAGAGCAGCGTGGCATGAATGCATTACATGCATCTGCTGGGTAGGAGATAGTGTTGCCATGCGCTCCACAACAGACCTGAAAAAGGTGTGGTTTGGCGAAGATCTTGCTTCTGAATGCATGGTTTGCAGAAGTGTCTTCACCTTCAGAATGCTGGAGTTGATCTGCTGAAAGCCTGCGGAGATTTGCTCTGACAAGACTTTTAGACAGTTCTGGAAAGATGCATTCAGATGCAAGAACTCTGGCGCATAACTCTTTTCCTGACCCCTCTGCCGCTGCCGCCCAGTACCCGCAGGTGTACTAGAGGTGGCAGGGGAAGAAGGGTGGGGTAAAGGGAAAGCGATCTCCTCACCAGCAGCTTCATGTAATGTAGGCGGCCACGATGCTCCTGTGCTGGTGGATGGGACAGATGGGTCGAATGTGTGGGAAGGCTGGGAAGGTGCAGATGTACCGGGGCGGTCGAAGTGTCCCTCGGTGCCGGTCTCCTCAGGGATCGCCTCAGAAGGGTCCAATCGTGCAGGCTCCCGAGTGCTGCTCACCGTGCTGTGGAATAAAGAGAAAAAAAAAAACAATTAAAATAGTGACATGGTATGGCCCTGGCTGAAAAAAAAAAAGTTACATCTAAACATTTTTTTGTCACATGTGGTGTGTAATATTTACCTTCTGGTGAGCATTGTCTCCCGGAGGAACGACAGGGCTCGTGCGTACTTGTACTTGCTCCTGCGTCCTCCAGATCCACTCGGGGCCCGCATCTCTTTATTGAACTCCTTCTTGAAACGATCCCTCACAGACCGCCACCGCTTCACAATTCTCTCCCCTGAAACAAGAAAGGACAAAGTGGTTAGTATACAACATCAGTGTTTCCCAAACTCCAGTCCTCATGGTCCCCAGGGGTCATGTTTTCAGGATTTCCAAAGTAAATAGAAATCCTGAACACATGATCCGTGGGGACCACGAGGACTGGAGTTCGGGAAACACTGGTTTAAATCAAGCAACCGGTACTGTATATACTTACGCTCTTTAATCTGGGCCCGAGCTTCGAGGTCCTCCCAGCGGTCCACAAGGAGCGAACAGATTTCCTCCCAGAGTCGTCGGGTAACGATCAGGTCAGCGTGGCGGCGGTCAGCCATATTCCAGAGCGGCTCCCTTTCTCTGACGAGATCGATGAGGCGGTCCACATCAATCCCTCCATCCTCACCATCAGAGTCGGGAGCACGCTGTGAAGGCTGTTAAAGAAAAAGACAAAAATAACATAATTAGCCTCCACAAAAGAAATGAAATAAAAAGTGCAAAAAAACAAAGCAAAAATATTTATACTTACACGCTGGTGACCGCCGCGTTGCTGTCGCCGACGACCCTGGGAGGCACTGCGAGGACCTCTTGGCCGAGCACCAGATTGGGAAGACTAGAGAAGAAAACAAAAAATGTTATGTCTTTGGATGTAGGCATGTTGTTTGCTGTGTGTGGTCTGCAGAACATTGTTTTCTATGTGTTGTGTGATGTTGTGTTTCTGCGTTTGATGCAAAAAACTTACCAATTGTGAGCCCACTCCAAGTGTCTGTCCACCCCTTCCTCCTTCTTCTGGGAGCTCCTCTTCATCTTGTGATTCCTGTTTTGAAATAAAAGGCAATGAATACACATATATTACAGAGATGATGGATTTTGGAAATAAAAACTTACCGTCAAACGCTGACGATGCGAGGGAGGGCTCCCAGAAGATGTGCTGTCTTCCTCATGGCCAGACTCCATGGCTGTGGGTGGTGTTTCTGCTGCTGCCATTGCTGCTGCTGCATCTATTGGGCGGCTGTTGAATAAAGAGAAACAAAGGGCCAATGAATATCTTGATATTCCATAGCCCTAGTTTGGAGGAATGGGGGATTTGATAATTACCGTCTCTCATCTGCTGCTGGACTCCCCTCCCGTTGTTCAGCATGCTGCTCCATTTGGGGTGGTGCTGATGGTGCTGCTGCTGCAGATGTCTGCTGCCTTCTCCTGCTCCTGGTTCTTGGCTTGGGTGGCATGTTGGGTGTGGCTGAGGGTCCCACTGTCTTGCTTTAATATATGTCTTGTGGGCAGAGCTACTGAGCATGCTCAGACCAAAGAAACCGGATCCGGCTTTTTCGCCGGAGACAAAAAACGTTACAGTAGCCATTTTTTCCAGACGCCGGATCGCGTCACATTGCCGGATTCGGCGAAAATCGGATGAAACGCATGGCCATCCGGCTCGATCTGGCTCTAATGCAAGTCAATGGGGGGGAAACCGGATCCAGCATTGCATTTCGCCGGATCCGGTTTTAGTCAAAAGCGCCGGATCGCGCCAGACGCCGAAAACCTGATGTGTGAAAGAGGCCTTACAGGGTAAACTTTGGGGAAAAACTGAATTAAAAATCCAGAATTGCTGTTTTTCTGTCTCCTTGCCTCTAAAACAAGGAAGAAAGCTGTCTGCATTTCATCAAAATGATACAAAACGTACAGTTTGCTAAAAATAAAAAAAAAAACTTCAAATAGCTTCACTGTGAGAAACTTTAAAAAGTTATGGATAAAGAATGTAGCAATAAATATGATTTTTTTAAGCTTTTTTTCTACAGCGGTAACACATTAAAGAGCTACAAAAGACTATAATCCCCTTCTGATGAATTTAACATGTCATTTTTATTGCAAAATGAATGCAGTGAAACAAGATGTAAGCAACAGTGGTGGAAATGCTGTGGGGATTTTTTCTGTTTCTTACCACAAACTTTTTTTTCTTTCTTTTTAAATTCATGATATGGAAAAATAAATGATGGCATAAAAAAGATAGAATTCATCCTCCAATAAGCAATACCACACATCTTGGTCTATATTGACTGATAAACAAACATCCCCCCAGTTGTGATTATATATGGCTATGATATTCAGTAATAACTGTATTTCCTGCTTGTGTACCAATGTAATGCATGTGAATTCAACAGTAGAGACAACAGGCAGAAACAACAATCTACTTCTACTTTATTCAGTTAACAAGGTTAAATGCGGGATAGACTATTATCATAGATAAACTGCACAAGAATAATATTCACAGCATCATTTACAGGCAACAGGCAATTATATGCAAAAGATATATTTGTTAGCACATTACAAGACATACTGTATGTCCTCAAGATCAGTCCTTGGTCTACAGTCCAACCTTGGTCTAACCAGCGGATAAGGGTCGGAATGTGGCAATTTGACCGGTGGAGGCACTAAAAAAACTTTGCAACAAAGAACCATATGCTTTGTTATCATATAGTCTTTTGCCTGTTTTTGAGGATGAGCTGAGGAAGATGCTTGAGGGGAGTTTTGAGAGTGGGTCAATTAGTAAAAATATTCTTGATGGGTTAACTGTTAATTCACTCGTGATGCCCACCTTCCATCTTCTCCTCAAGGTCCAAAAAGATACAATCAGTCCTCCTGGACATCCGATTTCCTCTGGTATAGGGGGACTTAGTGATCCAATATGTAAATACATTGATTACTATTTGAGACCTCAAGTTAAGATGCTGCCCTCTTACCACGGACGTTCTTAAACATCTGGATGGCATGACTCTCGAACCTTGTACAATTCTTGTCATGGCAGATCTACAGGCACTATATACCTTCATCGGCCTTGATGATGCATTAGAGGCAAGCAAATTTCTTCTTGAATCCAGTGGTATCGATGTTGAAACTAGAAGCCTGGTGCTAAGATTGTTGCAATTCATTTTACACAGAATTTTTTCACATTCAAAGCCAACATTTTTCTTTAGAATCATCATACAGCTCTGAGGGCAGCCTGTGCACCCTCACATGCTAACCTCTTCTTGGGGTTTTGGGAAAGGAGCATGTTTCAGGAGGGCGCACATGCTGACTTCGCCAGTTTCTGAGATGGTTATGATACATTAATGTCATCTTCTTTATATGGCAAGGATCCGTAGATGACCTTCATGGGTTTATGAAGGCACAGAGCATAACCATCTGAACTTCAGGCTCACATATAGTTATCATGACAAAGTGATTTCATTTCTGCATATCACGCTATTGGTGCAGGATGATGGTTCCATCTATACTGATTATTTCCGTAAAGAAACATTGGTTAACGCAGTACTTTATGACTCCTTCTCACACCAAGTCTACGATCGTGGCTGTCCCGATTGGACAATTTGTTCGCATGAACAGGCAACATGTTTGAGAGTCAGGCTATGGACCTTGAGGAGTGATTCCTGGCCCATGAATATAGCAATAGAAGTATTAAACAACGCTATTTCTGAGTCAGGAGTGTGAGAAAAAGTGAACTGCTGGCCTCAAGCAACACTAATAAGAGGAAGGATCCAGTAATAAGGCATATCTCAACATATAACCACCAGTGGGAAATTATGTGGAAGATCATGAACAGACACTGGGCTATATTAAAAAGATAAACCCATAAAAAATATCCATAAAAATGTATATAATAACAATATTTATTTAAAATAAACAAAGGAAGCACAATATCTCAATAATTGATTAAAAACAATATTTATTCAATATAATTAAAAATAACCAAGAATTGTATGTGCGGGGGCAAGAAAGCAGCCAGAACAGGTGGCAAGAACCGTTAAATCAGGGCTAAAAATCAATTTTAGGAGGCCAATAGCACCATGAAAAATACATTAATCACAATAAATATAAAAGGTGACAAAATAAAATTCATTTCACATCCCAAAAATATATCACTATATTATTTATGACCAATAAAGTGTAAAAAATAAATTAAATAAGTGTATGAATTAATATTAAATATTAAAGTGATAAATATACATCAAATATTGATACCAAGTGCACTAAGTAAAATGTTACCACCACCACCAAGTAATATATAATTTACTATAAAATAAATGCAAACCTCATATTTAATGACAAGAATATAATTGATAGTGCATAATAGTGCATATATCAAAGTGATAAATGTGCATCATATATTACTTGCAGGTGCACAAAAGGTTATTAAACCGACTCCCTGATGAAGCAGATAAAGCGAAACGCGCGTTGGAGTCGCATGTGCGGGGGCAGTTTGTTGCCATTTCTGGTTGGTAATGTATTCTCTTTGATTATGGGCTATTTTTATTCCTCTCATCAAATGTGAGGTCTGCATCTATGAAGGCTTTTTATCCTGAGTAACATATATTATTTTATGGCGGTCTAATAACCTTTTGTGCACCTTCTGCTTCATACTTGCTGATATTTTACCATCTATTGGAATCTGAGTGCATAAAGAATTTTATCTCACTTTGTCATTGAGCTGGACTATCTATCTACTGGAATCTTCACGCCAAGACACGGCGGTTCCTTGCTCCGACTCCTGGGATGTCTTTAAGTGGTGAGCTGGATTGTTTTTTCATTTGTTAAAATATCCACGTTTTAGTTGCTCAATCCTGAAGCCACATTTTTATGGATGCTATCATCATGCCAATTAGTATTAACATTTAGTAGAGTTTATACCAGTTGCCCTTAGATTCGCCCATACTTAGTAAAAGACCAAGGGGCATATTATGTGTACTCTATTTAGGTTTGATTTGATTATTATTTAACACATAGCAGTTTGTACTTAATTTATTACATTAATACTAGTGCCAATATTTAGGATACTTATCACTTAGCTTTGCAATCCTGGAGCCACATTGTTAAAGATGCTATTTTTACTCTAATAGGCATTAAGATTAAGTTGAGGGTTTGTCGATAAAAGTTACCCTTAGATTTATCTACATTCAGTATGGCATGTGAGCATGCTTGCTATGTCACTGCTTACAGAGCATCATATGCAGCATCCAGAAGTGATGTGTTGTAGTGTCTGATCCACCATGCCGTAGGATACGCCGAGAGGCATGCAATTTCCGGAAGCTCCAGATAACACGCATGTGCCATTTATGGTGCTGGTCTAATTTGCAGCTGTGGAGGCAAATATTTAAACACACTACACATACAGTTACAGCCCCCTGAGGAAGCCCACGTAAAACGCACATTAGGGCTGCACAAGACAGCTCATCATACAGGCAGTAGATGGGTAAGTGGGTCGTATTTTAATCACTACTTATATTTATTCAGCTGATGGAAGGACTCCATTTTCTTTGGGTGCCTTGTTCAGTCATTAACTATATGCATTTTTTATACTTGGTACTATATATAACTGCTATCACATCCACACTCTATGTGTGTACTCACATCATATTCATTGGGTACCATATCAGTTGTATTTTGTATGCACTATGCACTGTAATAATTTATACAATTACCATCATGATGACATGGTGATTTACTGGCCCATAATTTCCCCACCCCGATACATTTTTGATAAGTTGCTGTCCTATTCACCTGAGCCTCTCCTGGTTTTTTTACTTTTAAAAAAGATATATTTTATTAAATTTATGACTTGCATTGCTTAAATAAAAGTTTTTGACATGATTATATATATATATATATATATATATATTGTAGACATTGACTCCTTGTTTTGTGCAGGATAGATGTATATGGGAGTGTCATACATGGCCCTTTCTGGTCATCTCTATAGGCATATGGCCAGTTGGGTATGATATGTAGGACGTCACTGTTTCAGTGGATTTGTTTCCAAGGGTTAAAGATAAATACCTGAATAAATTTTTGGCAAGTAGTAGGGTTGCCTGTCAAATTCTAGCAGAGTGTAATATACACATTACTAGTACTTGCCTCTATTGTCAGTACCAGCAGTTGACATGAAATCAAAAGTACACAGCTTACATGCTTATAGTCACGTGCCAGCTAGTGATGGGTGAGCACAAAAATGCTCGGGTGCTCATTGCTCGGGTCGAGCAAATTGAAACGCTCGGGTGCTCCATGACCCTTTACTAAGGCCAATCAGGACTGAGCCTGTACTGATGGGGTATCATGAATGGAGAGTGACAGAAAACCTGTGTCCCCAAAGTCTGCCCCAAGGTCCAGTCGCGCCACAGTTATCAAGTAGGGATGGGCGAGTCTACTCGCTAGAACTCGTTACTCGGCGAATAGTAAGGGACTCGCTGGACTCGTTACTCGGCGAGTCTCCCAGTGATTACTCGCACAGTAACGAGTCCAATGCAAGTCAATGGCAATGCTAGTTTTGTCAGAGTTTTTTTTCTCACTCGCTAGACTCGCTATATCACATCGCTGTCAACAGCGAGTCTGAGCGAGTCTGAGCGAGTCTACGATTCCGAGTCCTGTATACTGGATTCGGGACTCGCTTATACAGAATCTGTTATGTTCCTACAAGTTTACAAGACAGCCTATGTCAACACACAGCGATTGTGAGCGAGTCTGAGCGAGTCTACGAATCCCGAGTCCTGTATACTGGATTCGGGAATCGCAAATATAGAATCTGTCATGTTCCTACAAAGCTTCCGAGACAGCCTAGCGTGTTAGGTCAGAAAACTTTTTTAGATGGACAAGCATTTTAGCCAATCATATTCAGTAATGTTGGTTGTGGCAGGACTATGATTGGCTTCTGTCCATCGTGATGCCTATGTCATGTATGAGAGGCGAAGCTGTATATAAGCCTTTTCCACCGCCATTTCCTCTACATTCCTGAGAGATCTGAGATAAAGCAGGGTGAGGTAGATGCTTGAGCAGATCATAGGGATTGTCAGTTAGTGTAGGGAAACTTCAAGATTCCTTATATTAAACCCAAACAGCTCTTCTGAGAGCTACCAGGAGGACAGAGGAGTACTGTGTAGACTGTAGGCAGGCAGGGAGGATCAAGCCTTACAGTGCAGTGCACAGTGCAGGGACTAGTGTGCAGCTTCACTGCTAGGTGTCAGCACACACACTTACCCCGCCAGCAAGTGACGCCTACAGCACCACCTAACTCCATCTCGGTGACTGTGCATTTGTCAACAATGTCACAAAAACCACAATTTCCCAAAAACGAGGTTGTAAAGGGACGAGGTCGTGGCCGTAGCAGTGTAGGGAACATCACTTGAGCGATCTCCCTCCAGGCTGTAGTCCGCTGGATGTTATGCCCATAGGCAGGGTCAGTGGGGAGCCAAAGCAGGGGCCGAGCCTCCACCAGATCAATCAACTGCAGCGTGTTGACAGTGACACGGGCCATGATTGCTCTGTATTGCTCTGTGTGTGTGCGTATGTCAACTCGACTCGGATTATTTCCTGTTTGCTCAAAGCATGGTGTGTGCTAGAGAAAAATCGCTTCCCTCGCCTCATCGGCGCTAAATAAGACAAACAAATGCGAGTTTGGACTCGGACACAGCAGCAACAAACGGTTGCGAGTGGGGTTTACAAATCGCCAATGCAAGCGCTTTCCGAGACACATCTGCGATTTGTAAATCACACATTACTCGCTAAGACTCACTTCCCCATTCATTAACATTGGACTCGCTAGACTCGCAACGAGTAGCGAGTCCCGGGCTCGGACTCGCTAGAGTCAAGCGATTCCGAGTAATTTAGGACTCGCCCATCACTATTATCAAGTGTTGGTGGTGCCAGGGCCCTGGACATGTGGATGCCAACTGCCCCCTGATAGCTGAACCCATGGACTACGGATATACTCGTCATGTGTCTATGTATGCTCAGCCCGTCTACTCCGCCACTATAGGCACTGCCGACCGCAAACCACAACCTGACTTGCAGACAGGCTGAATACATGTGGGAATTCCCTAACAAACAGGCATTCCACACATGTATTGGTTCAGTGGATAGCACTGCATCCTTGCAGCGCTGGAGTCCTGGGTTCGAATCCCACCAAGGACAACATCTGCCAAAAGTTTGTATGCTATCCCCGTGTTTGTGTGGGTTTCCTCCCACATTCCAAAGACATACTGATAGGGAATTTAGATTGTCAGCCCCATCAGGGACAGTGATGATAATGTGTGCAAACTGTAAAGCGCTGCAGAATATGGTAGCACTATATAAAAATAAAGATTATTATTATGTATTCAGCCTGTCTGCAAGTCGCAAATCATGCAGATAAGATGACGAAAACTAAATCTCAGAGCGCGCCAAAATACTTGGAAAACACCTGAGCATGCTCGGAAAAACCCGAGCAACGAGTATACTATCTCATCACTAGCCCTGACGTGTACTGGCTTAAGCAGGGGGACACATCTGGCACTGCAAGATCTGAGTCCCTGGCGGCGTAGTGTGTTACTGATGGTAGCATTTTTAAAGGTGGTCGCAGCTGTACGCAGGTCATTCACTAGGTACTCCCGTGTGGTTCTGGGATTTTTGCTCACCGTTCTTGTGTTCATTTTGACCCCAAATGTTGAGATCTTGCGTGGAGCCCCAGATTGAGGGAGATTATCAGAGGTCTTGTATGTCTTCCATTTTCTTATTATTGCTCCCACAGTTGATTTTATCACACCAAGCTGCTTGCCTATTGCAGATTCAGTCTTCCCAGCCTCGTGCAGGGCTACAATTTTGTTTCTGGTGTCTTTCGACAGCTCTTTGGTCTTCACCATAATGGAGTTTGGAGTGTGACTGTTTGATGTTGTGGACAGGTGTCTTTTATATTGACAACAAGTTCAAACAGGTGCCATTACTACAGGTAATGAGTGTAGGACAGAGGAGCCTCTTCAAGAATAAGTTACAGGTCTGTGAGGGCCAGAAATCGTGCATGTTTTTAGGTGACCAAATACTTATTTTCCACCATTATCAAATCAAATCAGACAAGGTGAGTTTCTGGATTTGTTTTCTGATTTTGACTCTCAAGTTATGTGCACACGGTGCGGATTCTGCTGCGGATCCGCAGCATTTCTGCAGCAGATTTAGGTGCGTTGTACAGTTCCATTGTTTTCAATGGTAAACTGGAAAACGCTGTGCACATGCTGCGGATTTTTCCGCGCGGTTTTGCTGCGGTTTACAATCCGCAGCATGTCAATTCTTTTGTGCAGAAATGCTGCAGTTTCACACCTCATCCATTATGAGGTGTGAAACCGCAGGGCAAAACCGCAGGCAAATCCGCAGATATTTATCTGCGGATTTTACTACAAAATCCGCACCATCAAAAAGCTCCGTGTGCACATACCCTCATAGTTGTGGTCTACCTATGATGTCAATTACAGGCCTCTCTCATCTTTTTAAGTCAGAGAAAAGAGGGAGACACAAAAGCGCAAATAGGGTCTTATCAAATGTTACACAGAGTTGCCCACCAAAAAAACTACTCACCTGGAAAGAGTGAAGGAAAGACATATATTAATGACGGCTGCTGCAGATCCACAGGTCAGTGCAGGACCTGGTTGAAGCATACACTTAGGTAGGAAGGAAGGATCATCCCCGCGCTGCTGCAAGAAGAATTCCAAAAATTGTAGAGGTTTCAACGTGGTTTATTCTACGCGTTTCAGGGTTCAGGTGACCCCTTCATGTTTGGTATGTCCTGATGAAGGGGGTCACCTGAACCCTGAAACGCGTAGGATAAACCACGTTGAAACCTCTACAATTTTTGGAATTCTTGCGGCAGAGTGGGGATGATTCTTACTTCCTACTTAAGTGTATGTCATCTTTTTAAGTGGGAGATCTTGCACAATTGATGGCTGGCTAAATACTTTTCTTTCGCCACTGTAAATGGGGTGGCTCAGCACCCAAGGCAGAAGCATTTTTCACCCATATGGCTGTCAACCAAAATTTTTTGTATAGGGTTGATAAAATCTGATATGAGGTGGTGGAACAGTTGGTGCTGCCCCAGTTACACCCTCGGGCAGTGCTAGAGATGGCACACACACATGATGGGAGGACACTTAGGGGTAAAGAAAACCCAAGAATGCATACTGCAGCAGTTCTTTTGGCCTGGAGTGTATGCGGAGGTACAACGGTATTGTGAGTCATGTCCCGAGTGCCAATTAAACACACCCATTGAAAAGTTATTAAGTCCATTGGTGCCTCTGCCCATCATATCGGTACCCTTTAATCAGATAGCAATGATTTTCTTGGGTCCTATAGTGAAATCCACCTGGGGCCACCAACATATTCTGGTCGTAGTGGATTACGCCACACAGTACCCAGAGGCCATACTAATTCGCCACACCTTACTGAAATTATTCGCCCCCGAGTTATTTACAATGTTTTGTCACCTTGGGCTGCCAAAGGAGATCCTTACTGATCCGGGGACTTCTTTTATGTCCAAGCTGACCAGGGAGCTATGTAAGTTGCTCCAGATTAAACAACTACGTACGTCAGTGTACCACCCACAAACCGTCGGGTTGGTGGAAAGATTTAACAAGATCCTCAAATCCATGCTAAAAAAATTTTGTTGCCAATGAGAGGAGGGATTGGGACATATTACTGCCCTATCTAATGTTCACTATCTGCAAGGTACCACAGGCATCCATGGGGTTCTCCCCATTTGAGCTATTGTACGGCAGGCACCCAAGGGGACGGCTAGATATAGCCAAAGAGACTTGCAAACAGGAGCCCACTCCGCATAAGAGTGTTATTATGCATGTGGCAAGCATGCAGGACTGATTGCGACAGTATGGCCCATAGTAAAGGAGCATCTGATGGATGCCCAGGCCATGCAGTGCCAAATGTATAATAAAAGAGCCACGGTCAGGACCTTTAAAGAAGGGGACAGGGTGTTGATACTAGTGCCCACCACAGAGATTAAGCTCTTGGCCAAGTGGCAAGGGCCATATGAGATACAGGGGAAGGTGGAAGAAGTAAAATATAAGGTGTATCAACCTGGAAAGAAGAAACTGGAACAACTGTACCATGTGAACCTACTAAACATGTGGAAGGACCTAGAATGTTTTGTCACAGAGGCGACTCCGGTCGTACCAACAGGGAATCATGTGTCAACGGTCAAGGACGTGGCCGGGGGTGAGGTTAAATTAAATGCAAAAACAGAAGCCGCGGAGACACCATCACATGTTTCTCAACGCAAGCAATGACTAGCCAGGTCTTTCACCGGGAAGGAACAACCACGGGAAGGGCAGTCTCCAATGAAGGAAACCACCTATGCCAAAACATGGTATCCATCCACAGACAGCTGTTTCGGGGTATTGGCATAGGTGGTTTCCTTCATTGGAGACTGCCCTTCCCGTGGTTGTTCCTTCCCGGTGAAAGACCTGGCTAGTCATTGCTTGCGTTGAGAAACATGTGATGGTGTCTCCGCGGCTTCTGTTTTTGCATGTTTTACATATTTCCCATAAGGGATGGGGGCAGTGCTCTAGAATCACTGCGTTGAGAAACACGTGATGGTGTCTCCGCAGTGTCGGATGTTGATCTCCATGAGGTCAATCATCCTCATTTTTTCATGGTCTTTTACTAGGCATTGCTCCTACTAGCCAGTTTCCTACTCCACACTGATGAGGGGCAATACCCCGAAACAGCTGTCTGTGGATGGATACCATGTTTTAGCATAGGTGGTTTCCTTCATTGGAGACTGCCCTTCCCGTGGTTGTTCCTTCCCGGTGAAAGACCTGGCTAGTCATTGCTTGCGTTGAGAAACATGTGATGGTGTCTCCACGGCTTCTGTTTTTGCATGTTTTACATATTTCCCATAAGGGATGGGGGCAGTGCTCTAGAATCACTGCGTTGAGAAACACGTGATGGTGTCTCCGCAGTGTCGGATGTTGATCTCCATGAGGTCAATCATCCTCATTTTTTCAAGGTTAAATTAAATGACACTCACAAAACAGCAGCGTCGGGAGGCTCAGGCTCTGGTGCAAAGGAATACGGAAGTATTCTCAGAGCTGTCAGGGTGGACCTTGGTGATACAGCATGAAATTGTCACCGAGCCTGGGGTAAAGGTGCGAATGAAATCATACCACATGCCAGAGGCCCGGCGGCAAGCTATTATGGTTGAAGTGAAACAAATGCTCCAGTGAGAAGTTATCAAGGAATCCCAAAGTGAGTGGGCTAGCCCCATTGTGCTGATTCTAAAGTAATCAGCACAATGGGGCTGATTACCAGACGGGTAATTATGCTTTTGTAATGACTTCAGGAAATTGAATGAGGTATCTAAGTTTGGCCTCTATCCAATACCCCAAGTGGACGAGCTAATTGAAAGACTGTGGGGGCCCAGCAATTCACCATGCTCGATCTCACCAAAAAAAGGTTACTAGCAGGTCCCACTAACAGCATCAATGTGGAGAAACGGGGTCAGTGGGTGCTCTCGTCCGCTGGCCCGGCTGCCTTTAGAAAGACTGCATGGACCAGGGCTCATACCCCTGAACGCCCGCTCTATCTCCCCGTGGGCAACATACTACACAGAAAACGCAGGGTTAGGGTAAAACAGTGTGGCAATACTTTATTGAACCACAACACCCAATAGCAAACAGAACAATCCCAGCAATTACTCCCAACATTTTGCACATTACAGGGCCTAACCCTTCCGCTGACTCGCCTGGATAACGGTAGATGTTCCGTCAGAGCTCCCAGGGTCGATATTCCACCTGTGATATACACACAGAGAAGAGATATTGACATGTGTAGGGAGATGACTGAGAACAGTCCAAAGAGTCTGTACAAGGTCCAAAGCCAGTTGACACAACGTCAGAGCTCCCAGGGTCAACTGATTAAATTTGCTGATGACACAAAACTAGGAGGGATAGCTAATACTAGAGAAGAGAGAGAGAAGATTCAAAAAGATATAAATAAACTGGAGCAGTGGGCAGCAACTAACAGAATGGTTTTTAACAGGGAAAAAAGCAAAGTACTACATCTGGGCAATACAAATGGAAAAAAGCATATACAGAATGGGAGGAATAGGGCTAAGCAACAGCACATGTGAAAAAGACTTGGGTATACTAATAGATCACAGACTGAATATGAGTCAACAGTGTGATGCAGCAGCAAAAAAGGCAAATGCAATTCTAGGATGTATTAACAGAAGCATATAGTCTAGATCACGTGAAGTCATTATTGCCCTCTACTCCTCTTTGGTCAGGCCTCATCTGGAATACTGTGTCCAGTTTTGGGCGCCACTTTTTAAAAAAGACATCAACAAACTGGAGCAAGTTCAGAAAAGTGCGACCAGAATGGTGACCGGTCTGCAAACCCTGTCTTATGATTAAAGGTTGCAGGATTTGGGAATGTTTAGCTTGCAAAAGAGAAGACTGAGAGGAGACTTAATAACTGTCTACAAATATCTCAAGGGATGTCACATTGCAAAAAGATCATCTTTATTCTCATTTGCACAAGGAAAACTAGAAGCAGTGGGATGAAACTGAATGGGAGGAGACACAGATTAGATATTAGAAAAAACTTTTTGACAGAGTGATCAATGAGTGGAACAGGCTGCAACGAGACGTGGTGAGTTCTCCTTCAATAGAAGTCATCAAACAGAGGCTGGACAGATATCTGTCTGGGATGATTTAGCGAATCCTGCTTTGAGCAGGGGGTTGGACCAGATGGCCCAGGAGGTCCCTTCCAACTCTAAGATTCTATGATTCTATGAGGCTGCGGGAGTGCATTGCAGCCACGGTCATAGCTGTGATTGCAATGCAAAATAAAACTAAGTCTTGGTCCTGGGCAAGCTATTTGCCCAAGGCAGATTTAAGAAAACCCACCATGGGCTTTTATTTTTGAAAAGGACTACAGGAAGGTAGTGAGGCAGTCTAATTTCTCCCGGGCCAGGTCTTCCATGTGACCAGTGGCCACAGGTTCCTTTTAAAATCCCTGAAGCAGGGGGTTGGGTGTGTCAGTGTGAAGTTTGCAAGGTGTAGAGCAAACGGCTCTGCAAAAGCTCAACCTGTGTGAAGGAACACAGAGCCAAGCAAAGCGAACTCCTGGCACCCCGCAGCGTAATATGGTGGTGAAGTTGCCCTCGGCAACCGGACGCACTTATGGATTGTCTTACTTCCCGGCTGCGATCTGGAGGATACCGTTTGTTTGTGAGTTTTTGAATATTAAAACTATGTTTACTTTGCATTTTCCTGGGTCACTGCCTCATCACTGCACAGTGTGGACACCCTGCACTACACAATAAATAATAATTTTATTTCTATAGTGTCAAAGTATTGTATAGTACTTTATAGTAATGCTTTGACAAGTACAGTCAATGTCAGACTGGAGCACCTTGGGCCCACTAGAGAAAATCATTCTTGGGTCCCGCTATATAGCTAAATAAAAATAAATACAAGACCACCAAATGTGTGGTAAAACATGCTAATATGGTATAATATAAGGTAGCACATCTTAATTATGTATCAGGAGTTGGGGTAGCCCCCCTCAAAAAAAAATAAAGTAGCCCCCTCATAGAATATAATGTAGCCCCCTCATAGAATATAAAGTAGCCCCTCATAGAATATAAAGTAGCCCCCCCATAGAATATAATGCAGCCCCCTCATAGCGTATAATGCAGCCAGCCTGATATAGTACAATGCAACTCCCCCACAGAATATGTTGCCTCCTCAGAGTATAATGCAACCCCCTCATAAGATATAATACAGCCCCCTCTTAGTGTATAATGCAGTCCCCCATAGAATATAATATAGCCCTCTCATAGGGTATAATGCAGCCCTCTTCATATAGTATAATGTAGCCCCCACAGAATATAATGAAGCACCCTAAGAGTATAATGCAGCCCCCTCATATAGTATAATGCAGCCCCCTCTTATAGTATAATGTAGCCACCATCACAGAATATAATGTAACCCCCACAGAATAAAATGCAGCCAGCTCATGGATATAATGCTGCTCCCCTCATAGGGTATAATGCTGCCCCCTCACAGGGTATAATACAGCCCCCTCATATAGTATGATGAAGCCCCCCTCATCTATATATATATAAAACTGAGTGTGTGTATGTATGTATGTATCAATGTATGTATGTATGTGTTTGTGTATGTAACAAGCCATGCCCACTCCACATAGCCCCACCCACTCCATATAGCCACACTCACGCCACACACAAAGCAATGCCCAGTAAAATAAATATCTAATATATATATCAAAATGAGAAAATGGTTGCGCTCAATTGCATTAAGACGTAGCCAAATTTGGCCACAAAATGTGAGCCCATCCACCAACGTCAAGGTAATCTCATGGATCGGATGGGTCCATGACCTAACTGCCTAGTGTGAACACTTACCTCTGGAAATTAACTTGGTAAAGCCTATATTTATAGGAAGTTCCTTACACTTGCCAGTCCTACTCTAACATGAAAACCACAGAAAGAGGAAAGAATCTTCCAATATTTAAGAAAAAAACAAAACAGGCAGAGATGCTTACTTGTATAGACAGGCCTCAATACAAATGCACTAACAGGGTGCAGTGGACCCAAGCAAAATAGCAACTGCACAGGTGCAATAATACCTAATGAAACAGCCAGCCTACAATCAGGGATTGGCCGTGTGGCATACCAGTACAAAAAAATAATCCGTATGTGGCAATGTTCACACAGGGAATGCAGAGCATATGGTCCACAGCCTCTTAGTAACACCATAGAGGGGGGCTGCCCAGTGCTAACCATAATGCATCCCGTGTGAATAGAGGCCACAGTTTACAGAACCATTTAGGCCTGACTGCACCCTGAAAAGATAAAAAGTGCACAAAAACATATCAATATATGTAAGGTATTGGTTAATATCATGGCCATAATACGTAAGCTGGCAAACTAACGTCAAAGTTCCTTACACTTGCCAGTCTTACTCTAACATGAAAACCACAGAAAGAGGAAAGAATCCTCCAATATTTGAGAGAAAAAACAAAACAGGCAGAGATGCTTACTTGTATAGACAGGCCTCAATACAAATGCACTAACGGTGCAGTTATTTTAGCAGGTGAGGTATCAGTGGGCCTTTTTCAAAGTGTAAATTTGAATGATCCAGATTGAATAGAATAAAACTTGACGTTAATGGGATGTCTACATTTAAGGTTATCTTTATATGCTGAAACACAACAAGAAAACACAAAACAACAAATTTGCAAAAATACTCTGCAGTAAAAAATATGACAGTAATCAGCAAGTGCTGGATAACAAATACATGGTATTTAGCCGATACATTTTTTGCAAAAAGTGTATACCAAGCTGCTCCACCACGTCACGGTAACCCTTCACGGAGCAGTCCCTATCTAATGTATTTAAAACCTGAACATGTGAACAGTGTCTAAATGAACAGGATACAGACAGGCGCCTCCTAGTATGGGCTCGTGGTGCAAGACAGCTCATTTATGTGCATGTCACACAAGAGAGGGGTGGGGTCTCCCAAACCATGCTAAGCAAGGAAAAAACGGATTAAAAACATATGAGACATGCACAAATGTGAACAAGTCGGTCAAACAGTGCTCACACCACCCACTGGCTGAAACACAAAAAGAAAACACAAAATAACAAATTTGCAAAAATACTCTGCAGTAAAAAATATGATAGTAATCAGCAAGTGCTGGATAACAAATACAGGGTATTTAGTCGATACATTTTTTGCAAAAAGTGTATACCAAGCTGCTCCACCATGTCACGGTAACCCTTCAAGGAGCAGTCCCTATCTCTCCAACTCTCTCCCAGAAAGAAAGAGAGAGAAAGAAAGAAAGAAAGAAAAGAAAAAAAGAGAGAGAGAAAGAAAGAAGCAAAGAAAGAAAAAAGAACAGAGAGAGAGAGAAAGGAAGAACAGAGAGAAAAAAAAAGGAAAAAGAAAGCAAGAACAGAGAGCAAAAGAAAGAACAGAGAGAAAGAGGGGAAAGAAAGAACAGAGAGAGAGAGAGAGAAAGAGGGGATAGAAAAAAATAACAGAGAGAAAGAAGGGACAGAAAAAAAGAACAGAGAGAGAAAGAAAGGGGAAAGAAAGAAAGAATGAACAGAGAAAGAGAGAAAAAGAAAGAGAGGAAAGAAAGAAGGAAAGAAAGAACAGAGAGAAAGAAAGAACAGAGAGAGAAAGAAAAAGATTAGAGAGGGAAAGAAAGAACAGAGAGAGAGAAATAAACAGAGAGAAAGAAAGAAACAGAGAGAAAGAAATATCAGAGAAAGAAAGAAGCAGAAAGAAAGAAGAGAGAGAGAAAGGAAGATGGGAAATAAAGAAAGAAAGAACAGTGAGCCAAAGAAAGAACAGAGAGAGAAAGAGAGGAAAGAAAGAAAGAATAGAGAGAAAGAACGAACAGAGAGAGGAAGAAAGAAAGAACAGAGAGAAAGGAAGAACAGCGATAGAGAAAGAAAGAGGGGAAAGAAAGAACAGAGAGAGAAAGAAAGAGAGAGGGGGAAAAAGAAAGAACAGAGAGAGAAAGAAAGAGAGAGGGGGAAAAAGAAAGAACAGAGAGAAAGAAAGAGAACAGAGAGAGAAAGAACAGAGAGAAAGAGGGGACAGAAAAATTACAGAGAGAGCAAGAAAGAGAGGGGAAAGAAAGAACTGAGAGAAAAAAAGAAAGGGGAAGAAAGAACAGAGAAAGAAATAAAGAAAGAACATAGATAGAGAGAAAGAAAGAACAGAGAGAGAAAGAAAAGAGAGAAAGAAAAAGCAGAGAGAAAAAATGAAAGATTAGAGAAAGATAGAACACACAGAGAAAGATTAGAGAGGGAAAGAAATAACAGAGATAGAGAATGAAACAGAGAGAAAGAAAGAACAGAGAAAGAAAGAGAGAAAGGAAGAACAGAGAGAGAAAGGAAGAGGAGAAAGAAAGAAAGAAAGAAAGAAAGAAAGAACAGAGTGAAAGAAAGAACAGAGAGAAAGAGGAAAGAAAGAACAGAGGGAAAGGAGCAAACAAAGAGAGAAATAACAGCGAGAGAAAAAGAAAGAGGGGAAAGAAAGAAAGAACAGAGAGAGAAAGGAATCACAGAGATAGAGAAAGAAAGAGAGAAAAAAAGAAAGAATAGAGAGAAATAAATAAATAAAGAACAGAGAAAAAGAAAGAGGGGAAAAGAAAGAGAGGGAGAAAGAAAGAACAGGGAGGGAAAGAAAGAAACAAGGAAAGAAAGAACAGAGAGAGAGAAAGGAAGAACAGAGAGAGAGAAAGAAAGGGAAAAAAGAGAAAACAGAACAAAAGAAAGAACAGAGAGAAAGAAAGAGGGGGAAGAAAGAGCAGAGAGCGAAACAAAGAACAGAGAGAGAGAGAGAAAGAGGGGAAAGAAAGAAAGAACAGAGAGGACGAAAGAGGGGACAGAAAAAAAGAACAGAGAGAGAAAAAGAAAGAAAGAGGGGAAGAAAGAAAGAATAGAGAGAGAAAGAAAGAAAGTGGGGAAAGAAAGAAGGAAAGATAGAAAGAAAGAACAGAGAGAAAGAAAAAACGAAAGATTAGAGAGAGAAAGCAAGAACAGAGATAGAAAGAAAGATTAGAGAGGGAAAGAAAGAACATAGAGAGAGAATTAAAGAAACAGAGAGAGAAAGAAAGATTAGAGAGGGAAAGAAAGAACAGAGAGAGAAAGAAACAGAGAGAAAGAAAGATTCTATAAAGATATTATAGTTGCCCGGCTCCCATTCTAGTGCCCACCTGAGCCTCCCGATGCAGGACATATCATGATCAGCTCACATGTCTGGCATCCCCGATTCTAAGGCGATCCTGCTGTCCGCGCTGTCGGAGGTGGACATGGTGATGGATCTGAAGCATTCCCTGAAGTGCCTCCATGGTTCCATCACAATATCCTCCCAAAATAACCTAATTTCCGGTCAGCTTCCAGCACATCACTTCTGGTGGAACGTCACGTGCGAGTTTTAAAGTGCTCCTCGGGGCTCCGCCGTGTACTCCTGTGTCTGCGGGAAAAGTAAGCTCCTGGCCGGGACAGCAGGGCAGACTCTTAAAATCGACTGTCCCGCTGGATCCGGGATGGTTGGGAGGCATGAATGCTCCCCACCATACACCTTGTACACACAGCTCCGCTCCATACACGTTGCACACACACGGCTCCACTCAGTACACACATAGCTCCACTCCATAAACCATGTACACATACGGCTCCGCCCCGTAGACCTCGTACACATGGCTCCGCTCCATATACCTCGTACACACATGGCTCTGCTCCGATCCTTGCACACATGGCTCAGCTCCATACACTTCATATACACAGGGCTTGGTTTTTTACATCCCATACACAAACGGCTTTGCTCCGTACACCCCGCGCACACACACAGCTCCGTACACTTCATACACACAGGTCTCCGTTTCTTACACACACGGCTCCACTCCATACACCTCGTACACAGACAGCTCCACTCCATACACCTCGTACACACACTGCTCCGCTCCATACACCTTGTACACACACAGCTCTGCTACATCCAGCCTGTAAACTCCTCCTGACCGCACACAAAGTTTAAACTTCCCCTCATCCAGCACCATGACAACCAGCATAGCAGAGTCGCAGAGTCCTGCAGACACTGAGGCCCCTGATCATGTGACCTCTGACCCCTCCCCCGTAACCTAATCACAGGTCCTGTGCGCACAGAGCAGCCCAGCAACATCATTACTGGGATTTATCAGTGACGGGCTGCAGTGGGTCTACCTGGGAGGGCAAGGAATGGATGAGGTCGGTGCAAGGGGGGCGTGGCGGCTCAGTGCAGTGCGGGAAAGTAAAATCCTGGCCAGGACAGCAGGGCAGGCTGTGAAAATCAGGACTGTCCCCCTGGATCTGGGAAAGTTGGGAGGCTTGGGTGACAGGTTAAGCAATTGTTTAGGGCCTGTATAAATGCACACTTCACAGGGTTAGGAGGGTCGATGGCTCAGAATGATGCTGAGTATGAACAATTTTAGCAAGCTCTAGTGAATCTGATGGTGATTTCAGTGTCACATACAGGGGATGCATAAGTGTCAATCGTGCCTTCCCAAAGACAAAAAGCTGATACTGTGTGCTATGCTTCCCTGCCCCTTTCTCTCTCTTAGGCTACTTTCACACATCAGTTTTTTGCCGTCAGGCAGGATCCGGCTATTTTTAGAAAAAACGGATCCGGCATAAATTTTGGAGAACTGTAGAAACGGATCCGTTTTTTTGCTGGATCCGTCTAGCAGGTTATATCTGTTCCTGGGGGCTGGCCAATTGGATCTGAGCATGCGCAGACTTAAAAAAAAAAAACGGATCCGGTGGCTGGATCCATCTTTTTCTGGATCCGGCGCATTCCGGCGCCCATAGACTTTCATTGTAGCAAAAAGCTGGAAGTGCCGGATCCGGCGCTTCCGGCTTTTTCGCCGGAGACAAAAAAACGTTACAGTAGCCGTTTTTTCCAGACGCCGGAATGAGACAAGTTGCCGGATCCGGCAAAAAACGGATGAAACGCAATGCCATCCGGCACGATCTGGCGCTATGCAAGTCAATGGGGAAAAACTGGATCCGGCATTGCATTTTGCCGGATCCAGTTTTACAAAAAAAAGCCGGATCGCGCCTGAAGGCAAAAAACTGATGTGTGAAAGAGGCCTTAAGATGGTGCTCACCATGTGGAAATAGCTGTGGGGAATGGGTGATGGCTCCTTTTAGCTCCGGCACAGTAGTGCAGTAAACACAGCATACTGCAATCAAGATGTACCCCCTTTCAGACCAGAGGAGCTCTGGGATGAGAAAGAGATGGTTATCCAGCAAATTAGATCCTCACACCACAGCTCTGTGGTGGGATGCTTCACAAGGAGAATGCACCGTCTCACCTCTGTCACTGGATCCCACCTGTGAGTCTCTGGGGTCTTTCCCTCTAGGTGTTAACTGCAGTGGGGAGAGTGGAGGGATGTCAGGTCCCCTGTGCCATTGGGCCACAGCAGCGCAGCCTGTTAAAATGGCTGCAGGGTCCCTCCCTCTTCCTCTTGCTGTGCAATGGCTTTGTAATAATGCGGCCGCTGGGGGGTAGCTTCACCGGCCGCTCCAGTACTCACTGTGCTGGAGGCTGTTTCAGCTCCGATATGCTGTCCACTTTGGAGAGCAGCTCTCTCTTGAGGGAAAACTCTCTTCTTTTTACTCCTTGCTAGACACTCCTCTAACTTAAACTCATGCCACAAGATATGGCCTTCCCAAAACCCTGTCTGATGAACAAATGCACATGTAGCAGGATGCAGCCGGCCTCCACTAATAAAGGCAAGGAGCAGCACAGGTGCAATCCACTGATAAAACAACCACCCCACACCTACCAGACCATGGAGGGGTTAGCTACCTAGTAGAAAAAATGCACATAGATAAAGGCTTGAATAGGACGCCAGTCACACAGGCAAGTGTGATGCAGAGTGTCTGGCTTGCAACCTATTAATGACGCCCATAGCATTATCAGGCGGGCTGCTCCAGCACTATAGTATGCAAAACACAGTGACAGATGCCCCAGACCAAGCCAACAGAAAGAGGCCCAGCTGCATCCTGCAAAAACTGATATGATAAGTGCAAAAAATTAATGCATACAATGAATACATTAAATGAGGTATTGCTTAATATTTTGGCCAAAATAAATTAAGCTCGCAAGCCACTTCACGGCTCCTCATATTTGCGAGTCCCCAACAATAATTTCAAAACGGCTTATCATAGGAAAATTCAAAAAACTCATACCACAAGATATGGCCTTCCTCCCCACACCTACCAGACCATGGAGGGGTTAGCTGCCTAGTAGAAAAAATGCACATAGATAAAGGCTTGCATAGGACGCCAGTCACACAGGCAAGTGTGATGCAGAGTTTTTGCAGGATGCAGCCAGGCCTCTTTCTGTTGGCTTGGTCTGGGGCATCTGTCACTGTGTTTTGCATACTATAGTGCTGGAGCAGCCCGCCTGATAATACTATGGGGGTCATTAATAGGTTGCAAGCCAGACACTCTGCATCACACTTGCCTGTGTGACTGGCGTCCTAAGCAAGCCTTTATCTATGTGCATTTTTTCCACTAGGCAGCTAACCCCTCCATGGTCTGGTAGGTGTGGGGTGGTTGTTTTATCGGTGGATTGCACCTGTGCTGCTCCTTGCATTTACAGTCATATGTTAAAGTTTGGGCACCCCTATTAATGTTAACCTTTTTTCTTTATAACAATTTTGGTTTTTGCAACAGCTATTTCAGTTTCATATATCTAATAACTGATGGACTCAGTTATATTTCTGGATTCAAATGAGGTTTATTGTACTAACAGAAAATGTGCAATCTGCATTTAAACAAAATTTGACCGGTGCAAAAGTATGGGCACCTCAACATAAAAGTGACATAAATATTTTGTAGATCCTCCTTTTGCAAAAATAACAGCCTCTAGTCGCTTCCTGTAGCTATTAATGAGTTCCTGGATCCTGGATGAAGGTATTTGTGACCATTCCTGTTTACAAAACAATTCCAGTTCAGTTAAGTTTGATGGTCGCCGAGCATGGACAGCCCGCTTCAAATCATCCCACAGATGTTCAATGATATTCAGGTCTGGGGACAGGGATGGCCATTACAGAACATTGTAATTGTTCCTCTGCATGAATGCCTGAGTAGATTTGGAGCGGTGTTTTGGATCATTGTCTTGCTGAAATATCCATCCCCTGCGTAACTTCAACTTCGTCACTGATTCTTGCACATTATTGTCAAGAATCTGCTGATACTGAGTTGAATCCATGTGACCCTCAACTTTAATAAGATTCCCGGTGCCGGCATTGGCCACACAGCCCCAAAGCATGATGGAACCTCCACCAAATTTTACTGTGGGTAGCAAGTGTTTTTCTTTGACTTATGGATATGGGACGGACCCCCACTCCACGTTAAAACCACCATAACTACAGTAAACCTAGGCACTAGAATAAATACACAACACATTATTTTGGTTGTCAAAATGGCCACAGCTTTATTTAAATCACAGGATTAACACAATCACAGTAGGAGTCAGGTGAAGTGCTAGTACATTGGGATTGACAAGTACTGTGATATCCCAGCTGTCTGACATACAGAACCAGGCCAGACAGCCATAAAGGGGCGGCACACACTGGCTTGCCATTCAAGCAGAGCCAGTAAACTTTCAGGGCACCAATGACCCTATTATCCTCACTCCTGTGCTTAACCACTGTGGCCGCCCCTGATTGACGTTACCATTACAACGTCCTTGAGGCTGGCCACCAAAGCCGAGCCTGTTCACCACCATGAGGTTTTACATCCTCTATTAGTTAAAATGAGTCCACCTTAACTTGCCAGCAACTTCCACCTGACTCCTAAACCGCAAAGCCGTGACGGGTTATAAATTCACATTTGACACCTTTTTTTTTTTTTTTTTAATAAATCACTTTAGTAAACTTATAAGCTAGAAGTCCCTGCAAAAGCATTAAGGGGACTAGCTTGGCAAACCTCCGACTCACAAAGAGTCATCCTACAGCACTCAGGAGAGGAAAAACCCCCTGTGGAGGAAACCTCTAGGGAACCATGGCTGAAGGATGGCCCTTCCCTTGGGCTTAGAAGGTTAATGCTGTTAACTCTTTATAGCCATGATAAAATTGAGCCAGGAACAAGATATACATGGTAATTTCAAAAATACAATAAAGCATTCATCATACAAGCAATAATCAAAACGTTTTAGGACAATGATTGTAAACAGGGCGGGTGGGCGGGAAATGCTTCCTCCTGTTCATCCTGTCCAAGAAAGAGGGAAGAGACACAGATTTCCTGCTCTATATAAGCCCCACCCTCCTCACAGTAACCCACCAGGCACAGACATACTGTGCTTCTTACTCTGAAAGCAACATCACTCTAGCTTAAAAATCTACACTATACCAAAAATCTGCAGGAGTAAAGGTCCACCCATCCCCAAGTCATGTCCTCCTCCGCCTATGGCTCCAGTGGTTTCTTGACTTATGGATATGGGACGGACCCCCACTCCACGTTAAAACCACCATAACTACAGTAAACCTAGGCACTAGAATAAATACACAACACATTATTTTGGTTGTCAAAATGGCCACAGCTTTATTTAAATCACAGGATTAACACAATCACAGTAGGAGTCAGGTGAAGTGCTAGTACATTGGGATTGACAAGTACTGTGATATCCCAGCTGTCTGACATACAGAACCAGGCCAGACAGCCATAAAGGGGCGGCACACACTGGCTTGCCATTCAAGCAGAGCCAGTAAACTTTCAGGGCACCAATGACCCTATTATCCTCACTCCTGTGCTTAACCACTGTGGCCGCCCCCGATTGACGTTACCATTACAACGTCCTTGAGGCTGGCCACCAAAGCCGAGCCTGTTCACCACCATGAGGTTTTACATCCTCTATTAGTTAAAATGAGTCCACCTTAACTTGCCAGCAACTTCCACCTGACTCCTAAACCGCCACCAGAGAGGCCATTTGACACCTTAAATGGACTCGCCCCCACCAACCATGCCTAATAAAGCCATCAACCATTTCTACATGCTATGGAAAGTCTGTGCACACAAGTAATAAAATTAAAATTCCAGAGCTCCGACAGATTAATTTTATCGATGCCATGCTACCAAGTTATAATCGATAATACGGTAACTACAGCAAAAAAGCAGTTGTTAAACATCCTGCAATGAGGATCCCATAATGGGGAATGTGGAAAGTAAGCCATAATTAAGGTCATAGCCACAATCTGAATACCTGCATAATGACATCTGTCATGCCTCAAAAAACTATTATACCGCATGTATTGTAGCCAGCTCTAATAATTCACCAAATCACAGATTTTAGTTCTAGAAACCACCATTATTTACAGTAGCTGTGCAGCAAAATGTCTTAAACCCACTTACTATCACTACCCGAAAAGTGATGAACATATCAATAGAAAGATATTATAAATAGGGAGTAATTAAAACTATACACAATATAACATCAACATTATAACCGACCATAAAATAACATTCAGAATATCTGGAAGCAGCAATTTAAATAAACCTAAAGCAGAAAAAAGTCTACAAAGGCATTATTAATAACCCAGCCACGTCATTGTTAATTGTTTTTTATGCACTTGATAACATTTACTGTTGACCTCTCCAACTGGGTCAAAGGCATTGAGAATAGGCATATTGCCCTTTTTGTTAATGCACTTGATTACTTTACCCTTAGCGGCTCCCACTGGCTCAAGGGCACCGGGAGTAGGCATACTGCCCTTTGTGTTAATGTACTTCATGATACCCTTAGCCGCTCACACCAGCTCAAGGGCATCGGGAATAGGCATATCGCCCTTCATGTTAATGCACTTGATTACTTTACCCTTAGTCACTCCCACTGACTCAAGGGCACACAGATCAGGTGCAGTGCTCTTCAGTTTTGTGCACTAGATAACTGCATTGTCCAGATGACAACCTTGTTCTCTTCACCCCTCCAGCCGCCATCCCTGGCACAGAGGAGCCAATTTCTTCTGTAGGCATGCAAAATATGATTGCCCTGACCCCAGGGACATTACCCTAACAGGGTCCTATAAAATATAAATGCTTCTGGAGACCAGGGGGCCATACCTTGATGGTCACCCCTCCATACCAGGGGGCCATACCCGAGATGGTTACCCCCTCCACACCAGGAGGCCATACACGAGATGGTTACCCTCCACACCAGGGGGCCATACCTGAGATGATTACCCCTCAAAACCAGGGTGCCATACCTGAAATGGTTACCCTTCCAAACCCAGGGGGGGGTCCGCGGCCAGTTTATTAACAAATAACATAAACATTTACAATAAGTATTAAATACACAATCATATACGACATGAGGGGAGGGTTCTTGGAGCCCCAAAAATTCTGGCTAAATATTTTGGCAAACACACAAGAACTTAAAAAATCCACGTTACCCACAGCCGTAAACCACCAGCTCGAGGGCACCAAACATCCCATTCCGGGAAGTCCAACCACCAAAAGCTCCCGGGTAACACCCCGTCCAGAGTTACCCGTCCAGAGCCGTAACCAAAAGCCAGATCCAGAATTTTAACTTCCAATTCCTTTTTGCTGATTCAGCATCAACTCCAAGAACCCCACCCAGAGGTCCATACTTAATATGGTTACCCCTACTGACCAATTTATAAATAGCTTCAAGGACCCACTAAAAGGAAAACAAATGTTTTTTTTTTTTTTTTTTTAAATTCATGTTCTTATTAAAATAAACATAAAATAAACTTTAAAGCATAAATCACATTAATACGCTGGGGGGAGTCCTTGAAGCTCCCAAATCTGGTGATTACCAAACATCAAATGTACCAACAATTACACCCAGCCGTTACCCCCACTAGATCGGGAGCACATAGCCACAAGGGTTCCAACGTTCACTTGAATTTCCTCCACCTTTCACCATGTCCAGAACCATATTAACTTCCAAAAAGAGGAATCCATATCCCAATGAATCCCCCAGACCAATTTCTAACCAACTTCAAGGACCCCCCTAACCACCAGGCTCCAGGTAATCCACTCAGGCCTGTGCCATCTGCCATCTTAAGTAATATAAAATAAGCACTTGGAGAGTATACACTGATCCCCTTTTTTTTTTTTTTTTTTTTTTTTTTTTTAAGTTATTATTCACACCTTTATTAAAACAAACATACCATAAAACATCAAAACATAAATAATATTAACACGCTGGTAGGAGTCCTTGAAGCTCCCAAAATCCAGTGATTACCAAACATAAAGTGAACATAAAATGTACCAACAATTACTCCCAGCCGTTACCCCACCAGCTTGGGAGCACCATAACCACAAGGGTTCCGATGTTCACTTGAATTTCCTGGGGATCCGACAAACCCTTGCCGAAACTCCCCTCCACCTTTCACCAGATCCAGAACCATATTGAATTCCAAAAGGAGGAAACCATATCCCAATGGATCCCCCAGACCATATTTAACCAACTTCAAAAAGAGCTGATGCAAATCAAAATGGGAGAGGTCTGACATTACGGAATATAAGGCTGGGTGAACAGTTCATACTGCGCAGCCCGGACGGACAAGTTTTTCACAATAGACGATTCCGCACTAGAAATAGAGGAGGTTGTTGAATGGCTACTTTGATTTGAAAGGTTGTGGAAAGTAGAAAAATAAGCTGCACAGTAGGTATTCGTTCAAAGAGTGGTGATATTGCCTAACTGGGTCATGTGACAGCGTCCTTTCGGGGAGGTCACCGCCTAAGCTTAAATCAACACCCTTTACGAATAAACCTTGTGACAGATAAGAGTGTGACCGAATGAGCACAGGACCGTGAAATGAGCCTGTGACAGGATATGACTGAAGAACCCCGATAGATGGACACTTTGTTTACAATCCTGTGTGTTGTGGGAGTATTTCTGTTCGGATGCTACATAGCATATAAGTACACGAAACACGTAGTACACCGAGGAACAGACACTCCATTTAGCCTGTTAGCACCTTAGGAAGAAGGTAACGAGGTATAGTAGAGCCTAGTCTTGAGCTTACCCAATACACCACCTAAGGCAGGGGACTAACAGGAAGACAACAAGAGAGACAGGATAAGAATAAAAGATAAGATGGGGAACAGTCAGGGAAAGACACCTGAAGAAGGAAATCGGTTATGTGATATAATTGAGGATAAATATGGAAGTAGTGCAGCAAAGAACCTGGAAAAAGTATTAATCAAATCCAAAGTGCAAGATAGGCAGGCTGTGTGAATCCTTGTATATATGTCTATGAGAACCTCTGAATAAGATGAGAGATGAGTAATTGAGTATAAAAAAAAAAAAAAAAAAAAATCAGTGAATGAGCACGTATGAATGAATCATCACACATCATTTTTGTGTCAAGAGATTTGTGACCTTTCTAGTTGTGGTGGAATCCCGGACAGATGCGTTATAGATATTTCAAATCTACATCTGAGACTGAATGAATTGAGTAATGATATAGTTCGTGTTATATGTGGCATTACATTGTAAAGTTTCCTGAATGCATTTGGCCAGAAAAAGGGCAAGGCATGGTTAATCTCATTATACAGTTATCTGCCCTTACAGTGAAATCCCGTGATTTTGAGTTTCTTTGTAGAAATTGATTTTGATAAGTCTAAAGAACTACAGAATTCTGTGAAGGACGACGCTGCATTCTGATGGGAGGGGGAAGGATGGAGCTGCGTAGTTTTTCTTCTCCCTTCGCTCTTATCTCTGCTGAGTGTGAGTTGTGCTCAAAATTCTCTGTAATTCTATCCGTAAGGTACGCGCTGAAAGATTTGTGCATTTTAAAGCAACAGTACTTAATTGAAGATTGGAAGTTAAAAGTAAGATATGGTGCCTAATTTAGAAGGGAATTGTAAGTGATTGCTTGGTCATTAATGTGTTTGAACCTGCTTCTAGTTGTGTGATTGATTTGTATAGCAAATTGTGTCAAATTACAAAAGACAGAGAAGGAAGGAAGCAGTAAAACAAGTGGGACAAATATTGAAAAAGGCAAAAATATCAGAGTGTGAATGTTTGGATGTACAAAAAGGCACAGACAAGGGAAGAAAATAGCAAGTGAATAAATGATGCTTGAGAATGTGCAGCAGTGTGGAAGGTGTATTATGAATGTTTGATTGACAAAGTGTAACCAGAGACCCAGACAAAACAGATGGACTTGTAAACACTGTGGTCAGACTCAGACAAACCCAGACTGAATAGCTACTTGTGTGACCTGTGCTACTGACCTAAGAGAATTGCACTAAATCCTATCCAGACAAGATCATAAGAAGCTGACATAATAGTGTGGATAGTGGGTAGTGGGGACATTGGCCCTTAAGGAGTAAGCTGACAGTAGACATCAGACGGCCAACCCCATCAGGACCTAGAAGTGTGACTAGAATAAGAAAGATACAGGTGTATTATCCCTGGAGCCCCTCTGACCAGCTAGCTTTGCTGAAGCAGCTGCCTGCCCCTGAAGACCAACCATTCCCGTTTTACAGACACATAAAGGAAGTACAGCAGACATATAAGTGTACCTGGGCAGACCTAGAGAGGTTGGTGAGTTTAAAGGCAGGTGACGCACTAGATCATATAATTATGACACACAGATGTGACAAAGAATCAGGCTTGGGGCATGGATGATAAATCTGCACGATCTGGGGAGACGTACTGTGAGTCACTAAGACAATGGGCTGCAGTGGAACAATCAGAGCAGTCTGTACTCCTGACTAATGTGACACAGCAAAGAGGAGAGAGAGTAGAGATATACCTTGGACGGTTACAGCTGAAATGGGCAGACATGGGGTACATTTGCATAAACCCACTTGATGTTAGAATACTGGTGGATGCATTCATTGACGGTATGAACAAAGACTTACGAGATGCAGTACAGACAGCCAGACCTGAATGGAAACATGTAGATCCGAAAGACCTCCTTAAGGTAGCTAAAGAAATTGAGCAAACAAGGACAATAAAACGACCTGTCATGTATGCTGGAGCACAAGGAAAAAAGTGGAGACGTAATAGGGAAGGCATGTGAGATGACACTGACTTTTTTTTGACAATCTATTCCCCACATGACATCCATGCCATACTCCTACAAGTTCAACCAAAACATCTGTCTATGGCCAGACAGCTCCGACTTGAGTGTGCTCTACTAATTCCTGAGTATGTCACTCCTCAAAAGATGTAACGTTCTGAATCCAGCCACCCTCCTGCCTGTGGATTCAGAAAAGGGGGAATTGGTGACCGTATTGGCAAGTGAGGAAGGATACTTTGACATGACGCATGAACATGTCTGCATAGAACTGATGAGTCAGGAGACAGTTGGGTTTGCACACATTCATGAAAAACCTGTTCCTAATGCAGACTTTGAGTTTCTTTTTTGTAGATGGCCCCAGATACCACCAGGATGGACGATTCTACACTGGATATGCAGTAGTATCCTCACATGAGGTAATCCGAGCGGAACCACTCTCTCCTCACATGTCGGCGCAGGAGGCAGAGTTGAAGGCACTCACTGAGGCGTGTAGAGCCGCTGCAGGTAAAGTCGCTAATATTTTCACAGATTCGAAGCCCATTAAAAATGCAGAGCTGGTGAAACAATTGATGGAGGCATTGATGTTACCAGTCCAGGTTGGCATTGTCAAGGTAAAAGCACACACAAAGGTGACTCCGTGGAGGTAGAGGGCAATAGAAGGGTGAATGAGGCTGCTAAAATAGCACAAGGCGGCCTAGAGAGAGCAGTGGACGGTGGCGGGGAGTCAGCGTATTCCAGCCACATTGGGTCTAGATGTCCTGAAATCCCTCCAGCAAAAGGCTGCCCAAACAGAGAAGGTACACCGGGGGAGACTGGGAGCTGAGCTGAACTCGAACGGAGTATGGGAGAATAAGGATAAAATGTGCCCACCAAAGTCCCTGTTCCCAATCATGGCGCAAGCAGCACATGGCCCCAATCACACCTCAAAAAGTCACATGTGTGCCATGGTAGATGCCTTCTGGATCGCTCCTGGCTTCAGTTGCGCAGCCGCGAAACTTGTACAATCATGCCTCATCTGTGCACAGCACAACCCAGGTAAAACAGTAAAAGTCCCTAAGAAAGCGACACCTAGGCCTCTCTACCCGTTTCAGAGACGGCAGATTGACGACATACAGCTACCAAGGTAGGAGTGTATGCAAATATCCTAGTATGTGTAGATCTCTTCTCTGGATGGCCAGAGGCCTACCCGGTGAAAACGGCTACAGCTCGAGCCACTGCAAAGACACTGGTGATGGAACTAGTACCACGATTCGGTGTCCCTGAAACAATTGAATCAGACAGAGGTACACATTTCACTGCTGAGATAATGCAAAATGTAATGCAAATGATAGGTGTAGAACAAGCATTTCATACACCCTACCACCCACAGAGTTCAGGGAAGGTAGAGAGAATGAACGGGACACTGAAATTGAAAATACAGAAAACCATGGAACAAACCCATAAACCATGGCCAGAGTGTCTCCCATTAGCATTATTCTCAGTAAGGTACACACCCACGGGGAAAACTAAACTGTCACCCTTCGAGATACTGTTTGGAAGACCACCGAACACAGGGTTGTACTACCCACAGGTCTTAACACTCAATGTGGATAATTTGACAAGTTACGTAATCCAGTTGCAAAAGCATTTAACTCAAATGCATTCTCTAGTTTTCTCTTCCATTCCAGATCCAGATAGTGTGGAAGGAACTCACTGTCTACAACCTGGTGATTACGTATATGTCAAGAAACACTCCAGAAAGACCCTTGAACCCCGATATCAAGGACCTTACTAAGTACTCCTAACAACGCCTACTTCTGTTAAGTTGGAAGGACGACCAACCTGGATCCACGCATCACATTGCAAACTAGCCACAGGAATTAACAAAGCATAAGAGTGCATAATGTTTTGGTTTGGTTTTGTTGCATTATCTGTAATAATGGTAGCTGCGTGGGACAATCTAAATTCTCCAATGTCCTTGAATAATAAGTTTATACAACATCATGAAAAATTACTGAATGATTGGTCAAATCATTTGCTGGATCTGCACACGTTCACCAGTATCAGCCACTAGTATTCCGTTCCTTGTTATTCCTGTGCCACCCGAGGAATTATTTGCCTGGACCAGTTGTTCTGATACACTTGCTAATAATGCCACAAATAATGTGAAGTTATGGAACACAACTGTTGGAATACCTATTGTGGGATGGGTAGGATACCCTTGGTGGCAGGGTAACCTTTCAGGAAGTAATACACACCTTCAATATCTGGCATATAAAGGGGGGGCTTGGGTACCCAGGAATAGAACTCGATTAACCTACCTGGGGCAAATTCCAATGTATGGCCTACAAGTTAGTTTTAATGTAACTTCCCACTCTACTGATGCCTTCAAACCAATACTGCTAGAAAGAAGGTTGCATAACACGTCCTGGGAGTATTCCAATTTATTTCCCCAGGGCGATAATGAAACTTGTTTTAATATTTCAGGTAATATACCTTGCAACGAGTCATCTGGATATGAGAAAGGAGCTCCCACCTGTGGAAATCCCGATGTAGGGTATTGTAGCCCTTTAGGACAACTTCCAAATTGGTGTATGCTTCAGAATGTATCTGCGTTCATAGATTTAGTTCATAGACTGGTATTACAACATTCAGCCCTATGGGACCTACCTAGTGACATGTACTGGATATGTGGAGACAATGCATATAAATGGTTGCCAGTAGGGGTAAAAGGTGCTTGTACTCTGGGTCGTTTGACTCCAGCTACCTTTGTTATTCCGAATGACCAGTTGAATACTCAGAGCATACCTAAACACACGTTGTACAAAAGAGCTGCTGACAATACACCTCGTCCCTCTGGGAGACCACATATAGTGCAGATGAGTGTGGCTAATAAAATTGTCAGCTCTATTTTTATTTATCCTATGATTACTCAAATGTGGGATAAATTAGTCAGGGCTACAGATTACTTAGATGACCAAATATGGGATATATTGGATATATTGAACACCACCGTTGCTGTCCAAAATCATTGTTGTTTGTATCTTCGTAATATATGTGCTATTGAAACTTGTTTTTTGGTGTATCTCTGTATGCAAGAAAAGATGTAGAAATAGATAAGGAAGTTTGACTGTAAACAACAAGAATTTAACTATTATTCCTTTGAGTCCTAGATTGACATCTCATTTCTGGCATGAAGGAGCGTACTCTTGCAATGATGGACGTGGCTTCAGTATCTGGGGGATGGAGAGGGTAAAAGAAGATACCTGTCTCCCTTGGGCAACCCGTCGGCCTGGGATAGTACCTGGTGAACGAGCCACTATCCACTGTTGTTGCAGGATCCAGTGTTCCAGATTGTGGAAAATGAAGATGTCAAAGGGGGGAATGATAGGAACTGAAGGAGTTAAATTGAGTTCTGTCTATGTTGCATTCTCTTGTTTAAAACCTTATCTGTTCTTCGAGGAGATGTCTCAGACATCTCCCTTGTGAACCAAGGTCAATTACCTCTGCTTTTTCGCCTAAGTGACTTTCTTTGTAGAAAACAAGTTGTAAAATCATTTGTACTGCGCATGTCTGTAAATGTTAAAATTCTTTACTATAAAAGACGGAAGCCTAACTGATAAGCCAGAGGCGTCTTGGCAGGCATCCCGAGTGGTATTATACAGCTTATGTCTGTGTTATCCTTCTCGACGGAGCAATTGATTAGAGACATATGGTGCTTCACACCTAAGAACATCGGTCCTTCAGATGAAAGAGTAATCTGAGGGATCCCGACACCTCCAACCGCACAAAATGTGGGATAAGTGAGGGTGAAAAACTCACAGGTTTACAACCAAGGTATACAACAGGTTAATAATGGAAAATATCCCATCGTAAGGTCCAGAAATAGACAGAGATGGGCAATGCTGTGTTATATGAGAAGCCGCCTGCTCCTCTACAGAAGATACAGACTAATCACCAGCTGCGCATAAATGGTAAGAAATATGTAGGTCTAATATAAGCTGCCTGCAGCCATAGGTGTGTTTGCAGAAAACTGCAAGTTCTGTGTCCCAGTCATTCTACTACATACAATTACAATAGACAGGAGACAGGGATGAAAAACGGGGCCCACGATGTGTCCTCCAGAGCAATGTGCAGCCTCACACTAGGAGTGCCCACTCACTGCCCGCCATGTGCTGAGTTATTAGTGCACACTCAAATGTGCCGAGTCACTCACCGATTATTTATTTTACACATGATAAAACATAAACCATTCAGGCCTGTTCCATCCACCATCTTAGGTAATATAAAATAAGCTCTTGGTGGGTATACTCTGAGCATGCAACATACGAGGGGGAGGACTAAAGGCAGCAATCGCTACAGAAATCAAGCACTAAGCTGGAAGTCATGTCCAGATTATATGTACAGCCAGGAAAATGACCTGGAGACACAGGATGTCTATACCCAGCATGATCCGTATACAGCAGAGTGAGGAGTGATATAATGTATACAGACCTGTGGTACAGGTTAAGTATACAGCACAGGAATAGAGCCTTTACACATATACTACATATAGTGAGTAACCTGGTTACACTGGGTCTGCACACCCAGCATCACAGTATGTAACAGAGATGAGGTCACATACAGCTCATCAGACTCCATAACTGGGATGGGGGGATAATCCGCACACAGCATGATCAGTATATAGCAGAGTGAGGAGTGATATCATGTATACAGACCTGTGGTACAGGTTAAGTATACAGCACAGGAATAGAGCCTTTACACATACACCACATATAGTGAGTAACCTGGTTACACAGGATCTGCACACCCAACATCACAGTATGTAACAGAGATGAGGCCACATACAGATCATCAGACTCCATAACTGGGAAGGGGGGTAATCAGCACACAGCAGAGTCAGTGTACAGTGCACTAACATGAAGTGCAGCCTCTCACCATCATACATATACCATCCCCCGACTGCTCCTCTCACCAGTGTCTCTAATACATGGGACTGCCCAGCTCCACCATAGTAATGGCAGACACAGTATGTGTCCCTGCTCTGTCCTATCATACATAAACCCAGAACTCATGAAGACTCTGTATAATACAGCAGTAATGTGGTATATCAGAAATGTCTGCAGGGAGGTCACACAAACGCTGCCTCTGCAATAAGTGAGGGAACATGGCAGCTACATGAATTTCTGAGGTAATCTTGATCCCAGATATGATGTAGGAGCTGATACTACACTAGTACACACTACACAATGTCTGAGGTGAATGCAGAGTATTATATGAAACATGTCTGCAGGGAGGTCACACGGAAGCTCACAGTCTGTGAGGAAAAATGCAGCATGCACATGAGGGACATGGCAGCTGCATGAATTGCTGAGGTAATATTAATCCCATACATAATGTAGGAGCTGATACTACACTGGTACATGATGTCTGAGGTGAATGCAGAGTAGTATATCAAACATGTCTGCAGGGAGGTCACCCAGAAGTTATCTCACAGTCTGTGAGGAAAATGTAGCATGCACATGAGGGACATGGCAGCTACATGAATCGCTGAGGTAATATTGGTCCCATACATAATGTAGGAGCTGATACTACACTGGTACATGATGTCTGAGGTGAATGTGCTCCTATTATCTGTAATGTGAGGTGATAACCCCAGTATTATACTCCCTGACACTGCAGACATGCTTCCTCCTGTTCATCCTGTCCAAGAAAGAGGGAAGAGACACAGATTTCCTGCTCTATATAAGCCCCACCCTCCTCACTGTAACCCACCAGGCACAGACATACTGTGCTTCTTACTCTGAAAGCAACATCACTCTAGCTTAAAAATCTACACTATACCAAAAATCTGCAGGAGTAAAGGTCCACCCATCCCCAAGTCATGTCCTCCTCCGCCTATGGCTCCAGTGGTTTCTGGAATGCTGTGTTTTTTAGCCTCCATGCATAACGCCTTTTTGTATGACCAAACAACTCAATCTTTGTTTCATCAGTCCACAGGACCTTCTTCCAAAATGTATCTGGCTTGTCCAACTGTGCTTTTGCATACCTCAGGCGACTCTGTTTGTGGCGTGCTTGCAGAAACGGCTTCTTTCGCATCACTCTCCCATACAGCTTCTCCTTGTGCAAAGTGCGCTGTATTGTTGACCGATGCACAGTGACACCATCTGCAGCAAGATGATGCTGCAGGTCTTTGGAGGTGGTCTGTGGATTGTCCTTGACTGTTCTCACCATTCTTCTTCTCTGCCTTTCTGATATTTTTCTTGGCCTGCCACTTCTGGGCTTAACAAGAACTTTACCTGTGTTCTTCCATTTCCTTACTATGTTCCTCACAGTGGAAACTGACTGGTTAAATCTCTGAGACAACTTTTTGTATCCTTCCCCTGAAAAGCTATGTTGAATAATCTTTGTTTTCAGATCATTTGAGAGTTGTTTTGAGGAGCCCATGATGCCACTCTTCATAGGAGAATCAAATAGGAGAACTACTTGCAAGTGGCCACTTTAAATACCCTTTCTCATGATTTGATACACCTGGCTATGAAGTTCAAAGCTCAATGAGGTTACAAAACCAATTTAGTGCTTCAGGAAGTCAGTAAAAAGTAGTTAGGAGTGTTCAAATCAAGAAAATGATAAGGGTGCCCATACTTTTGCACCGGTCAAATTTTGTTTAAATGCAGATTGCACATTTTCTGTTAGTACAATAAACCTCATTTGAATCCAGAAATATAACTGAGTCCATCAGTTATTAGATATATGAAACTGAAATAGCTGTTTCAAAAACCAAAATTGTTATAAAGAAAAAAAGTTAACATTAATAGGGGTGCCCAAACTTTAACATATGACTGTATTAGTGGAGGCCTGCTGCATCCTGCTACATGTGCATTTGTTCATCAGACAGGGTTTTGGGAAGGCCATATCTTGTAGTATGAGTTTTTTGAACCACTCCTCTAACTTAACCCTTCCAAAGGTTTCTCCTAGTTATGCTCGGTGCCCCTATCTAGTGTCCCTTAATGGTACTACAACTAACTCTAACTATTGTCATGCAGCCGCGAACACACACTCATGACATATATATTTCACGCAGATATGTAAGGAACACAGTTAATACATCATAATATTTACAGGGCTATGCCCTCACCTCCTTACAGCATTTCAGTCTCTTTTGGTGCACAGTGTACCTCTCGCTGATATCTCCCCCCGGAGGTCCGATGTCTGTCTCCTCACAGTGGTCAGGGCCCGAGTTAGGGCTCAGGATCAGTAAGATAGAGTCAGATATCTTTAATTATTCCAGCCTGGGAGCAGGAGCAGATCCAGAACACGTCTACCCTGTTTGGATGCCCAGGCCACGCCCCATTTCTACCCTTATTTTTGGCATTATATTAATGCAGTTTCAATAAGTCATTTTCAATGAGATGCTGTAATTCATCTTAAACTTTTCCTCTAGTTTGTGTCAGGAAATATAGTAATCTGGATTGGACGAAAGTACTAGTTTTGCAGTGTGGCTTTCCTGATTATTCAATATCTCCAATGACAGATTTCAGATCATGTAGATCATATTTTAATTTGTAAAATTCCAAATAATAATTGTTATATCATTTATGTAGAATTCTCCTGATACATATTCTCCATGATTATAGTTCACAATAGACATTTATTGTGTTATTGTTTGTTTTATCTTCTATATTTATGCAAAAGGTCTCTTAACTGTTAAAGTCCATGTAACTTTTGTTTGTATTTAATATGGTTTGAATAAAGATCAAATAAGTGATTAGTGAGGTCATTTTTGGTTTGCTACAAATAACTGTTCACATTATTTTTTGGAGTATCTTCCATCCCAGCACACAGGATTTAAAAAAAAAATGAAACCTCACCGAACAAGTGTCTTTCTTCCCAAGCTGCTCACAGGCCACCCTCCAGTCCTCCATGGCTCTTTTTTTTCTTCCATCACATCTCCAGTGTTTTCTCTCTAGGCCAAGACTTCTTTCCTTAACCAGGCCTCAGATGTCCATGCGAGCTGCGCCTAGAGTGAAGAAACTGAAGATACAGTTCACAACAGTAAAAAGAAGAGCTTAGGCCTCTTTCACACTTCAGTTTTTTACAATCAGTCACAATCCGCCAGGTTTTGAAAAAAAAGGATCCACAATTTTCGTTTGAGGATCCGTTTTTTTCCCCATTGACTTCCATTATTGGCGGATTGTGACGGATTGCTGTCCGTTGCATCCATTTTTTTTGCGGATCCGCCAAAAGTTCCTGTCCGTCACCATCCTCAAAGATTTCAAAACGGAGCTTGTAACATTTTTTTCTGTGGCGGATCCTCCAGACACTCATTTAACCCAAAATTCTTTCTGGGTGCCGGACCAAAAAATTCTCTCTCTCTCTCTCTCTCTCATTCTCTCTCTCTCTCTCTCCTTTTCCAGGCTGCGATTCCTTTCAAATTCTTCATTTGTCGGATCCGTCAAAAAAACGGACGGGTGCCATCCGTTGTCATCAGTACTAAAACGGATCCGCCATCCATCCTTTTGGCGGATCTTGACTGATGCAAAAAACTGAAGTGTGAAAGAGGCCTAAGGAGGGCTGATGTATGGGCAGTGAGCAGAATGAGCAAGCAATTATACAGGCAGTCGATGAGTTACTATTTATTTATTTAAACATTTTTGTTTAACCTAAAAGATTCATCAATATAGTGGTCATCTGTTCCCTAGTTTACAGAATTTACGCAGGACGAATTACAACAATTATATATTTTGGAGAATATGCATTTTAGTAAAACTCTGGTTGAATTCTGTTTCACTTGAACAAATTCTCCCACCTCTAATAAATATAGTTATATGTATTGTGAGGAGTTGACTCGCTCTGGTACTTCCCAAAATGTAAATACAGGAACAGTCCTATTAGTAATCCACCTGCTGGTTTATTGTTGAAAGCATAAACCTTCCCATGGTGCAGAAATACAAACAAGGCCTTTCTGGCAAAAAGGTAAAAAACAAAGTCTGTATAGATTAGAATATACACTGGTGCTCCTGAAGTGCAGAATGCTGCTGGTGTCAAGCCAGAATCCGTGCCAGTTCTGACAATGTTAAACAGAAGAGTATAAAAAGACACCTGCGCTAGAAATAAAGTAATAGCCAAATAGGCTATTGCAGCAAATGAGTATACTTAACAGGTCTCAGTAAATGTGCAAAGGTCACATGTAAAAAAATTTCACACATGCAATAAATAAATCTATTAATGAGCCAATGATATAATTCCAGGGATGCTGATAAGCAATGATAAGAACTTACTTGTGCTTGGTAAGTTGCAGGGTAGCTAATTACAAATTCACTTGAATGGAGACGATGCAGAATGCACTCGCAAAGTCGGCCAGCATGGAGTCTGGCAGGGATTGCAGCAGAAGTTGGATGGTGGTATGGTGTGCCACCGAGAGAGCATCCTCCCTAGGTGGTGGGGAAGCCTCCAATGCTGCTGTGTGACTGAACAGACGAGTGGCGGCACGCTCTGGCAGGGAGATGCCACCATGAGGTAGCGTTGTGGGCTGGGCATGGTCAGGGTGTCATCACCGGAGGACAGACGTGAGAGGGGGGTCAGAAAATATCATCTATGAAGCGTCGCCACATAACTTGGAATATGTGTGACTCCTCCCACTTGGCTACATGCAGGTTGACGTACCTGGATGCAAAGCGCGTACCCATGGCTGTTCTCCATGTTTGTAAATAAAATTGGCCCTTGTATGTAGAGTATTTGTGTTGAAGAATGAATACTTTCAATAATAAATTTAGACTGATCTTCGGTATATACACCAAGTTATTTTAGGTAATATTCCGCTGCCTCGCAATCCTTTTGATGGCTAATAATCATGTATAATGATTTGATGTCTAGTGTCCCCAGAATACATCCATTTTTCCATCAAATGTTCTCAAGTATTTGTAGTGCATGGCTAGTGTCCTTGAGATAGGCTGGCACTAGTAGAGAAAGAACACCGTGAGCACAACTCAAGATGGTGCTAAGGTTAGGTTCTCAAACCGTTAAAGCAACAAATATGAACCTAGCACTCAACTTAAAGGTATTTGTAAGGTGGTTTATTGTAGTACACGAAAAAAGACGTTTCGGTCAATGTGACCTTCTTCAGTTACGTGTGGTATATAGATTGTGTAGAGCTTATAGGCATCTATCAGAAAGGACGATGGTGCTTTAGGCATTGTGGAGAATGATCTCTCTAAGGTAATGAGCTTGTCAGTATATAGGAGAGGGGCAAACGTGCCTCCAGATGCGGTGTGGCCGGTGTACTACAATAAACCGCCTTACAAATACCTTTAAGTTGAGTGCTAGGTTCATATTTGAGGCTGGCACTAGTGTCGTGCACTTCTGGAGGTGTACGTTGACATAGCGGAAAAGATTTGATGTTAAACAATTGATGCCTTAAATTATAGGCCTTCCCGGGGGACATGTCTGGTTTTTATGCAATTTTGGAATGTGGTGGAAAATTGCTATACTGGGAGTTTTGTTCATAATAAAACAAAACTCCTTTTTATTCAATATACCTTGACATTTGCCTTTTGTGGCTAAAATGTTGATGTACCGGGAAGTTGGATCATTATTTAGTTTTTTGTATGTAACTGAATCTCCCAACAGTCTCATAGATTCAATATGGTACATGGTTCAATTTACCACAACAATCCCACCCTCTTTATCAGCGAGACATATAATGATATCATTGTTGTCTTTGAGGTTTTTTATAGATCCACGTTCATGAAAATTTAAATTTTGTGGTATTTACAGTACAGACCAAAAGTTTGGACACACCTTCTCATTCAAAGAGTTTTCTTTATTTGCATGACTATGAAAATTGTAGATTCACTCTGAAGGCATCAAAACTATGAATTAACACATGTGGAATTATAGAATTAACAAAAAAGTATGCAACAACTGAAAATATGTCTTATATTCTAGGTTCTTCAAAGTAGCCACCTTCGGCTTTGATTACTGCTTTGCACACTCTTGGCATTCTCTTGATGAGCATCAAGAGGAAGTCACCGGAAATGGTCTTCCAACAGTCTTCAATGAGTTCCCAGAGATGCTTAGCAATTGTTGGCCCTTTTGCCTTCACTCTGCAGTCCAGCTCACCCCAAACCATCTCGATTGGGTTCAGGTCTGGTGACTGTGGAGGCAGGTCATCTGGTGCAGCACTCCATCACTCTCCTTCTTGGTCAAATAGCCCTTACACAGCCTGGAGTTGTGTTTGGGGTCATTGTCCTGTTGAAAAATAAATGATGGTCCAACTAAACGCAAACCGGATGGAATAGCATGCCGCTGCAAGATGGTGTGGTAGCCATGCTGGTTCAGTGTGCCTTCAATTTTGAATAAATCCCCAACAGTGTCACCAGCAAAGCACCCCCACACCATCACACCTCCTCCTCCATGCTTCACAGTGGGAACCAGGCGTGTAGAGTCCATCCGTTCACCTTTTCTGCGTCGCACAAAGACACAGTGGTTGGAACCAAAGATCTCAAATTTGGACTCATCAGACCAAAGCACAGATTTCCACTCGTCTAATGTCCATTCCTTGAGTTCTTTAGCCCAAATGAGTCTCTTCTGCTTGTTGCCTGTCCTTAGCAGTGGTTTCCTAGCAGCTATTTTACCATGAAGGCCTGCTGCACAAAGTCTCCTCTTAACAGTTGTTGTAGAGATGTGTCTGCTGCTAGAACTCTGTGTGGCATTGTCCTGGTCTCTAATCTGAGCTGCTGTTAACCTGCGATTTCTCAGGCTGGTGACTCAGATGAACTTATCCTCCGCAGCAGAGGTGACTCTTGGTCTTCCTTTCCTGGGGTGGTCCTCACGTGAGCCAGTTTCTTTGTAGTGCTTGATGGTTTTTGCCACTGCACTTGGGGACACTTTCAAAGTTTTCCAATTTTTCGGACTGACTGACCTTCATTTCTTAAAGTAATGATGGCCACTTATTTTTCTTTGCTTAGCTGCTTTATTCTTGTCATAATACAAATTCTAACAGTCTATTCAGTAGGACTATCAGCTGTGCAGCTGTGTATCCACCAGACTTCTTCACAACACAAATGATGATCCCAACCCCTTTTATAAGGCAAGAAATCCTACTTATTAAACCTGACAGGGCACACCTGTGAAGTGAAAACTATTTCTGGTGACTACCTCTTGAAGCTCATCAAGAGAATGCCAAGAGTGTGCAAAGCAGTAATCAAAGCAAAAGGTGGCTACTTTGAAGAAACTAGAATATAAGACACATTTTCAGTTGTTTCACACTTTTTTGTTAATTATATAATTCCACATGTGTTAATTCATAGTTTTGATGTCTTCAGAGTGAATCTACAATTTTCATAGTCATGAAAATAAAGAAAACTCTGTGAATGAGGAGGTGTGTCCAAACTTTTGGTCTGTACTTGTATTTGTAACTTTTTTTCTTCATTCATCTGTTACCATTGTTTCAAATGGGCAAAATGCACTAGAGTACTCCTGGATTGGGTTAAACGTGGATTGATTTGCCAGGGTCATATGAATATTATTGGATAACCCAGGCTGAGGTTGGCAAGGTACAGGTGATCCTTTTTTTAAAAGATATTTTGCGAGTGCATTCTTCATCATCTCCAGTCAAGTGAATTTGTGATTAACTACGCTGCAACTTACCAAGCACAAGTAAGTTTTTATCAGTGCTTACCAGCATCCCTAGAATTATATCATTGGCTCATTTATAGCTGTATTTATTGCATGTGGGAAATTTTTTTGCAGGAGACCTTTGCACATTTACTGAGACCTGTTAAGTACACTCATTTGTTGCAATAGCCTATTTGGTTGTTATTTTATTTCTAGCGCAGGTGTCTTTTTATACTCTATCACTTAAAAATAAAATCTCTCACAGTCCTTGTCCTGCAGGCTTCACTTCAGGTAATGTACATAGCATCTCTCCTAATGGAGCCACGTGGGAGTTCCACCTCTCATCTAATACCCCACCCAGACTAACACACTGGTCCAGGTATATATCACATGTATTAGTAACGTGATCATGACATCACTGCAGGTGCTCAACCACCTGCAGGTCCTGCAGGGAAAGGGGTTTGGTGAGCACCCTCCCACCCACACTGCAGGTGCTCATATAAAACTGGCCCATTGTACTCTGTACATGGCCTCTCAGCACCTAGCATGCTTTAAACACAAAACATTCCGGTTATACATTATTGACCGCTGTATGCTCAGTGACACGTACCTCCCTTCCTCTACATAGCTAGTGACTCTGTCACAATATCTACCTAACCCCAGATCTTTATGAGTCCTCCAGTACAATCAGAGTTAAATGCAGGTGGAGCAAGGTAGTGCTTTCATCTCACCAATTTCATCGTAACACTAATATCCTTTGCATGTCCCTCCTGTTCTATAGCCAAAAGACTTAAAATTGTAGAGGTAGGGCAGGGAGTTCATTGTTCCTTTCTCTACTGCAGAGTTTAACTACATCGACATCCTATACAAGCTGATGCACTTAAAGGGAATCTGTCACCTCATTTTTGGCCTAGGATGTGGCCACCGCCACCGATAAGATGTGGCCACCACCATCTGGGGCTTATCTACAGCATTCTGTAATGCTGTAGATAAGCCCCCGATGTAACGTGAAAGATAAGGTTACAGTGCGCAGGAGCCGGACCTCTCTGACCTTTCCCGGCGCCTGCGCACTGCAGTACTATGCTCTGCCCTCAACAGGGCAGATAAAGTACGCCTGCACTGGAGCCGCAACAGAAGTAAGAGGGTGGACGTCATCGCTAGAAGATGGGAGGTGCCGGACGGGACCGCGATACTCATTGGATCGGACCATGCCCCCGGTGAGTATAATCTAACTTGTTTTTCTTCTCTTTCAGGTTACATCGAGGACTTATCTTCAGCATTACAGAATGCTGTTGATAAGCCCCTGATGGCGGTGGCCGCATCTCATAGGCCAAAAATGAAGTGACAGATTCCCTTTAAAGCCCCCGTTACACATAGCGCTATCACTAGCAATATCGCTATAATGTCACCGATTTTGTGACGCTGCAGCGATATCGCTAGCGATATCGGTATGTCTGATACTTTGCTCCGACTGGCTCCCCGGCTGCTCATCGCTGATCACGTGAGAACGTCCTGGACCATTTCTCGTCGGGCGCTTCCTGCTGGGCTTCCTGTGGCGCCGACGAGCGACGCGTGGACATGGGCGGGAGGACGTCTTCATCGCCGCTTCTGACAGGTAAGTAGCGACCCCCAACCGCTGCTATGTCGCTGGTGAGATCTGCCTGTGTGGCAGCTCACTAGCGACCACTTAGCGATGCACCAGCGATCCATATCGTTGTCGGGATCACTGGTGCATCGCTAGTGTAACGGTACACTTAGAGTTATGATTACTCCAAGTGGGACCCCCCCCATGTATGTGGGATTAATTATACAAATTTAAGTGATGGTGCATTAGTGCCATCAATCTTTTCTTTTAGAATTAGTCTAGGATGTTCTTCTTCCTGTACTACCTGACTGACTAACATGAAATGCTGTGCATTATAAGGAATAATGTACCTCTAGTAAAATATAATATTATAGAATGTTAGAGTATAAGAATTCACAAGAAAAGTAGGTGACCTGTATGACCATGGTAGACTGAGGTGGGACATGGACCAGTGGTTGCAAAAAGCGATCTGTTCATCATTAGTTGCCACCAAAAATCTGCTAAAGATGTAGATGTACACCTCTAACCCACTTTACGAAATGCTGTATTCTTATTATACTTCTGCTGAAATGTTTATTACTATAAAAAAAAGCAAATTGCCTTAAAGCTTCTGTAATTTATATTCTCCTGCATTCAGCACCAGAACCCAGGATGAAGTCTATGCAAATATGTATGACCCAGCATATAAAGGGTTAGATCATTCTCCTCTTTATCTCAGTTATCTTCCTCACACTGTAAATTGATCAGTGACAATGTATCTTCTATTACTGCTGGTGATTTCTCCAATAAGTAAGATTTAGATTGTGTCTGTATTGGATATAATAGTAATTATAAGCGGCTATAAGTCACATATTTCTTACCATGTTCTCTGTATTTCAGGTGTCCTCAGTCAGACATTACTGGAGTCCGGTCCAGGACTTGTGAAACCTTCACAGCAACTGAAATTAACCTGTACAGTCTCTGGGTTTGAGTTAACCAGTTATCATATAAGCTGGGTCAGACAAGCCCCTGGGAAAGGTCTGGAATGGATTGGAAGAATACTGACTAGCGGTGGTACTGCTTATACTGATTCACTGAAGAGCAGAACCACAATCACAAAAGACAACGCCAAGAAGCAGGCCTATCTCCAGATGAGTAACATGGAGGCTGCAGACACTGGAGTGTATTATTGTGCAAGATACACATAAATATAAAGTAATGAGGAGATCATACAAAATCCTGCTGTGCCTCACTGGTTATAGGAAACCACAGGAGGAAGAAGAAGAAGAGAGGTACTGATCTGTGAAAGAGAATCATTTTAATGACATTAGTAAAATATTGCTGGATAAACAATAAGTGTACCGTTACACTTAGCGATGCACCAGCGATCCTGACAACGATATGACCCGGTCAGGTTCGCTGGTGCATCGCTAAGTGGTCGCTAGTGAGCTGCCAAACAGGCAGATCTCACCAGCGACAAAGCAGCGGTCGGCGGTCGCTACTTACCTGTCAGACGAGGCGATGAAGACGCCCTCCCGCTCGCATCCACGCGTCGCTTGTCTCTACAGCAGGAAGCCCAGCAGGAAGCAGACGAGAAACAGTCCAGGATGTTCTCGCGTGATTAGCGATAACCAGTGGGGGAGCCGGTCGGAGGTAAGTATCACATATAGCGATATCGCTAGCAATATCGCTTCTGCGTCACAAAACCAGTGACGTTATAGCGATATTGCTAGCGATATCGCTTTATGTAACGGGCCCTTAAGAGCAAATGGGGACTTATCTGATGAAACAGAAGAAATGAAAAAAAATTGAGAATTGCTCACCTGGTTCAGTTATGTGACCACAACAGTTAAAACATTTTTGAAAAATCAGCTGTTGCAGACCGTTAATATATTGCCACTAGATGGATAGGAGAAGTAGCGGGGTTGGAATCTGCACTGTCGACATTACCCGAATCTTGTATCAAAGATATTCAGAGATTGGATTCCAGGATCGAGAAGTTTTATTAGTCAATGCGTTTCTAAAGGTCCCGTTACATTTAGCGATCCCGACAACGATACGACCCGGTCAGGATCGCTGGTGCATCGCTAAATGGTCGCCAGTGAGCTGTCAAACAGGCAGATCTCACTAGCGATGCAGCAGCGGTCGGTGGTCGCTCTTACCTGTCAGACGGCACAGATGATGACGACTTCTGCCGCGTCCATACGTCGCTCGTCGGTGCCAGCAGGAAGCTGACGAGGAGAAATGGACCAGGATGATCTCACGCGATCAGCGATATCCAGCAGCGGGGATGGTCTGAGGTAAGTGTCACATGTAGCGAGATCGCTATATCGCAATATCACTGTTGCGTCACAAAATCAGTGACACTTTAGCGATATCGCTAGTGATATCGCTATGTGTAAAAGACCCTTTAGTATTCCACTTCATCAGGACAAACCATGTTTAATTCAAGATACTGGTATTGTCGGCAGCACAGATGCAAAGCCCAATACTCCTCCTATCCATCTAATTATAAGGACACTAACTGGTTTTCAACAAATTAAATAAAAACTCTTCCTCCAAAAGAGAATGAGAACAATTTTACTACTGACAACTGACTGAAAGGGCTCCCTTCCTCTGATTATGTCAGGTTAACACTTTAAATGGTCAGCAGACAATCATCAATGCACTCAGACAAAGTGGGAGTCGTGTGTGTCAATCCTTCAAGGTATTGCAGTATAATGTATCAGCCATCTCCAGTTTAGGAACCTAAAAGTTCAAAAAAAGTGTTTATTTTATGTAAAATAAAACCCTCAAAATCCTTAAAACATTTAGATTTTCTTATTTTCCATACTTTTTAAACAGAAATAAATCGTAGCAAAATAATTAAAAAATCAAATCAATATACCGTATATACTCGAGTATAAGTCGATTCGAGTATAAGTCGACCCCCCTAATTTTACCACAAAAAACTGGGAGAACTTATTGACTCGAGTATAAGTCTAGGGTGGGAAATGCTCCATAGATTATTCCCCCATATGGTGTCCTCAGAAGAAGCTCCATAGATTGTTCCCTCATATGCTGCCCCCATAAATAGCTCCATAGATTGTTCCCTCATATGCTGCCCACATAAATAGCTCCATAGATTATTCCCTCATATGCTGCCCCCATAAATAGCTCCATAGATTGTTCCCTCATATGCTGCCCCATAAATAGCTCCATAGATTGTTCCCTCATATGCTGCCCCATAAATAGCTCCATAGATTGTTCCCTCATATGCTGCCCCATAAATAGCTCCATAGATTGTTCCCTCATATGCTGCCCCCATGCTGCTGCTGCATGTAAAAATAAAAAAAATGACATACTCACCTCTCCGTCGCTGGGTGTCAGATTCTCACCTGTCCTGCGTCCATGGCTGCTCACCACTATCTGCACGTCATCAGTCAGTGACGTTCAGACTGCAGGGGGCGCGGCGCGCACTAACCACGTCACTGCGCCCTCTGCTGTCTGAAGTCACTGACCGATGACAGACAGCAGCAAGCAGCCATAGACGCAGGACAGGTGAGTATCGCTATACTTACCCGTCCTGACGCTATCGCTTGAGTCCCCAGCTTCTCCGCGCTCTCTCTTCCTGCATTCAGCGGTCTTGTGATACCGCTCATTAATATGCGCATATTCATGAGTTTTAATGAGCGGCACCACGTGACCGCTGAAGGCAGGAAGAGAGAGCATGGGGAGAAGCTGGGGGCTCAAGAGACAGCGTCAGGGTGGGTAAGTATGACCTGACACCCCCGCCCCCCTCCCCCTCTGACCCCCTTTGTATATGACTCGAATATAAGACGAGAGGGGGACTTTCAGCCCAATTTTTTGGGCTGAAAATCTCGACATATTCGAGTATATACGGTATCCCACATAGACTGAACGTTTAACATATTCTTAATAGATTTCTAACGGTAAACCTTGGGGAAAAAAGAAAACTAAATTAAAAAACAAAGCTACTCTTTTTCTGTCTCCTCTCCTTGCAAACAAGGAAAAAAGCTGTTTGCATTTCATCAAAATGATACAAAACCTAGTTTGTTAAAAAAAATACCTTCAAATAATTTCACTGTGGGAAACATAAAAAAAAAAAAGTTATGGGTCTAAGAAAGTAGCAACAAACATAATTTTTTAAAGCATTTTTTTCCTCTGTAACCCTTTATAACAATGACCCCTTACCTCCTTATTATAATAAAGATGCTGGCCCGCTCTGTTTGCTTATACTTATAATACCCCTGTGCTTCCCTCTAATAACAGTCATCCCCCATTATTCTTCCTTATAATAATGCCCCTCATGTGCATTATTATGACCCCCTATAGCTCATCATACAGTATGGTGACCCTCAGACTCCTCATACACTATAAGATGCCCTACATTCCCACAATATACACAGTTTGATGACCCATAGCTCTTCCAAATTTATGGCATCATGGTCCATTGACCCTCATCTAGATAATATGGTGTTCGAGAGCCTAAATATCAATAGTATGATGGCTCCAATAGCCCCTAGTATAATTCACCACAGCTCTCGTTTATACACAATAATGGCCAATAGCTCTCTATATACAATATTATCAATATTATGGCCTCTACAGCTCCCATGTACACTCTAAGAGGCCACAAGGCACATGATAATAATACTGTAGCTGCCATCTCCTCTCCTAGCTCATCTTTGTATGGCACAGGGAACATCGGGACATACGGTAATAAGTACATTCTAATTAATGTGCATAGGCGCTTAGCATCCACTTCTATCCCCAGCTGCAAGTCGGAATGAAAATTCCACAATTAGATGAAAATAGTGTTCTTTATAGGCACCCCAGAGTCCGGTTGTCACAGTGACATTGCCTCCCTCTAAGAGGTGAAGTCATGCTTGGAGGCAGAAAGGGGACCACCTTGCCAGGTAATAGATTAAATCACAAATTCCTGCTGCAGGTCAGAAAAGGGAGATGCCTTATAAATTCTGGCCAGCAGAGGGGGTTGGTGAGTCAGCTAGAAGTCAGCTGAGGGAGTTGTCATGGAAACGAGAGCAGCTGTGAGGACAAATGACAAGGCAGTTAAAACGTGAAGTAAAAAGAACTTTCTGGAAGGTCCAGTCAGTTCAGGAGGGAGCTGATCTGAGAGGAGTTCAAGACAGGCAGCTGATCTGTGAAGAAAAAAAAAAAGGACACGAGCAGAGATTAGAGGCTCTGGGAAAGCTAAAACTACATATAGCGCAGAAGGAAGGTCCTAAATCCCCACCTGGCAAGGTGGATCCCCTGAATGCCTCCAGGCGAGCCAAACTCATTCCATCACCTGTATGTGGTACTCCGGATTTCAACCAATTGCCAGTAAAAGGTAAAGAAACTGCACCTCTCTGTGTCCTCTCATTTCTCTGCACCACAACGTTCACAACCATCAGTATTAATCAAACATCTTTGCCCTGGGCCTATTTTCACCTCAGCTGCGACACCAGCAGTCTCAGGGGAACAACACCGCAGCGCTGTTCACCTCTGACCAGAATACCACAGGTGGCGTCACGTATTTAACCATCTATAAACTTTATCTTCATTTTTACCACATAAATACCACACAACTTTCCCCTATTTATTACTGGACGCCTCTGGGCCATGGACCGGGTCGCCGCCGCCATGACTCCCTCCCCCATTGAAGTCAACGGGCCCGGTACCCAGTACCCCCAGGCCCCGCGGGGCGCTCCAACTGGCGTCACGAACAGGATTTAGCGAGCCTAGCAAAGTTGGGTGCAAGGAGCCTGACAAATCTGGGTACTGTGCGCCATAGACTTTATTAAATTGAGACTTTACTGAGCTTTCAAATAACCACCATAACCACGTCACACAGTGCGTGCGAGCAGAGAGGGGCGTGCCAGTAAAGCTGGAGCTGCGCTCTTTTGTGAGCAAGTGAAAAAACAGGAAAGAAAATGCCCAACGCGGGTGAAGATTCAACGGAGGTCGCAGCCGCAGCCTAAATAATGCCGCTATCAATGCCATACATACCAGGAACAGCCTGGTTACCACAGTACTCAGGGGAGTCGCACACCTTGAGCGATTTTAAAGAAAGACTATGTAGTTTGTTCAAAGTGTACCCCCTGTCAGAAAGCCAAAAAGTCAGTATCGTCATTGGCCAGTTAACTGGTGCGGCTCAGAGGGAAGTAAAGTCCTGGCCGGACACTGATAAAAGAACTGTCAAACAAATCTTGGCCAGACTGAAGAACACTTTTGATAACCGCACTGCAACAGAGATAAAAATGAGATTTTTTTTGGGTGCAAACAGGGAGTGCAGGACAATATACGGGACTATGCCCTTAATCTTCAGGAGACACTACGGGCTGTAAAGCAGGTTGATCCTGAGAGCGTGCAAGATGAAGATAGATTATTAACAGAGCAGTTCATAGAGAGACTCCAGTCTAACAACCAAAGGACACAGCTGCGCATAATGGCCCTACAAAATCCTGAATTGGACTTTGCACACTTTAAGGACAGAGCCATCAGAGTGCTGCGTGAACCAAATCCTAGCAGCACAGAGCCCTCTAATAATCCTGCAATTACATACCAGCAGGAGACAGCATCCTTTCAAAAGACCCCTATTGAGACTGACAAGCTGTCCCATGATGACGATTCTGCTGCAGACTTACATCTCCAAGTCAAGGAACTAACCCAAAGTGTGGCTGCACTCACAAAAACTGTGCAGTCCCTGCAAGTGACTCCAAAGAAGAAGATACAGCTGGCCTCCAGTCCAGATGATGTCCCGTGGTAGCAGAAGAGGATCCCACCGACCAGAGGGAGAGACAGCGATCGCTACGACGAGGACAGACAGCCCATCTGTCTCCGCTGCAACAAGGCGGGACACCTAGCAAGATACTGTCATTTAAACAAGCAACCCCTGGGGCAAAGGGCCAACCCCCAGGAGTAAGATGACCAGGCCCACCAAATTGGCGAGACAAGTACGTAGGAGGACGACCAGTCCTGCCTGTCGTGATTGACGGTTTTCCGATGAACGCTTTACTGGACACCGGCTCCAAGGTGACAACGATGCAATATGTTCTTTTTAAGCAGTACTGGGCAGATTCAGACATTACTCATAGCCCAGATAAAGACCTTACCATTTTTGCCAGCAATGGTCAGCCCTTGCCTCAGATGGGATATAAAGAGGTGACCATCAAGATTGGCCGAGTAGAATTGCAATCGCAAGGTTTGATAATAGTTGATATTGACAAACAAGAATGCCGTCCTATGATCACTTTAGGCACTAATGTGATTGAAAATTGTCTTGGAGAAATTATTGTTTTGTTACAACAGGTAGCCGAGACCGCCAGCTCCAGTCAGCAACGGGTCCTGCAAAAGGAGATCAGAGCCCTGATGCAGAGACAACAGGTAGAGCTGTCTGGTGGAGAAGTTAGCAGTGTCAGAGTAAGTGATCCTTTCCCCATTGCAGTACCTCCCCAGAAGTGAAATGTTAATTTGGTGTCTGGTAGCAATAGGCCTAAGGGGTCAAGATTAGCAAGCCCTGGTAGAACCCATGTGCTCTGATTGTAGGCCCACTATCCTGACAGCAAGAGGGGTAGTTGATGTCCGCAAGGGGAGAGTACCAATGCACATCTTAAATTGTGGGTAGAGAGAGGACCAATTACCCCGGTATGCCACCCTTGCTAAGCTGTTCACCATCAGTAACAATGCAATCGAGGCACTAGAACACTTGCTTCCATCTGACAAGGTGGAAGAGAATGGCTCTGAAGGGCAACAGGAGGATTGGTGTCAGCAGCTACACGTAGGCACTGACTCCACCTCTTCACAACAAAAGCATGGGGCTTACCGGGTGGCTCGAGAATTTGAATGGGTCTTCAGCAAGCATCCTCTAGATTTGGGCAGGCAAAAGGGGTTCAACATCATATCCCCACTGGAGATCATCCACCCATTAAAGAGAGACACCGGCCTGTACCCCCAGCACACTACCAATGTGCCAAGAGTATCTTACAAGAGATGAAGGCGGCTGGGGTAATCAGAGATAGTTGTAGCCCCTGGGCAGCTCCATTAGTCCTCGTTATGAAGAAATATGGTACTATGAGAATGTGTGTAGACTACAGGCGGATTAACAGCATTGCACATAAAGAAGCGTACCCATTGCCTAGAATTGAGGAATCTCTAGCTGCACTGAGAACTGCTAAATATTTCTCTACCTTAGATCTCACCAATGGGTATTGGCAGGTTCCTGTGGCAGAGGCAGACAAAGAGAAGACAGCGTTTACAACACGAATGGGCCTCTGCGAGTTTAACTACATGCTGTTCGGGCTCAGGAATGCACCAGGAACATTTCAGCAGGTAATGGAATGCTGCCTTGGACATAAAAACTTTGAAACCGTTCTGCTGTACCTGGACAACATCGTCTTCTCCAAAACCTACGAAGACCATTTGAAGCACCTAGCCGAGGTATTCGAAGCCCTGTCAAACTTTGGCCTGAAAATAAAACTGTCCAAATGTCACCTTTTGAAACCCGAGGTGCAGTACCTAGGCCATGTGGTGAGCGTGGAAGGTGTGGCACCCGATCCTGACAAAGTCACCATTATCCGGGACTGGAAAAGACCCAGCACTATCCATGAAGTGAGGCAATTTCTTGGGTTAGTAGGCTACTACCGAAGATTAATCAAGAACTTCACCAAGATAGCAGCACCGGTGCAAGATCTTCTAGTGGGCCAATCCAAGAAGGCCAAGAACAAAAATCTTCAGTTCGAATGGAACAAAAGGATAGAAGAGTCCTTCACCAAGTTGAAATTGGCCCTCACAGGACATGAGGTCTTGGCCTACCCTGACTATGACCAACCATTTGTACTTTACACTGATGCCAGCAACATGTGATTGGGAGCAGTGCTGTCACAAGTGCAGAAAGGCAGAGAGAGAGTGATTGCCTACGCCAGCAGGAGCTTCGTCCCACTGAGAGGAACCCCGACAACTACAGTTCCTTTAATCTGGAGTTCCTCGCCATAGTCTGGGTGGTAACAGAGTGCTTCAAGCACTACTTGGCTTCAGCCAAGTTCACCATCTACATGAACAACAATCCGCTAACCCTCCTTGAAATGGCAAAGCTTGGGGCACTTGAGCAGTGATGGATAGCCCGGCTGTTCAACTACGAGTTCACCATCAAGTACCAAGCAGGACATAAGAACGCTAATGCGGATGCGCTGTCCAGGATGCCCAATTCACCAGACGGGGGCGAAAATCCAAAAGAACTCGAAGAAATCGAGTTACCAGCCTTCCACCGTCCAAGTGCAGCCCAGCGCTCTCAAGGAGTAAGTTATAAGCGCTTTATCGTACGAGAGGTAACGTTGAACCCATTACCCCATCATGAGTGGGCAGAAACACAAGATATTAATCCAGCTGTTCGCCTAGTAAAGGAGTGGCTGGCACAAGCTGATGCACACCCTGGTCCAGATGATCCACAGGAAGCACAACAGCTTTGGAAGGAGAGAGGCAAGCTGTTCATCTATGAGAGTAAACTGTGTCAGAGGAACATCAACTCGCGCACACATGAACAGGTCTGGCAGGTGGTAGTCCCGAAGAGGAATGCACCAATGAGCTTAGAGGCATACCACAATTGAGCAGGACACTTCGGTTGGAAGAAGTTGGAAATTCTACTTTGTGAAAGATTCTACTGGGTTGGCATGAGGAGTTCCATTGAGAAGTGGTGCCGAGAATGTGGCCCATGCAACTTGCGCAGAAAAGACTGAAACAGCCAGTGAGCCCCATTACAGCCGATCATCACAAAACAGCCGCTTGAACTGGTAGCCGCAAAGTACAAGAATGTGTGGAGAAAAGTTTGCCCCAAGCAAGACAGACAGGAAAGAAATTACAACCAACACGCCCCTGCAGTTCCCTTGACACCAGGAGAACAAGTACTTAAAAGAAAGAGACGTGTTCACAAACTAGATGACCAGTGGGAAGCAGAGTCATACACCGTGATACCTTCAGACTTTAATAACACCAAAGTATGTATCATCAGCAAATATGGAGGAGAAACCTTCGAAGCAGTCTCAATAGATCTAAAGATGTCCCCTGATCAATTGCAGGACAAGAAAGAAGTCCAAGACACTCCACAACCCTTAGTAGAAGTGGAAGAAAAGATTCAAACTATACTTAGAGAATTTCCTCGGACGTGGACACAAGTAAATCAGGCAATAGTAGTACCAGTACTAACCTTTTCATCAGCCTACTGCACCAGATGAAGAAGAGACTCTAAATGAAATGGCTCCAGTAACAGATACCACAACTGCAGAGGAATGCGGAAATCTGCCCCCTGCTAACAGCGAATCTGACAATCTCATGGTGAGTCTAGGAGTAGAGAGAAGGCAGTCTAGAATACCTATCTTATACAAGTCTACTTATAGCGTAGTGACTAATGCACCAACAGTAGACATTAGAGAACAGGTCAGGTCAATATAAATACCTATACTGCGTAGATCCACTCGTAGTACTAGAGGTCAGATCCCTGCCCGTTACAGAGATTACGTAATGTAAATAAAGAAATAAGAATGTATAGTAGTAACCGTTAAGCATGACAGCCTACAGAGACTTACTGTAAGAACCTTTTTAAGTATTCGTAATAACCAGTTAAAGGACAATTGGGCCACAGGACTATGTGTGGTCAGAACTGTATTTGTAAATAGTTACTCCAAAAGGCCTTGAAAATAAGCCGCCAGCGTGGCCGAAAAACTGGTCCATCTACAAAGTGCCCTGTAGCCAAGCCCAGGGATGACACACAAAGTGGGCTGGGGTGGTTCCCACCAACCAAACTCCAGGTACAAGCATAAAGACAATTCCTGGAAAGCAGCTTAAGGACTGATCGCTGCAGTAACTGTGCTATTGTTTTCTTTTTCTTGTCTGGTTTTTGATAATTTTTACATTTTTAAGACTTTGTAGATTTTCATTAATTGTTGTTGTTAACAATTCTTGATATATTTTCCTCAGTCCTGTAGTACAGAACTTAACTGGGGGGGGAATGAGACACCCCAGAGTTCGGTTGTCACAGTGACATTGCCTCCCTCTTAGAGGTGAAGTCATGCTTGGAGGCAGAAAGTGGCCCCCATGTCAGGTAATAGATTAAATCACAAATTCCTGCTACAGGTCAGAAAAGGGAGATGCCTTATAAATTCTGGCCAGCATAGGGGGTTGGTGAGTCAGCTAGAAGTCAGCTGAGGGAGTTGTCATTGAAAGGAGAGCAGCTGTGAGGAGAAATGACAAGGCAGTTAAAACGTGATGTAAAAAACTTTCTGGAAGGTCCAGTCAGTTCAGGAGGGAGCTGATCTGAGAGGAGTTCAAGACAGGCAGCTGATCTGTGAAGAAAAAAAGGACACGAGCAGAGATTAGAGGCTCTGGGAAAGCTAAAACTGCATATAGCAGACCCCTGAGCGAAGCGCTAATAGGAAGAAATGGAACGTCAGAGTCCTAGGTGGTCAGGAACTGTATGTTCTGATCGCCGAATCTGAACGTACAGGGAATTGTAAATTCCTGTGCGACATTGAACACCTGAGGGCACGACAGCGAATAAGGAGCCCGGGACCGACGGTGAAAAGGACGGTACCCGTGGAATAGGCTCGTGCTGACAGACGTACATGTTAGTGAAATCATCATGCAATTGAGGGTCGCAGCATAGTTATAAACAGCGGAGACCCACACACAAAGCGCAGAAGGAAGGTCCTAAATCCCCACCTGGCAAGGTGGATCCCCTGATTGCCTCCAGGCGAGCCGGACTCATTCCATCACCTGTATGTGGTACTCTGGATTGCAACCAATTGCCAGTAAAAGGTAAAGAAACTGCACCTCTCTGTGTCCTCTCATTTCTCTGCACCCCAATGTTCACCGCCATCACTATTAATCAAACATCTTTGCCCTGGGACTATTGCTCTACCTGTGGAGAGCTATTTTCACCTCACCTGCGACACACCAACAGTCTCAGGGGAACAACACCGCAGCGCTGGTCACCTCTGACCAGAATACCACAGGTGGCGTCACGTATTTAACCATCTATAAACTTTATCTTCATTTTTACCACAAATACCACACAACTTTCTCCTATTTATTACTGGACGCCTCTGGGCCACGGACCGGGTTGCCGCCGTGACACCATCCCCCATTGATGTTGATGGGCCCGGTACCGAGTACCCCCAGGCCCCGCGGGGTGCTCCATCACACTTACGAGTGTGATGTGAGAAACTCGCGCTAGTCTCTCGCATCAACACCCGGCACTGCCGCCGGCACTCAGGACTGGAGTGTCAGCTGCATAGCAATACATGCAGCCGCACGCTCTGGCCATATTTAGAGTATAGCCCAACTCTTGCTATGGAAGAATAAATCATAACAAAAAGGAGAAGAAATATGGAATAATCACCTTAGGATAATGAATGTTACACATCTTGTTCTACTAGTGGTAAAATTCAAATTTTTTTCACTTCTCTGCACAAGTATATAGACCAAGATATATTTATACATATCTTGCATTCAGATTCACACTTTGTAATTGTAGCTGACACTTTGACACTGGTGTTCCAGTGTATACAGTATATGTGTGAATAATATTGTTTTACCTGAATTTTTACTTATATTGCTGTATACCAAAAAATATTCCATGTGCAGAAATAAATAAAATATAATGTGCCTTTATGTATCATACAATTATTACTTATTATGTCCAAATAAGTATTTAAGTTCCGTAATTACAGTAGACCTCGTATGTGGAAGTATAATGGCACCAGATACTATCTCATGCATCGACACCCATGTTAATGAGCAAAATGAATTGCCATGACTGGCAATATGCAGCTAGTTTTACAATGTTTGATGACCAGCAATATCAATTGCCACATAGAGAGATACAAATCGTGACTAGGGATGATGCGAACAGCTTTGGATAATTGCTTATCCGAATAGCTATAGCGCTGACCGAATAGCTGCATCGGTAACCTTGATACCTGGGGTGGAGCGCTCCCGATAATCAGCCGTCCGGTGCTGCAGCGGCATGTGTCGCAGCTGTGTGACAATCACATCACATGCATGGAGATCCCAACAAACCAGGTCTGCATACATGTGTTGTGACTATCACACAGCCACGACACATGCAGCTTTGACACCAGAGATCTGATTATTGGGAGCGCTCCAGGTATCCATGTTACTGAGGCAGCTATTCAGCAGGACAAGGGGGAAGTGAGGACGATGGCCGTTTCGCGCTCCTGCGCTTCTACGGATCATCATGACCCCTTGTCCTGCTGAACATGTTTTAAGCCTCGCAATAAACATTAGATTTTAACCAGTGGTATTATTGGCACATCCTTATTCTGGTATGATTGGCCCTCACCCCCTTCCTAGTATGCATGGCCCCATCTTTATCCTGTATGACTGGCCCCATCCTTATTCTTGTATGATTGGCCCCATTCCGGTCCTGGTTTGAATGGCCCCATCAGAAAAGATTAAAAAAACAAACCATTACACTTACCTTCCTCAGCTCCCTCGCAGTTGCAGTGTTCCGCTCCATTACTAGCAGCTGCTTAATGCTTGTAAACAGCGCATGGAAAGGACATCATGTGCTGCTTGCAAGCCGAAGGGCAGCTGCCAAAATACTCACCGGGATTGTTCATCGCAGAGAGCAGTGAGTATTCATACCTCTTCAGTAGCGCACAGTGTCCGCCACTGGCTTCCTGCAGCAGCTGGCGGTCACATATTCCAATACTTAAGAGAAATGAACATTCAGAATATTAAAAATAAATTTCCTTTTTGCACAAATAAAATTGTATTTCATAATATATGGTGACTCAGGTCCTCCTTTTCAATACAGATTTCAGAACATGTAGATCATATTTAGATTTGTAAAGTTCCAAATAATAATTGTTATATTATTTATGTATACTGTAATTCTCCTGATGCATATTCTTCATGAGTAAAATTCACACTAGATATTTATTCTGTGTTTTTATTTGTTTTATTTTCCGTATTTATGCAAAATGTCTCTCAACTGTTAAATTCCATGTAAATGTGTTTATATTTAGTATGGTATAGAATAAAGGTAAAAAAATGGTTGATGATGTTTTTTTTTCTGTTACCCACGAATAACTGTTCACATTATTTTTTGGAGTATCTTCAGTCCAAGAGCATAATAAACAAAAGATTTAAAAATAAAAAACAAAACCTTATCGAACAAGTGTCTGTCTGCCAAAGCTGCTCACAGCCCACCTTCCAGTCCTCCATGACTCTTCTTTCTGCCATCACATCTCTAGTATTAACTCTCTAGGCCAAGACTTCTGGCCATGACCAGGCCTCAGACGTCCCTGTGAGCTGTGCCTAGAGTGAAGAACAACGGCAAAAAGAAGAGCCGAGGAGAGCCGATCTACGGGCAGTGAGCAGTAAGGACAATTAGAGAGATGAGTAATGAGGTATTATTTATTCTTTTTTTACTTTTTTGTTTAACCTAAAAGTTTCATCAATATAGTGGTCATCTGTTCCCTATTTTGCTCAATTTTCGAGCAACGAACTTCAAAAAAATTATATATTTTTGAGAGTATGGATTTTGGTAAAACTCTTGTTGATTTCAGCTCCCCTTGTGTAAATTCTCCCAGCTCTAATAAATATAGTTAGGTATACCTAGCAACCCCACATCTTGATGATTCCACCAGCACAATGAGAGCCCAATGTAGGTAGAGGAATGCATTGTTTTCGTTGCACCAACTGCATCGGAAGGTTATTTTTCTTTGCCAGCCCCTACTGTTCTGTAGGCCAAAAACTAAAGGCCCCGTTACACACAGCGATCTCGCTGGCGAGATCGCTGATCTTGTGACACATCAGCGATCTCTCCAGCGAGATTGCTGTGTGTGACATCCAGCAGCGATCGGCCCCCCTGCTGGGTATCGCTAATCATGCTGGATGGTCCTGGGCCATTTTTTCATTGCTGGTCTCCCGCTGGCCACCACGCATCGCTGCGTGTGGCAGCGGGAGCCAGTGATGAGCGACGCTGCACGCTGGTATCCAGCGTAAACATCGTGTTTCTAAGAGCCCCACGGCTCTTAGAAACCCGATGTTTACCCTAGATACCAGCGTGCACTGCAGGGCGGGAAGTAGAAGCAGAGCGGCGCACAGACAGACAGGAGTAGCTCTGTTATCTGCTACTCCGGTCTGTCTGTGCGCCACTCTGCCTCCACCTCCCGCCCTGCAGTGCACGCTGGTATCTAGGGTAATCATCGGGTTTCTAAGAGCCCCACGGCTCTTAGAAACCCGATGTTTACGTTGGATACCAGCGTGACGCTGGTTTCTAAGGTAAACATCGGGTTTCTAAGGGCTCTTAGAAACCCGATGTTTATGTTGGATACCAGCTTGCTCGCTGGTCCTGATCGCTGTAGGGGCTGTCTATGTGACAGCTCACCAGCGATCAGCCTAACGATGTCCCAGCGATCCCATCCATGTCGGATCGTTGGTGGGATCGCTGGAACATCGTTATGTGTAAAGGGGTCTTTAGTCTTTAAATTGGAGAGAAGTAGGGCATGGTTCCTTTCTCTACAGCAGAGTTTAACTACATCAACATCAAATGCATGCTGATGCACTTAAGAGTGTGATTATTCCAAGTGGGATCCCCCATGTATGTGGGTTTAATTGTGCAAAGATAAGCTGTGTCATATTAGTGCCATCAATCTTTTCTTTTAGAATTAGTCTAGGATGTTCTTCCTGTACAACCACTGCCTAACAAGAAGTGCTGTGTATTATAAGAAATAATGTATCTCTATTAAAACATAAAATTGCAGAATGTTAAAGTATAATAATTCACAAGAAAAGTATATGACCTGTATGACCATGGTAAACTGAGGTGGGATGTGGACTGGTGGTTGCACAAAGTGATCTGTTCCTTATTAGTGGTCACCAAAAAGACTGCTAAAGGTATATATGAATTTACCCACACCTCTTAACCCACATAACTAAATTCTGTATTCTTATTATACTTCTGCTGAAATGTTTATTACTGTAAAAGAAGCAAATTGCCTTAAAGTTTCTGTAATTTATATCCTTCTACATTCAGCACTAGAACCCAGGATGACGCCTATGCAAATATGTATGACCACAGCATATAAAGGGTTAGATCATTCTCCTCGTTATCTCAGTTATCTTCCTCACACTAAATTGATCAATGACAATGTATCTTCTATTACTGCTGGTGATTTCCCCAATAAGTAAGATTTAGATTGTGTCTGTATTGGATATAATAGTAATTATAAGCGGCTATAAGTCACATATTTCTTACCATGTTCTCTGTATTTCAGGTGTCCTCAGTCAGACATTACTGGAGTCCGGTCCAGGACTTGTGAAACCTTCACAGCAACTGAAATTAACCTGTACAGTCTCTGGGTTTGAGTTAACGAGTTATGAAATTCACTGGGTCAGACAAGCTCCGGGGAAAGGACTGGAATGGATTGGGGTAATATGGACTGGTGGTGGTACTGCTTATACTGAGTCACTGAAGAGCAGAACCACAATCACAAAAGACAATGCCAAGAAGCAGGCCTATCTCCAGATGAGTAACATGGAGGCTGCAGACACTGGAGTGTATTATTGTGCAAGAGAGTCACATAAATATAAAGTAATGAGGAGATCATACAAAATCCTGCTGTGTCTCACTGGTTATAGGAAACCACAAGAGGAGGAGAGGTACTGATCTGTGACAAGGGAATATAATAAGGACATTAGAAAAATATTGCTGGAAAAACAATAAGAGCAAATAGGGTCTTATCCGATGATATAGAGGAAAAAAAATGGAAATTGCTCACCTGGTTCAGTTATGTGACCACAACAGTTAAAGCGTTTTTTTCAAAAATCAGCTGCTGCAAACACTTAACAAATTTCCATTAGATGGATAGGAGAAGTAGCGGGGTTTGAATTGGCCTGCTCCAGTATTGGAGAGACCAGCTTTCATGGGGGTACCGGCCCCGTAGCCTAGTGGAGAAATCACCAGACTCAACTAGAAAACTGGAGGCAGTGGCACCTGTAGATGCTTCAGCGACAGTTATCTTCACCAGAAAGTCAGCCATAAGGGTGCAAGGGGACACAGAGAGGATGTCACCCGACAAGGTCCATGGCTGCTGACCTGGGACACTGACTGTGAGGTGTTGGGCAGGAGAGGCAGAAAGCCAGCACAATGAGATGGCCAGGAGAGGCATATACTGAAGGGAATCCTGGGAAGGTGAATTCTGATCTGCCTGGGAGTTTGCTGGACCCGTCACCTGGAGGACGAAGCACCAAGCAGGCATATGCGCATCAGAACAGTGAGTAAGGCTTTGGAACTGCACCTCACTTGTGTCCTCTGATCATTCCTGCATCACCTGCCCTGCATCACATTTACCAACATCACCTCTAACATCTACAATCAAGCTGCCCTGGGAAACAGCTCTACCTGTGGAGAGCTACACCATCACTGCTGCCCTGTCACCATCCAGAGGATCTGCATAGCAGCGTCGGTCCCCTTACCAAATACCAAAGTTGGTGTCACGAACACTTTATCACAAACTTAACTTTGCAAACTTTACTTATCCCTTATAAATATCCCTTTAATTGGACACCCAGGGCCACGGACAAGGTCAACTGCTGCCGTGACACTACCCCTTTAAATACCGGCCCAGTACCGAGTGCCCCAAGGCCCGGGTGGGCGATCCATACTAGTACTGCTCTGCGGGAACTGCATTTCCATCCAGAGCTGTACTAGTACGACACCGCCATTTTCCGGTCACCGCGCGACATAGAGTCCCAATGGCTGCTGTCCCTGATAGCAGTCCATCCCTGCATGTTACTCCAAGGGGCTGCACTATCCCCCCACATAGGCGATCGCTGTGATTGGCTAGTCATTTCTGAGCAGCTAATCACAGCAATGTGACAATAAAGTTAAATAAAGTGACACGCTGTCATTGGTGCTGTGTGACACAGCTCCAATCACAACTGTCGCAGTGGGTGGGGTGATCACCATGTCACCTCACCATATTAACCCCTATGGTGCTGATTGGCTAGAAGCTATTGTTTAGCCAATCAGTGTCAAAAGGGTTAATCCAAAATACCCATCACCGCCCTGCACACCATCTTTCTCTCAGATTTGGCGTGCAGGGCAGTTGTGAAACCCGCCCTGTGTTCACCTGAGAAGAGAATCCATTGGTGGCAGTGTGATCTCCCCCAGCGATCTGTTGCCTCCATCTCCAGCTTCTGCTCCAGCTTCCTGATTCTCAGCTGTGTGTTGTGATCTGCCTCCTGTGTGACTCCTGTGATCACAGCAGAGCAGTAGCAGCAGCAGCACCTCCCTCAGCCCTTTCCTAATCCCCCATCCCTTTTCCAGTACCCCTCCGTCCCCACTCCAATTGAAGTTTTAGTGCACTTTTTTTGCGTGTCCGGCATCCCGCTCAGAGCATTCATGCTCATCCTGTGTCCGCAGCGCTCTGATCAGTATCGCTGCTGAACAGAGACTGTGCCATTGGAATTTTATTTTTTTTTAGCCAGTTAGCGTAATGGACGTCGCAGTCCAAGCGATGTCCGATTTTTTTTTTTATAGTAGTGAGGACAGTGTAGTTGTAGATGTAGCGTAGCCGGCGTCAGTGTTTGGTGACATCCCCTTTCCCAGTCCCCCCATCCCTGTTCCAGTATCCCCCCTCCCAATTGAATTTTTTGCACTTTTTTCCTGTGCGTGACGTCCTGCGCAGAGCTTTCATGCTCTTCCTGTGTCCGCAGCACTCTGATCAGTATCGCTGCTGATCAGAGACTGCACCACGGGAATTTTTTAGTTAGCATAGCGGACATCACAGTCTAAGGCCGGTTTCACACTAGCGCATTTTCAGCGCGCGCACGGCCGGGGGTAGCTCCGCCCCCGATCCGGCTCTCTGCCCGGCGTGCCCGCCCCTTCCTTGTAGCGCCGCCTCCTAGCGGACAGCGGCGCCTGCGATCGGCGCACCCTATCTTTAGCATAGGGTGCGCCGATCGTGCGCAGGCCGTGCGCTAGTTGCGCTTTGACCTGCGCTGCGCACTTTTGACGGTGCGCCGTGCGCGCCAAAATCAAACTTTTCGGATTTTGGCGCGCACGGCGCACCGTCAAAAGTGCGCAGCGCAGGTCAAAGCGCAACTAGCGCACGGCCTGCGCACGATCGGCGCACCCTATGCTAAAGATAGGGTGCGCCGATCGCAGGCGCCGCTGTCCGCTAGGAGGCGGCGCTACAAGGAAGGGGCGGGCACGCCGGGCAGAGAGCCGGCTCGGGGGCGGAGCTACCCCCGGCCGTGCGCGCGCTGAAAATGCGCTAGTGTGAAACCGGCCTAAGTGATGTCCAATTTTTTTCTTTTAGAAAAAATAATAGTAGTTAGTGCAGTGTAGTTTTAGACGTAGCTAGGTAGCATAGCTGGCGTCACAGCATCAGTGACAACCGATCTTTTATAGAAAAAAAATCAGAGTAGTTTTATAGGTAGTGTGTTGTTATAGCCGGCGTCAGTGTTTGTTGACATCCAATCTTGTTTTAGGGAAATAAAAAACTTGTAGAGCAGTTTTATAGGTAGGGAGGTAGAATTTTTTTTCTACATAAAAAAAAACTATCACCGGGTATTTTCTAGTGTATTAGGGGGCCGTCCGTCACATTTTTGGTGGCGTTCATTTTTCTTTTGCAGAAAAAATAATTAGTTGCGCCAAATAAAATTTTAGCTAGTGCATTAGGGGAGTATTCGTCGCATTGTTGGTTGTATTTGTTTTTCTTTTGCAAAAAAAATTAGTTGCATTGAATAAATTTTTAGGCAGTGCATTAGGGGAGACTACGTCAGATTGTTGGTGGCATTTGTTTTTCTTTTGCAAAAAAATAATTAGTTACGTTGAATCAATTTTTAGGCAGGTTATTAGGGGAGCGTATGTCACACTGTTGGTGGCGTTCATTTTTCTTTTGTAAAAAATGACTATTTGTGTCTGGTACATTTATAGGGAGGGCATTAGTGTAGTGAACGTCTTTTTTTAATACAAACCTTTTTTTGTTAACATCTGATTTTTCTTTTCATTTCTACATTTTATATTGCACCTTATTACGCAAGCCCCACATATTACACGTGTAAAAACACCACTTCCACACACATCCCTGGGGTTTGGAAAAAAAAAAATGGCCCATTTGTCAAGACGATATTGACCAGATGAGGTTTGCGATATCCTTGCATTAAACACGGATTCAGCCAGTGAGGAAGATCCCACATACCTATATTCCTCATCTTCCTCCTCATCTAGTGAGGAAGGATCCCCAACAAGGCGTCCTAGGAACCAGGCAACTCTTGCAGCAATTGATCCCATATGGATTGCACGCCCTGAAAATTATTAGTCTGTCATTCCAGATTTCATAGGCAACTCAAGAATCCAGTTTGACAGCACTTGACTCACTGAAATTGACTTCTTCAAACTATTTTTCAGTGATGAAATAACAAATCTTATGGTGATGTAGACAAACCTGTATGCCCAACAATTTTTCACCCAAAATCCCACGTCATCTATCGTCAGATGGACCTTTGTAACTGCAGCACAGATGATGACATATCGGGGAATTTTGCTGCATATTGGCATAATAAAAAAACAGAGCTTCGGCAATGCTGGAGTACTGATATTCTCTACAGTACACTGGTATTCTGCATGGCCACGACAAGGAAACGGTTTGAAGTCCTCCCCGAGATGATTCAAACAATGATCGTATATATAAAATTCTTCAGCAGAAAATTTGCTGAGGCGTACACACCCCAAAGTGACATTGATATTGATGAATCTCTCGTTCCCTTCAAAGGGAGGCTAAAATTCCAACAATACCTGCCCTGTAAGAAGTCCAGGTGTAAAGGGGTGGCATTGCTATGGACAGTAGAGACAAGCTGCCCCTTTAAGAGACAGCACCCCCTTGGTTAGAGCAGTGGGACATTCTGCGCTTCCCTGCTATAAACGCTGTTTGGTTTCATCTGCCAGACTACAGAGGGGAGAGGCTGCTTTTCTGTGTATAGAAGAAACCCGAGATTCCTGCAGGAAGCAGGTGTGCCTGCCTGAGCTGTGAGGAAAAGAACTTTTAGTCTGTGACTGTGACTTTGTAAGCTATTCTGGGCATTGAAAGGTGGCTTTCCTGTCTTGCAGCGAGGAGCCACGAAGAAAAGACAAGAAAGGAACCCATAGGAGGAATCCACCGTTTCTAGGAGCATCGTTGAACTTGCACACAAGGAAAAGATCACATTGCACAGAGCTTCCAGGAAGAAGTGTGCACCATCTTGCAAAGCTTCAGGGGCTCCCCAGAATGGACTGAGATACCAACTACTGTGAGTGTTAACCCCATGTGCGCACATGTTTAGGACTTAGGATAGGCTGCAAAAGACAGAGCAAGGTAGCCGTGCGGCCGAAGTAGCAGCGCGGACGGATTAGCGGCGGCCAGTCAGGCTATAGTTAGAGTAGCAGCATACTGTACTTTATTGTATTGTTTTGCCTTTTGCAAAATACACTGATCTGTAATAGTTGGTGCTCCGTTCCATTTGTATGGCCCAGCTAGAGAATATCACTTTTGTAAATTGTTTTATGTCATTGCATACCCCTGTTTACACTTTCCTAACACTGCATTCCTTGCCTGAAAATAAATTAACCCTTTGTTGTTTGCACCTCATCTAGTGTACTGTATTCTCCCTGCATTGTGGTGGTACCCCGGCCAGCGCTTCAAGTGGTGCTGCGAGCAGGGTTACTGTCACCAAGATGCAGGCAGCAGGCAGCAACGGCAAGAATGCTAGTGTTAGTGGGGATGCTGTGGGCATTGGTGGAACCCCTGCAAGGATACTCCCTATGGGCACCATATTTAGTATTCTTCCAAAATTTGACGGCAATAATATGCCCCTGTCTGATTGGGTGTCCCGGCTGCAAAGCACCCTGAAGATTTATAACATCAGCACTGACCTTGAAGTGGACATTGCATTGACTGCCTTGGAGGGAGAGGCCCATAAAAATGTCTGTCTACAGCAAAAACTCACCCATAGTACCCTGAAGGAGTTAATGAAATTCCTGGAAGAGATCTACAGCAAGACTGCTAACGCGGGACACCTTCCTGCCAAATTTTTCTCTAGACTACAGCAGGAAAAAGAAGGGATTTCCCAGTATGCGACAGCACTGCAAGAAGTGTTGACAGAAGTGCAGAGGAAAGAGACAGATGGGCTCGGTGGCATGGGCTCCAAAGACCGGATACTCCGGGATCAATTCATTCTGGGACTGCATAGCACATCCTTGAGGAGAGCACTGTCAGAACGGGTCCGTGTAGATCCGACTCTTTCATTCCGTCAAATTCTGGCAGAACAGTGGCCCGAAACAAGGAAGACAGTTACGCGTCTGGTGTGATGCGTGTCCAGGATGCCAATACCAGAGGGGGGTCCAAATCCTTAGGAGGCACTGGTCCAGGTAGTGCATGACTTACAGTGGTCTCTTGTCAGTATGCAAGATAAATTTACCCGGATGGAGCAAAGAATGGGAGAACAACAGTCTGACTCAACGCACTCATATAACCATCCTTTGGCCTGACCTTTAAGGGGTAAGTGGGTGCAAGCTCCCCACCACCAGGCATCAGAGGCACGAAGACAGGCTCGGGGTGCCCTCACCGAAGAGGAGGCATCCAATGCTGGGGATGTGGAGGGCAAGGGCACCTTGCCAGGGACTGCCGGAATTATGCTCAAAGCCAGCAACAGCCGCCATTAAACTACTAACTCCCACAGTAACGCGGCACTCTGTGGGGGGAAGCAAAAAGAGAGGCCGCTCCTTATTATAATAAACACTTGATTGCTGGGAGTCCCATCCTGTGTGCTGAATTTGAGGGTGTTCCAGTGGATTGCTTGATAGATACCGGTTCACAAGTGATAACGATGCCAGAATCATATTTCAAACAACATTTTCAGGCCCTGGCTAAGCCAGAGAAGGAGACATTGATCCGGTTGTTTGCTGCCAATCAACAGCTGATCCTGGTCATAGGGGTTGTGTGAATGAATATTCGAATTTGTGGGCAAGTAGGAGGAAAGAAAGGGATCCTTCTAGTCCCTAAGTCCATCAAAGAAGATGTGCCTGTAGTACTGTGAATGAATATCCTACAAGAACTCGATCAGATAATCTTCACCAAACAGGGACCCAGTTATTGGAAGAAGGCTGCCGCACACAAGCCTACTCAAGAAGCCCTTCAGTGATTGATCTGTGTCTGTGGGACGCAGATTTTCGTGCCATCTTATCAGGCGGTAGGGGTCATCAGGGCCCCTGGGAAGGAGTCTGTAATCCTGCCTCCTGAGTGAGAAAGTATATTACACCTTCCAGTGGGGACTCATCACAACTTTGATGGGCTGGAGGTGATATTTCAGCCTGTGGTAGGTGGAGGAGCAGACCAAGGACTCATGATAGCTCATACGATAGCTGTGGTCAAGTGAGGACACGCCCCCATAAGAGCTTTGAACGTGGGCCCCGGGGAAGTCACCTTGCCACAGAGGACAGATCAGCCTGGGTGTACCTACACAAGGGCAAAGTGGTGAGTCAGAAAGAGATGTCTTTATTGCCGATCAAAGGTGCGGGGTGGACCCTGGCAGTCGCTGTGGGGTCCGAAGAGAAGCCATTCCCGGAGTGGAATGGGCGAATCATCCTTAACCAAATGGAAGTGGATGTGATGACTCTTGGCCCTGATCATGTGCGGGCAATAGAAGCTATGCTGTGGGAAAATCAGGCCGCATTCACCAGTCACGCTGAAGATTTTGGCTGTACCGAAGCGATCACACGAGATACTGACCGGGGACGCTCGCCCAATTCGAGAATGATACCGGCAAATCCCACCCAAGATGTACCAAGAGGTGAAGACATTACTGAGGCAGATGCTGGATTCAGGAGTAGTGCAGAGTAGTCAGAGCCCTTGGGCTGCACCGGCGGTGGTGCTCGTCAAGAAGAAGGATGGGACCATCCGGTTGTGTAGATGACAGGAAACTCAATGCCTGCACTGTGCGAGACTCATATCCGTTACCCCGCATCAAGGAATCTTTAACAGCATTGGGGAAAGCCAAGCAATTCTCCACCTTGGACCTACCAAGCGGATACTGGCAAGTGGCCGTGGCAGAGAAAGGCAAGGAAAAAACTGTCTTCATCCTCCCTATTGGATTGTTCGAGTTTAACCGCATGCCCTTCGGGCTCTCCAATGCTCCGGGCACATTTCAATGGCTGATGGAAAAGTGTTTGGGAGACAAACTTTGAGGCTACCCTAATCTACCTGGATAACATCATTGTGTTCTCTGCCTCGCTCAAAGACCATCTTGCCCGGCTTGGACAGGAACTCGGAAGACTGCTGGCTCATAACCTGAAGGTGAAGCTAAAGAAGTGCCACTTCTTCAAGAGAGAAATCGAGAGTGCCGAAGACCCAGTGCATCCCCCTGGGACCAGAGGCGAGATGAGGCCTTCCAGACTATAAAGAATGCTCTTACTTCAGCCCAGATTTTGGCCGACGCAGATTTTGATCAACCATTCCTGTTCTACGCAGATGGTAGCCTTCATGGACTCGGTGCAATAGTTTCCCAAATACAGGATGGACATGAGAGAGTCATTGAGTATGCCAGTAGGTCCCTTCGAGACAGTGAAAGAAACCCCCATAATTACAGCTCTTTCCTATTAGAGCTCCTGGCCCTCGTGTGGGCCATGACATAGAAGTTTGCGGGCTTCCTGGCAGGGATCAAGATTCAAGTTCGAACAGGCAATAATCCCCTGGCCCACCTTGAGAATGCTAAATTGGGGGCCTTAGAACAACGGTGGGTGGCTCGCCAGGCCAAATTTGACTTTACTATCCGTTATCACTCTGCTACTGAAAATGCAAATGCCGATGCCTTGTCACGAGTGACGGTGGAAACTCCAGTGGGGGATCTCGATGAACAACTCGAAGAGGAAGAAAACCCAGACTTCCGTAAGTTCAAGACCCCAGTGGTTGTGGTCCAGTCGAGTAGGGAGGCCTGCGCACTACCCCGATCTCTGGGGAGAACCAATGAAGAGTGAGGAAATGTTCCAGATGAAGACGGAGGACTGAGACAGATGAAATGCTGGGTAGCGCAGAAGCGGAAGCCAGGCAAACAAAAGAGAGATAGTCTGGATGCTGAGATGAGTGTCTTACACCAGTGGAAAAGAAGAAGAGTGTGTTCCAGCGATGAAACAATCCACTGACTTATTAAAAAAAGTTTTTTAATTTGCTTCTTAAAAACATGAAAAAGCCAGTTTTTTCCTGAACCGAGTGCATCCACACAACCTACATGGCATTTGCATAAAGGTTTTTACAAATGTGGACATTTAACCTGCAAAGCTTGTGAACATGCAGATTATAATAAACGAAATTTTTCTTCTTCACTTACGGAAAAAAGTTTTTTGATTGGTAGCTATATTAATTGCAATACTATTGGTGTAATCTATTTGGTTGAGTGTGTTCAGTGCAACTTACAATATGTGGGTTGCACCACTGGTCCTTTAAAAAAGCGTATTAGGAGACATATATCAGACACCAAGAGTCCGACTGCATTAAATATCTCTGCGGCTTCAAAAACATTTTAAGTATATACATAATGGAGATACTAGGTGTCTTAAATTCAAGGTATATAGAGGGTGTTCAGACCCATGAGAGGAGGAGATCACAAACGAAAAATCCTCAATAGGGAATCTTATTGGATCTTTAAACTAAACACTCGGCTCCCATTGGGCATGAATTCTAGACAAGATCTGATATTGTTTTCGGTGTCTTGTTTTTATTGTATTATTTTCCTGGTTGTTATATGTATGTTCATTTCATTTTACTTTTCCTTCTTTACCAGGAAGGGTTAATTTCTTGATGTGTGATTTGAAATTGACCTTCCACCTGATGCACTCTATGGCAGAGTATATAACTCAGATGACTTTGTGTATGTGTATACCATGAGTAAGGCTTAATTGCTGAAACGCGTTGGTTATATTTCTGCTTCTTGTGTTACCCACATTGTTTTTTCATGTTTTTAAGAAGCAAATAAAAAACTTTTTTCAATACATTAGTGGATTGTTTCATCGCTGGAGCACACCCTTCTTCTTTTCTGCTATCTTTGTATTCATTACAAATAGGGTGTGGCCCCCTTT